>NW_028125710.1:0-309578 GCF_965194825.1 Balaenoptera physalus | reverse complement strand
CACGGCTGTGTTTATGCCGCTTTACACCCACTTGACACACAAACAGAGAGATATCAATACATAGGTTTTAAGATTATTACTAGTCAGATATATTCTTGTGCGATGAATCGGGCGTGTTGAGTCCAGTTCTCTGAGCAGGGAGTAGGTCTTGTCTATTACATATTGGGTTTATGGAACGGTATCTGAGCTAATTTGAAACTCTTGTTTTATGTATCACCCCACCTCACCTTTCCCGTTAAGCAGCCATAGTGTGTTTTCTGCATGTGTGACTCTGTTCTGTTTTGTAATTCAGTTCAAGTGTAACGATTTTTACATTCCCTCTATAAGTGACACCTTATGAGAAGTGTCCTTTTCTGTGTGACTTATTTCACTTAGAATCGTCGTACCTAAATCCACTCATCATGCTGCTACTAGCCTTATGACATTGATTTCATGGCTGAGTGATATTCCATTGTACATAAGGACCACAACTTTTTTATCCATTTTTCGCTTTCCTGGGATATTTAAGGTGGAATGAAGTGGAGGTCCTTGTCAACAGAGCAGCCCTAAACTTTGGGGTGCTTGTGTCTTGCTGATTTTCAATTTTCCCACTTTATACCCCCATGCGTGGAAGTGCCCTATGCTCTCTAAGCTGTGTTTTATAGATGTTTCAGGACACACCGTACCCTTCTCCAGAGTGGCTGTTGGCAATTTACATCCCGCCCATCAGTGTAGCAAGGCTCCCATTTCTCCATGGCCTGTCCTGCATTTCTGGTTTTGACACTTTTTTCAGCATGGCCCTTTTGACCGATGGGAAGCGAGACTTCTTTGTAGCGCTGATTTGCCTTTCCAGGTTGCTTGCTTAGCCAAAAAGGGCGTAGGCGTTTTTTCCTGAATATATTCAGGAAAAAACGCCTACGCCCTTTTTGGCCAAGGGCATCATTGTCAACGTTTTGCTGCTTTTCACGTGCTTTAAAGGCGATTCGAATCTACCTCCTGAAATCTGTTTCCTGCAATTCTGCCTTGATTTCAAATCCTCTTCTTTGCCTTCCCTCAATATATTTGTGGACGAGAGTTATCATTTATAACTCTGCAGGTTTGTGAATTGCAGTGCCCTGAAGCTCCATTTTACAACTCGCTTTTTTGGGAGCTGGCCGCAAAAGCGCAGGATGGCTTCAGGCCCTGTTCTGGTTCCGGGGGGCAGGCTGAGCCTGTGGTTAATTCTTCTTCCTGATGGGAAAATAGAGTGACCTGTGCCTGTCCCAACACCAAGAGCTAGTGTCTCATTGGTTCCCCGTCTTCCCGTTCATCCTCAGGACAAATTGCAACCTGTACGGAACAGGAGGTTAAAGGTGCTGATGCTCCAAGTAGGGAGATTGCTAGTAAAGTGGCTGGAATGGCGAACCCGAGCACAAGGAGATGAGAAATGAGGTGCGTTTTAGAAACCTTTCCCCATCACACGGTGTACCATCTTCTGGGTTTCTCATGCATGTTTTCGATGTAGGAAGATGCCCTTGAACCTGGAGATTTGGGACCCATGCGATGGGTAGCACGCAGTATTACTTTAAAGGGTCTGCGTTTGCTCACCCAACCTCACCAAACCTCTCAGCCCCAAGAGTGTCCACCGTTACGTCTCATCCAGCTGTGGGTCTAGATATGGTCAATCCAGGTTGCATCACAGCCCCTGAACGAATTGTGTAAAAATTTCTCTCTCTTTCACTGTCTTTGTTTCATGGGTTTTTAAAAGTAATTTATTTTTATAAGGGGGTTTAGCTGCTTTTCACGGCTGTGTTTATGCCGCTTTACACCCACTTGACACACAAACAGAGAGATATCAATACATAGGTTTTAAGATTATTACTAGTCAGATATATTCTTGTGCGATGAATCGGGCGTGTTGAGTCCAGTTCTCTGAGCAGGGAGTAGGTCTTGTCTATTACATATTGGGTTTATGGAACGGTATCTGAGCTAATTTGAAACTCTTGTTTTATGTATCACCCCACCTCACCTTTCCCGTTAAGCAGCCATAGTGTGTTTTCTGCATGTGTGACTCTGTTCTGTTTTGTAATTCAGTTCAAGTGTAACGATTTTTACATTCCCTCTATAAGTGACACCTTATGAGAAGTGTCCTTTTCTGTGTGACTTATTTCACTTAGAATCGTCGTACCTAAATCCACTCATCATGCTGCTACTAGCCTTATGACATTGATTTCATGGCTGAGTGATATTCCATTGTACATGAGGACCACAACTTTTTTATCCATTTTTCGCTTTCCTGGGATATTTAAGGTGGAATGAAGTGGAGGTCCTTGTCAACAGAGCAGCCCTAAACTTTGGGGTGCTTGTGTCTTGCTGATTTTCAATTTTCCCACTTTATACCCCCATGCGTGGAAGTGCCCTATGCTCTCTAAGCTGTGTTTTATAGATGTTTCAGGACACACCGTACCCTTCTCCAGAGTGGCTGTTGGCAATTTACATCCCGCCCATCAGTGTAGCAAGGCTCCCATTTCTCCATGGCCTGTCCTGCATTTCTGGTTTTGACACTTTTTTCAGCATGGCCCTTTTGACCGATGGGAAGCGAGACTTCTTTGTAGCGCTGATTTGCCTTTCCAGGTTGCTTGCTTGGCCAAAAAGGGCGTAGGCGTTTTTTCCTGAATATATTCAGGAAAAAACGCCTACGCCCTTTTTGGCCAAGGGCATCATTGTCAACGTTTTGCTGCTTTTCACGTGCTTTAAAGGCGATTCGAATCTACCTCCTGAAATCTGTTTCCTGCAATTCTGCCTTGATTTCAAATCCTCTTCTTTGCCTTCCCTCAATATATTTGTGGACGAGAGTTATCATTTATAACTCTGCAGGTTTGTGAATTGCAGTGCCCTGAAGCTCCATTTTACAACTCGCTTTTTTGGGAGCTGGCCGCAAAAGCGCAGGATGGCTTCAGGCCCTGTTCTGGTTCCGGGGGGCAGGCTGAGCCTGTGGTTAATTCTTCTTCCTGATGGGAAAATAGAGTGACCTGTGCCTGTCCCAACACCAAGAGCTAGTGTCTCATTGGTTCCCCGTCTTCCCGTTCATCCTCAGGACAAATTGCAACCTGTACGGAACAGGAGGTTAAAGGTGCTGATGCTCCAAGTAGGGAGATTGCTAGTAAAGTGGCTGGAATGGCGAACCCGAGCACAAAGAGATGAGAAATGAGGTGCGTTTTAGAAACCTTTCCCCATCACACGGTGTACCATCTTCTGGGTTTCTCATGCATGTTTTCGATGTAGGAAGATGCCCTTGAACCTGGAGATTTGGGACCCATGAGATGGGTAGCACGCAGTATTACTTTAAAGGGTCTGCGTTTGCTCACCCAACCTCACCAAACCTCTCAGCCCCAAGAGTGTCCACCCTTACGTCTCATCCAGCTGTGGGTCTAGATATGGTCAATCCAGGTTGCATCACAGCCCCTGAACGAATTGTGTAAAAATTTCTCTCTCTTTCACTGTCTTTGTTTCATGGGTTTTTAAAAGTAATTTATTTTTATAAGGGGGTTTAGCTGCTTTTCACGGCTGTGTTTATGCCGCTTTACACCCACTTGACACACAAACAGAGAGATATCAATACATAGGTTTTAAGATTATTACTAGTCAGATATATTCTTGTGCGATGAATCGGGCGTGTTGAGTCCAGTTCTCTGAGCAGGGAGTAGGTCTTGTCTATTACATATTGGGTTTATGGAACGGTATCTGAGCTAATTTGAAACTCTTGTTTTATGTATCACCCCACCTCACCTTTCCCGTTAAGCAGCCATAGTGTGTTTTCTGCATGTGTGACTCTGTTCTGTTTTGTAATTCAGTTCAAGTGTAACGATTTTTACATTCCCTCTATAAGTGACACCTTATGAGAAGTGTCCTTTTCTGTGTGACTTATTTCACTTAGAATCGTCGTACCTAAATCCACTCATCATGCTGCTACTAGCCTTATGACATTGATTTCATGGCTGAGTGATATTCCATTGTACATAAGGACCACAACTTTTTTATCCATTTTTCGCTTTCCTGGGATATTTAAGGTGGAATGAAGTGGAGGTCCTTGTCAACAGAGCAGCCCTAAACTTTGGGGTGCTTGTGTCTTGCTGATTTTCAATTTTCCCACTTTATACCCCCATGCGTGGAAGTGCCCTATGCTCTCTAAGCTGTGTTTTATAGATGTTTCAGGACACACCGTACCCTTCTCCAGAGTGGCTGTTGGCAATTTACATCCCGCCCATCAGTGTAGCAAGGCTCCCATTTCTCCATGGCCTGTCCTGCATTTCTGGTTTTGACACTTTTTTCAGCATGGCCCTTTTGACCGATGGGAAGCGAGACTTCTTTGTAGCGCTGATTTGCCTTTCCAGGTTGCTTGCTTGGCCAAAAAGGGCTTAGGCGTTTTTTCCTGAATATATTCAGGAAAAAACGCCTAAGCCCTTTTTGGCCAAGGGCATCATTGTCAACGTTTTGCTGCTTTTCACGTGCTTTAAAGGCGATTCGAATCTACCTCCTGAAATCTGTTTCCTGCAATTCTGCCTTGATTTCAAATCCTCTTCTTTGCCTTCCCTCAATATATTTGTGGACGAGAGTTATCATTTATAACTCTGCAGGTTTGTGAATTGCAGTGCCCTGAAGCTCCATTTTACAACTCGCTTTTTTGGGAGCTGGCCGCAAAAGCGCAGGATGGCTTCAGGCCCTGTTCTGGTTCCGGGGGGCAGGCTGAGCCTGTGGTTAATTCTTCTTCCTGATGGGAAAATAGAGTGACCTGTGCCTGTCCCAACACCAAGAGCTAGTGTCTCATTGGTTCCCCGTCTTCCCGTTCATCCTCAGGACAAATTGCAACCTGTACGGAACAGGAGGTTAAAGGTGCTGATGCTCCAAGTAGGGAGATTGCTAGTAAAGTGGCTGGAATGGCGAACCCGAGCACAAAGAGATGAGAAATGAGGTGCGTTTTAGAAACCTTTCCCCATCACACGGTGTACCATCTTCTGGGTTTCTCATGCATGTTTTCGATGTAGGAAGATGCCCTTGAACCTGGAGATTTGGGACCCATGCGATGGGTAGCACGCAGTATTACTTTAAAGGGTCTGCGTTTGCTCACCCAACCTCACCAAACCTCTCAGCCCCAAGAGTGTCCACCCTTACGTCTCATCCAGCTGTGGGTCTAGATATGGTCAATCCAGGTTGCATCACAGCCCCTGAACGAATTGTGTAAAAATTTCTCTCTCTTTCACTGTCTTTGTTTCATGGGTTTTTAAAAGTAATTTATTTTTATAATGGGGTTTAGCTGCTTTTCACGGCTGGGTTTATGCCGCTTTACACCCACTTGACACACAAACAGAGAGATATCAATACATAGGTTTTAAGATTATTACTAGTCAGATATATTCTTGTGCGATGAATCGGGCGTGTTGAGTCCAGTTCTCTGAGCAGGGAGTAGGTCTTGTCTATTACATATTGGGTTTATGGAACGGTATCTGAGCTAATTTGAAACTCTTGTTTTATGTATCACCCCACCTCACCTTTCCCGTTAAGCAGCCATAGTGTGTTTTCTGCATGTGTGACTCTGTTCTGTTTTGTAATTCAGTTCAAGTGTAACGATTTTTACATTCCCTCTATAAGTGACACCTTATGAGAAGTGTCCTTTTCTGTGTGACTTATTTCACTTAGAATCGTCGTACCTAAATCCACTCATCATGCTGCTACTAGCCTTATGACATTGATTTCATGGCTGAGTGATATTCCATTGTACATAAGGACCACAACTTTTTTATCCATTTTTCGCTTTCCTGGGATATTTAAGGTGGAATGAAGTGGAGGTCCTTGTCAACAGAGCAGCCCTAAACTTTGGGGTGCTTGTGTCTTGCTGATTTTCAATTTTCCCACTTTATACCCCCATGCGTGGAAGTGCCCTATGCTCTCTAAGCTGTGTTTTATAGATGTTTCAGGACACACCGTACCCTTCTCCAGAGTGGCTGTTGGCAATTTACATCCCGCCCATCAGTGTAGCAAGGCTCCCATTTCTCCATGGCCTGTCCTGCATTTCTGGTTTGGACACTTTTTTCAGCATGGCCCTTTTGACCGATGGGAAGCGAGACTTCTTTGTAGCGCTGATTTGCCTTTCCAGGTTGCTTGCTTGGCCAAAAAGGGCGTAGGCGTTTTTTCCTGAATATATTCAGGAAAAAACGCCTACGCCCTTTTTGGCCAAGGGCATCATTGTCAACGTTTTGCTGCTTTTCACGTGCTTTAAAGGCGATTCGAATCTACCTCCTGAAATCTGTTTCCTGCAATTCTGCCTTGATTTCAAATCCTCTTCTTTGCCTTCCCTCAATATATTTGTGGACGAGAGTTATCATTTATAACTCTGCAGGTTTGTGAATTGCAGTGCCCTGAAGCTCCATTTTACAACTCGCTTTTTTGGGAGCTGGCCGCAAAAGCGCAGGATGGCTTCAGGCCCTGTTCTGGTTCCGGGGGGCAGGCTGAGCCTGTGGTTAATTCTTCTTCCTGATGGGAAAATAGAGTGACCTGTGCCTGTCCCAACACCAAGAGCTAGTGTCTCATTGGTTCCCCGTCTTCCCGTTCATCCTCAGGACAAATTGCAACCTGTACGGAACAGGAGGTTAAAGGTGCTGATGCTCCAAGTAGGGAGATTGCTAGTAAAGTGGCTGGAATGGCGAACCCGAGCACAAAGAGATGAGAAATGAGGTGCGTTTTAGAAACCTTTCCCCATCACACGGTGTACCATCTTCTGGGTTTCTCATGCATGTTTTCGATGTAGGAAGATGCCCTTGAACCTGGAGATTTGGGACCCATGCGATGGGTAGCACGCAGTATTACTTTAAAGGGTCTGCGTTTGCTCACCCAACCTCACCAAACCTCTCAGCCCCAAGAGTGTCCACCCTTACGTCTCATCCAGCTGTGGGTCTAGATATGGTCAATCCAGGTTGCATCACAGCCCCTGAACGAATTGTGTAAAAATTTCTCTCTCTTTCACTGTCTTTGTTTCATGGGTTTTTAAAAGTAATTTATTTTTATAAGGGGGTTTAGCTGCTTTTCACGGCTGGGTTTATGCCGCTTTACACCCACTTGACACACAAACAGAGAGATATCAATACATAGGTTTTAAGATTATTACTAGTCAGATATATTCTTGTGCGATGAATCGGGCGTGTTGAGTCCAGTTCTCTGAGCAGGGAGTAGGTCTTGTCTATTACATATTGGGTTTATGGAACGGTATCTGAGCTAATTTGAAACTCTTGTTTTATGTATCACCCCACCTCACCTTTCCCGTTAAGCAGCCATAGTGTGTTTTCTGCATGTGTGACTCTGTTCTGTTTTGTAATTCAGTTCAAGTGTAACGATTTTTACATTCCCTCTATAAGTGACACCTTATGAGAAGTGTCCTTTTCTGTGTGACTTATTTCACTTAGAATCGTCGTACCTAAATCCACTCATCATGCTGCTACTAGCCTTATGACATTGATTTCATGGCTGAGTGATATTCCATTGTACATAAGGACCACAACTTTTTTATCCATTTTTCGCTTTCCTGGGATATTTAAGGTGGAATGAAGTGGAGGTCCTTGTCAACAGAGCAGCCCTAAACTTTGGGGTGCTTGTGTCTTGCTGATTTTCAATTTTCCCACTTTATACCCCCATGCGTGGAAGTGCCCTATGCTCTCTAAGCTGTGTTTTATAGATGTTTCAGGACACACCGTACCCTTCTCCAGAGTGGCTGTTGGCAATTTACATCCCGCCCATCAGTGTAGCAAGGCTCCCATTTCTCCATGGCCTGTCCTGCATTTCTGGTTTTGACACTTTTTTCAGCATGGCCCTTTTGACCGATGGGAAGCGAGACTTCTTTGTAGCGCTGATTTGCCTTTCCAGGTTGCTTGCTTGGCCAAAAAGGGCGTAGGCGTTTTTTCCTGAATATATTCAGGAAAAAACGCCTACGCCCTTTTTGGCCAAGGGCATCATTGTCAACGTTTTGCTGCTTTTCACGTGCTTTAAAGGCGATTCGAATCTACCTCCTGAAATCTGTTTCCTGCAATTCTGCCTTGATTTCAAATCCTCTTCTTTGCCTTCCCTCAATATATTTGTGGACGAGAGTTATCATTTATAACTCTGCAGGTTTGTGAATTGCAGTGCCCTGAAGCTCCATTTTACAACTCGCTTTTTTGGGAGCTGGCCGCAAAAGCGCAGGATGGCTTCAGGCCCTGTTCTGGTTCCGGGGGGCAGGCTGAGCCTGTGGTTAATTCTTCTTCCTGATGGGAAAATAGAGTGACCTGTGCCTGTCCCAACACCAAGAGCTAGTGTCTCATTGGTTCCCCGTCTTCCCGTTCATCCTCAGGACAAATTGCAACCTGTACGGAACAGGAGGTTAAAGGTGCTGATGCTCCAAGTAGGGAGATTGCTAGTAAAGTGGCTGGAATGGCGAACCCGAGCACAAAGAGATGAGAAATGAGGTGCGTTTTAGAAACCTTTCCCCATCACACGGTGTACCATCTTCTGGGTTTCTCATGCATGTTTTCGATGTAGGAAGATGCCCTTGAACCTGGAGATTTGGGACCCATGAGATGGGTAGCACGCAGTATTACTTTAAAGGGTCTGCGTTTGCTCACCCAACCTCACCAAACCTCTCAGCCCCAAGAGTGTCCACCCTTACGTCTCATCCAGCTGTGGGTCTAGATATGGTCAATCCAGGTTGCATCACAGCCCCTGAACGAATTGTGTAAAAATTTCTCTCTCTTTCACTGTCTTTGTTTCATGGGTTTTTAAAAGTAATTTATTTTTATAAGGGGGTTTAGCTGCTTTTCACGGCTGTGTTTATGCCGCTTTACACCCACTTGACACACAAACAGAGAGATATCAATACATAGGTTTTAAGATTATTACTAGTCAGATATATTCTTGTGCGATGAATCGGGCGTGTTGAGTCCAGTTCTCTGAGCAGGGAGTAGGTCTTGTCTATTACATATTGGGTTTATGGAACGGTATCTGAGCTAATTTGAAACTCTTGTTTTATGTATCACCCCACCTCACCTTTCCCGTTAAGCAGCCATAGTGTGTTTTCTGCATGTGTGACTCTGTTCTGTTTTGTAATTCAGTTCAAGTGTAACGATTTTTACATTCCCTCTATAAGTGACACCTTATGAGAAGTGTCCTTTTCTGTGTGACTTATTTCACTTAGAATCGTCGTACCTAAATCCACTCATCATGCTGCTACTAGCCTTATGACATTGATTTCATGGCTGAGTGATATTCCATTGTACATAAGGACCACAACTTTTTTATCCATTTTTCGCTTTCCTGGGATATTTAAGGTGGAATGAAGTGGAGGTCCTTGTCAACAGAGCAGCCCTAAACTTTGGGGTGCTTGTGTCTTGCTGATTTTCAATTTTCCCACTTTATACCCCCATGCGTGGAAGTGCCCTATGCTCTCTAAGCTGTGTTTTATAGATGTTTCAGGACACACCGTACCCTTCTCCAGAGTGGCTGTTGGCAATTTACATCCCGCCCATCAGTGTAGCAAGGCTCCCATTTCTCCATGGCCTGTCCTGCATTTCTGGTTTTGACACTTTTTTCAGCATGGCCCTTTTGACCGATGGGAAGCGAGACTTCTTTGTAGCGCTGATTTGCCTTTCCAGGTTGCTTGCTTGGCCAAAAAGGGCGTAGGCGTTTTTTCCTGAATATATTCAGGAAAAAACGCCTACGCCCTTTTTGGCCAAGGGCATCATTGTCAACGTTTTGCTGCTTTTCACGTGCTTTAAAGGCGATTCGAATCTACCTCCTGAAATCTGTTTCCTGCAATTCTGCCTTGATTTCAAATCCTCTTCTTTGCCTTCCCTCAATATATTTGTGGACGAGAGTTATCATTTATAACTCTGCAGGTTTGTGAATTGCAGTGCCCTGAAGCTCCATTTTACAACTCGCTTTTTTGGGAGCTGGCCGCAAAAGCGCAGGATGGCTTCAGGCCCTGTTCTGGTTCCGGGGGGCAGGCTGAGCCTGTGGTTAATTCTTCTTCCTGATGGGAAAATAGAGTGACCTGTGCCTGTCCCAACACCAAGAGCTAGTGTCTCATTGGTTCCCCGTCTTCCCGTTCATCCTCAGGACAAATTGCAACCTGTACGGAACAGGAGGTTAAAGGTGCTGATGCTCCAAGTAGGGAGATTGCTAGTAAAGTGGCTGGAATGGCGAACCCGAGCACAAAGAGATGAGAAATGAGGTGCGTTTTAGAAACCTTTCCCCATCACACGGTGTACCATCTTCTGGGTTTCTCATGCATGTTTTCGATGTAGGAAGATGCCCTTGAACCTGGAGATTTGGGACCCATGAGATGGGTAGCACGCAGTATTACTTTAAAGGGTCTGCGTTTGCTCACCCAACCTCACCAAACCTCTCAGCCCCAAGAGTGTCCACCCTTACGTCTCATCCAGCTGTGGGTCTAGATATGGTCAATCCAGGTTGCATCACAGCCCCTGAACGAATTGTGTAAAAATTTCTCTCTCTTTCACTGTCTTTGTTTCATGGGTTTTTAAAAGTAATTTATTTTTATAAGGGGGTTTAGCTGCTTTTCACGGCTGTGTTTATGCCGCTTTACACCCACTTGACACACAAACAGAGAGATATCAATACATAGGTTTTAAGATTATTACTAGTCAGATATATTCTTGTGCGATGAATCGGGCGTGTTGAGTCCAGTTCTCTGAGCAGGGAGTAGGTCTTGTCTATTACATATTGGGTTTATGGAACGGTATCTGAGCTAATTTGAAACTCTTGTTTTATGTATCACCCCACCTCACCTTTCCCGTTAAGCAGCCATAGTGTGTTTTCTGCATGTGTGACTCTGTTCTGTTTTGTAATTCAGTTCAAGTGTAACGATTTTTACATTCCCTCTATAAGTGACACCTTATGAGAAGTGTCCTTTTCTGTGTGACTTATTTCACTTAGAATCGTCGTACCTAAATCCACTCATCATGCTGCTACTAGCCTTATGACATTGATTTCATGGCTGAGTGATATTCCATTGTACATAAGGACCACAACTTTTTTATCCATTTTTCGCTTTCCTGGGATATTTAAGGTGGAATGAAGTGGAGGTCCTTGTCAACAGAGCAGCCCTAAACTTTGGGGTGCTTGTGTCTTGCTGATTTTCAATTTTCCCACTTTATACCCCCATGCGTGGAAGTGCCCTATGCTCTCTAAGCTGTGTTTTATAGATGTTTCAGGACACACCGTACCCTTCTCCAGAGTGGCTGTTGGCAATTTACATCCCGCCCATCAGTGTAGCAAGGCTCCCATTTCTCCATGGCCTGTCCTGCATTTCTGGTTTTGACACTTTTTTCAGCATGGCCCTTTTGACCGATGGGAAGCGAGACTTCTTTGTAGCGCTGATTTGCCTTTCCAGGTTGCTTGCTTGGCCAAAACGGGCGTAGGCGTTTTTTCCTGAATATATTCAGGAAAAAACGCCTACGCCCTTTTTGGCCAAGGGCATCATTGTCAACGTTTTGCTGCTTTTCACGTGCTTTAAAGGCGATTCGAATCTACCTCCTGAAATCTGTTTCCTGCAATTCTGCCTTGATTTCAAATCCTCTTCTTTGCCTTCCCTCAATATATTTGTGGACGAGAGTTATCATTTATAACTCTGCAGGTTTGTGAATTGCAGTGCCCTGAAGCTCCATTTTACAACTCGCTTTTTTGGGAGCTGGCCGCAAAAGCGCAGGATGGCTTCAGGCCCTGTTCTGGTTCCGGGGGGCAGGCTGAGCCTGTGGTTAATTCTTCTTCCTGATGGGAAAATAGAGTGACCTGTGCCTGTCCCAACACCAAGAGCTAGTGTCTCATTGGTTCCCCGTCTTCCCGTTCATCCTCAGGACAAATTGCAACCTGTACGGAACAGGAGGTTAAAGGTGCTGATGCTCCAAGTAGGGAGATTGCTAGTAAAGTGGCTGGAATGGCGAACCCGAGCACAAGGAGATGAGAAATGAGGTGCGTTTTAGAAACCTTTCCCCATCACACGGTGTACCATCTTCTGGGTTTCTCATGCATGTTTTTGATGTAGGAAGATGCCCTTGAACCTGGAGATTTGGGACCCATGCGATGGGTAGCACGCAGTATTACTTTAAAGGGTCTGCGTTTGCTCACCCAACCTCACCAAACCTCTCAGCCCCAAGAGTGTCCACCCTTACGTCTCATCCAGCTGTGGGTCTAGATATGGTCAATCCAGGTTGCATCACAGCCCCTGAACGAATTGTGTAAAAATTTCTCTCTCTTTCACTGTCTTTGTTTCATGGGTTTTTAAAAGTAATTTATTTTTATAATGGGGTTTAGCTGCTTTTCACGGCTGTGTTTATGCCGCTTTACACCCACTTGACACACAAACAGAGAGATATCAATACATAGGTTTTAAGATTATTACTAGTCAGATATATTCTTGTGCGATGAATCGGGCGTGTTGAGTCCAGTTCTCTGAGCAGGGAGTAGGTCTTGTCTATTACATATTGGGTTTATGGAACGGTATCTGAGCTAATTTGAAACTCTTGTTTTATGTATCACCCCACCTCACCTTTCCCGTTAAGCAGCCATAGTGTGTTTTCTGCATGTGTGACTCTGTTCTGTTTTGTAATTCAGTTCAAGTGTAACGATTTTTACATTCCCTCTATAAGTGACACCTTATGAGAAGTGTCCTTTTCTGTGTGACTTATTTCACTTAGAATCGTCGTACCTAAATCCACTCATCATGCTGCTACTAGCCTTATGACATTGATTTCATGGCTGAGTGATATTCCATTGTACATAAGGACCACAACTTTTTTATCCATTTTTCGCTTTCCTGGGATATTTAAGGTGGAATGAAGTGGAGGTCCTTGTCAACAGAGCAGCCCTAAACTTTGGGGTGCTTGTGTCTTGCTGATTTTCAATTTTCCCACTTTATACCCCCATGCGTGGAAGTGCCCTATGCTCTCTAAGCTGTGTTTTATAGATGTTTCAGGACACACCGTACCCTTCTCCAGAGTGGCTGTTGGCAATTTACATCCCGCCCATCAGTGTAGCAAGGCTCCCATTTCTCCATGGCCTGTCCTGCATTTCTGGTTTGGACACTTTTTTCAGCATGGCCCTTTTGACCGATGGGAAGCGAGACTTCTTTGTAGCGCTGATTTGCCTTTCCAGGTTGCTTGCTTGGCCAAAACGGGCGTAGGCGTTTTTTCCTGAATATATTCAGGAAAAAACGCCTACGCCCTTTTTGGCCAAGGGCATCATTGTCAACGTTTTGCTGCTTTTCACGTGCTTTAAAGGCGATTCGAATCTACCTCCTGAAATCTGTTTCCTGCAATTCTGCCTTGATTTCAAATCCTCTTCTTTGCCTTCCCTCAATATATTTGTGGACGAGAGTTATCATTTATAACTCTGCAGGTTTGTGAATTGCAGTGCCCTGAAGCTCCATTTTACAACTCGCTTTTTTGGGAGCTGGCCGCAAAAGCGCAGGATGGCTTCAGGCCCTGTTCTGGTTCCGGGGGGCAGGCTGAGCCTGTGGTTAATTCTTCTTCCTGATGGGAAAATAGAGTGACCTGTGCCTGTCCCAACACCAAGAGCTAGTGTCTCATTGGTTCCCCGTCTTCCCGTTCATCCTCAGGACAAATTGCAACCTGTACGGAACAGGAGGTTAAAGGTGCTGATGCTCCAAGTAGGGAGATTGCTAGTAAAGTGGCTGGAATGGCGAACCCGAGCACAAGGAGATGAGAAATGAGGTGCGTTTTAGAAACCTTTCCCCATCACACGGTGTACCATCTTCTGGGTTTCTCATGCATGTTTTTGATGTAGGAAGATGCCCTTGAACCTGGAGATTTGGGACCCATGCGATGGGTAGCACGCAGTATTACTTTAAAGGGTCTGCGTTTGCTCACCCAACCTCACCAAACCTCTCAGCCCCAAGAGTGTCCACCCTTACGTCTCATCCAGCTGTGGGTCTAGATATGGTCAATCCAGGTTGCATCACAGCCCCTGAACGAATTGTGTAAAAATTTCTCTCTCTTTCACTGTCTTTGTTTCATGGGTTTTTAAAAGTAATTTATTTTTATAATGGGGTTTAGCTGCTTTTCACGGCTGGGTTTATGCCGCTTTACACCCACTTGACACACAAACAGAGAGATATCAATACATAGGTTTTAAGATTATTACTAGTCAGATATATTCTTGTGCGATGAATCGGGCGTGTTGAGTCCAGTTCTCTGAGCAGGGAGTAGGTCTTGTCTATTACATATTGGGTTTATGGAACGGTATCTGAGCTAATTTGAAACTCTTGTTTTATGTATCACCCCACCTCACCTTTCCCGTTAAGCAGCCATAGTGTGTTTTCTGCATGTGTGACTCTGTTCTGTTTTGTAATTCAGTTCAAGTGTAACGATTTTTACATTCCCTCTATAAGTGACACCTTATGAGAAGTGTCCTTTTCTGTGTGACTTATTTCACTTAGAATCGTCGTACCTAAATCCACTCATCATGCTGCTAATAGCCTTATGACATTGATTTCATGGCTGAGTGATATTCCATTGTACATAAGGACCACAACTTTTTTATCCATTTTTCGCTTTCCTGGGATATTTAAGGTGGAATGAAGTGGAGGTCCTTGTCAACAGAGCAGCCCTAAACTTTGGGGTGCTTGTGTCTTGCTGATTTTCAATTTTCCCACTTTATACCCCCATGCGTGGAAGTGCCCTATGCTCTCTAAGCTGTGTTTTATAGATGTTTCAGGACACACCGTACCCTTCTCCAGAGTGGCTGTTGGCAATTTACATCCCGCCCATCAGTGTAGCAAGGCTCCCATTTCTCCATGGCCTGTCCTGCATTTCTGGTTTGGACACTTTTTTCAGCATGGCCCTTTTGACCGATGGGAAGCGAGACTTCTTTGTAGCGCTGATTTGCCTTTCCAGGTTGCTTGCTTGGCCAAAACGGGCGTAGGCGTTTTTTCCTGAATATATTCAGGAAAAAACGCCTACGCCCTTTTTGGCCAAGGGCATCATTGTCAACGTTTTGCTGCTTTTCACGTGCTTTAAAGGCGATTCGAATCTACCTCCTGAAATCTGTTTCCTGCAATTCTGCCTTGATTTCAAATCCTCTTCTTTGCCTTCCCTCAATATATTTGTGGACGAGAGTTATCATTTATAACTCTGCAGGTTTGTGAATTGCAGTGCCCTGAAGCTCCATTTTACAACTCGCTTTTTTGGGAGCTGGCCGCAAAAGCGCAGGATGGCTTCAGGCCCTGTTCTGGTTCCGGGGGGCAGGCTGAGCCTGTGGTTAATTCTTCTTCCTGATGGGAAAATAGAGTGACCTGTGCCTGTCCCAACACCAAGAGCTAGTGTCTCATTGGTTCCCCGTCTTCCCGTTCATCCTCAGGACAAATTGCAACCTGTACGGAACAGGAGGTTAAAGGTGCTGATGCTCCAAGTAGGGAGATTGCTAGTAAAGTGGCTGGAATGGCGAACCCGAGCACAAGGAGATGAGAAATGAGGTGCGTTTTAGAAACCTTTCCCCATCACACGGTGTACCATCTTCTGGGTTTCTCATGCATGTTTTTGATGTAGGAAGATGCCCTTGAACCTGGAGATTTGGGACCCATGCGATGGGTAGCACGCAGTATTACTTTAAAGGGTCTGCGTTTGCTCACCCAACCTCACCAAACCTCTCAGCCCCAAGAGTGTCCACCCTTACGTCTCATCCAGCTGTGGGTCTAGATATGGTCAATCCAGGTTGCATCACAGCCCCTGAACGAATTGTGTAAAAATTTCTCTCTCTTTCACTGTCTTTGTTTCATGGGTTTTTAAAAGTAATTTATTTTTATAATGGGGTTTAGCTGCTTTTCACGGCTGTGTTTATGCCGCTTTACACCCACTTGACACACAAACAGAGAGATATCAATACATAGGTTTTAAGATTATTACTAGTCAGATATATTCTTGTGCGATGAATCGGGCGTGTTGAGTCCAGTTCTCTGAGCAGGGAGTAGGTCTTGTCTATTACATATTGGGTTTATGGAACGGTATCTGAGCTAATTTGAAACTCTTGTTTTATGTATCACCCCACCTCACCTTTCCCGTTAAGCAGCCATAGTGTGTTTTCTGCATGTGTGACTCTGTTCTGTTTTGTAATTCAGTTCAAGTGTAACGATTTTTACATTCCCTCTATAAGTGACACCTTATGAGAAGTGTCCTTTTCTGTGTGACTTATTTCACTTAGAATCGTCGTACCTAAATCCACTCATCATGCTGCTACTAGCCTTATGACATTGATTTCATGGCTGAGTGATATTCCATTGTACATAAGGACCACAACTTTTTTATCCATTTTTCGCTTTCCTGGGATATTTAAGGTGGAATGAAGTGGAGGTCCTTGTCAACAGAGCAGCCCTAAACTTTGGGGTGCTTGTGTCTTGCTGATTTTCAATTTTCCCACTTTATACCCCCATGCGTGGAAGTGCCCTATGCTCTCTAAGCTGTGTTTTATAGATGTTTCAGGACACACCGTACCCTTCTCCAGAGTGGCTGTTGGCAATTTACATCCCGCCCATCAGTGTAGCAAGGCTCCCATTTCTCCATGGCCTGTCCTGCATTTCTGGTTTGGACACTTTTTTCAGCATGGCCCTTTTGACCGATGGGAAGCGAGACTTCTTTGTAGCGCTGATTTGCCTTTCCAGGTTGCTTGCTTGGCCAAAACGGGCGTAGGCGTTTTTTCCTGAATATATTCAGGAAAAAACGCCTACGCCCTTTTTGGCCAAGGGCATCATTGTCAACGTTTTGCTGCTTTTCACGTGCTTTAAAGGCGATTCGAATCTACCTCCTGAAATCTGTTTCCTGCAATTCTGCCTTGATTTCAAATCCTCTTCTTTGCCTTCCCTCAATATATTTGTGGACGAGAGTTATCATTTATAACTCTGCAGGTTTGTGAATTGCAGTGCCCTGAAGCTCCATTTTACAACTCGCTTTTTTGGGAGCTGGCCGCAAAAGCGCAGGATGGCTTCAGGCCCTGTTCTGGTTCCGGGGGGCAGGCTGAGCCTGTGGTTAATTCTTCTTCCTGATGGGAAAATAGAGTGACCTGTGCCTGTCCCAACACCAAGAGCTAGTGTCTCATTGGTTCCCCGTCTTCCCGTTCATCCTCAGGACAAATTGCAACCTGTACGGAACAGGAGGTTAAAGGTGCTGATGCTCCAAGTAGGGAGATTGCTAGTAAAGTGGCTGGAATGGCGAACCCGAGCACAAGGAGATGAGAAATGAGGTGCGTTTTAGAAACCTTTCCCCATCACACGGTGTACCATCTTCTGGGTTTCTCATGCATGTTTTTGATGTAGGAAGATGCCCTTGAACCTGGAGATTTGGGACCCATGCGATGGGTAGCACGCAGTATTACTTTAAAGGGTCTGCGTTTGCTCACCCAACCTCACCAAACCTCTCAGCCCCAAGAGTGTCCACCCTTACGTCTCATCCAGCTGTGGGTCTAGATATGGTCAATCCAGGTTGCATCACAGCCCCTGAACGAATTGTGTAAAAATTTCTCTCTCTTTCACTGTCTTTGTTTCATGGGTTTTTAAAAGTAATTTATTTTTATAATGGGGTTTAGCTGCTTTTCACGGCTGTGTTTATGCCGCTTTACACCCACTTGACACACAAACAGAGAGATATCAATACATAGGTTTTAAGATTATTACTAGTCAGATATATTCTTGTGCGATGAATCGGGCGTGTTGAGTCCAGTTCTCTGAGCAGGGAGTAGGTCTTGTCTATTACATATTGGGTTTATGGAACGGTATCTGAGCTAATTTGAAACTCTTGTTTTATGTATCACCCCACCTCACCTTTCCCGTTAAGCAGCCATAGTGTGTTTTCTGCATGTGTGACTCTGTTCTGTTTTGTAATTCAGTTCAAGTGTAACGATTTTTACATTCCCTCTATAAGTGACACCTTATGAGAAGTGTCCTTTTCTGTGTGACTTATTTCACTTAGAATCGTCGTACCTAAATCCACTCATCATGCTGCTACTAGCCTTATGACATTGATTTCATGGCTGAGTGATATTCCATTGTACATAAGGACCACAACTTTTTTATCCATTTTTCGCTTTCCTGGGATATTTAAGGTGGAATGAAGTGGAGGTCCTTGTCAACAGAGCAGCCCTAAACTTTGGGGTGCTTGTGTCTTGCTGATTTTCAATTTTCCCACTTTATACCCCCATGCGTGGAAGTGCCCTATGCTCTCTAAGCTGTGTTTTATAGATGTTTCAGGACACACCGTACCCTTCTCCAGAGTGGCTGTTGGCAATTTACATCCCGCCCATCAGTGTAGCAAGGCTCCCATTTCTCCATGGCCTGTCCTGCATTTCTGGTTTGGACACTTTTTTCAGCATGGCCCTTTTGACCGATGGGAAGCGAGACTTCTTTGTAGCGCTGATTTGCCTTTCCAGGTTGCTTGCTTGGCCAAAAAGGGCGTAGGCGTTTTTTCCTGAATATATTCAGGAAAAAACGCCTACGCCCTTTTTGGCCAAGGGCATCATTGTCAACGTTTTGCTGCTTTTCACGTGCTTTAAAGGCGATTCGAATCTACCTCCTGAAATCTGTTTCCTGCAATTCTGCCTTGATTTCAAATCCTCTTCTTTGCCTTCCCTCAATATATTTGTGGACGAGAGTTATCATTTATAACTCTGCAGGTTTGTGAATTGCAGTGCCCTGAAGCTCCATTTTACAACTCGCTTTTTTGGGAGCTGGCCGCAAAAGCGCAGGATGGCTTCAGGCCCTGTTCTGGTTCCGGGGGGCAGGCTGAGCCTGTGGTTAATTCTTCTTCCTGATGGGAAAATAGAGTGACCTGTGCCTGTCCCAACACCAAGAGCTAGTGTCTCATTGGTTCCCCGTCTTCCCGTTCATCCTCAGGACAAATTGCAACCTGTACGGAACAGGAGGTTAAAGGTGCTGATGCTCCAAGTAGGGAGATTGCTAGTAAAGTGGCTGGAATGGCGAACCCGAGCACAAAGAGATGAGAAATGAGGTGCGTTTTAGAAACCTTTCCCCATCACACGGTGTACCATCTTCTGGGTTTCTCATGCATGTTTTCGATGTAGGAAGATGCCCTTGAACCTGGAGATTTGGGACCCATGCGATGGGTAGCACGCAGTATTACTTTAAAGGGTCTGCGTTTGCTCACCCAACCTCACCAAACCTCTCAGCCCCAAGAGTGTCCACCCTTACGTCTCATCCAGCTGTGGGTCTAGATATGGTCAATCCAGGTTGCATCACAGCCCCTGAACGAATTGTGTAAAAATTTCTCTCTCTTTCACTGTCTTTGTTTCATGGGTTTTTAAAAGTAATTTATTTTTATAATGGGGTTTAGCTGCTTTTCACGGCTGGGTTTATGCCGCTTTACACCCACTTGACACACAAACAGAGAGATATCAATACATAGGTTTTAAGATTATTACTAGTCAGATATATTCTTGTGCGATGAATCGGGCGTGTTGAGTCCAGTTCTCTGAGCAGGGAGTAGGTCTTGTCTATTACATATTGGGTTTATGGAACGGTATCTGAGCTAATTTGAAACTCTTGTTTTATGTATCACCCCACCTCACCTTTCCCGTTAAGCAGCCATAGTGTGTTTTCTGCATGTGTGACTCTGTTCTGTTTTGTAATTCAGTTCAAGTGTAACGATTTTTACATTCCCTCTATAAGTGACACCTTATGAGAAGTGTCCTTTTCTGTGTGACTTATTTCACTTAGAATCGTCGTACCTAAATCCACTCATCATGCTGCTACTAGCCTTATGACATTGATTTCATGGCTGAGTGATATTCCATTGTACATAAGGACCACAACTTTTTTATCCATTTTTCGCTTTCCTGGGATATTTAAGGTGGAATGAAGTGGAGGTCCTTGTCAACAGAGCAGCCCTAAACTTTGGGGTGCTTGTGTCTTGCTGATTTTCAATTTTCCCACTTTATACCCCCATGCGTGGAAGTGCCCTATGCTCTCTAAGCTGTGTTTTATAGATGTTTCAGGACACACCGTACCCTTCTCCAGAGTGGCTGTTGGCAATTTACATCCCGCCCATCAGTGTAGCAAGGCTCCCATTTCTCCATGGCCTGTCCTGCATTTCTGGTTTGGACACTTTTTTCAGCATGGCCCTTTTGACCGATGGGAAGCGAGACTTCTTTGTAGCGCTGATTTGCCTTTCCAGGTTGCTTGCTTGGCCAAAAAGGGCGTAGGCGTTTTTTCCTGAATATATTCAGGAAAAAACGCCTACGCCCTTTTTGGCCAAGGGCATCATTGTCAACGTTTTGCTGCTTTTCACGTGCTTTAAAGGCGATTCGAATCTACCTACTGAAATCTGTTTCCTGCAATTCTGCCTTGATTTCAAATCCTCTTCTTTGCCTTCCCTCAATATATTTGTGGACGAGAGTTATCATTTATAACTCTGCAGGTTTGTGAATTGCAGTGCCCTGAAGCTCCATTTTACAACTCGCTTTTTTGGGAGCTGGCCGCAAAAGCGCAGGATGGCTTCAGGCCCTGTTCTGGTTCCGGGGGGCAGGCTGAGCCTGTGGTTAATTCTTCTTCCTGATGGGAAAATAGAGTGACCTGTGCCTGTCCCAACACCAAGAGCTAGTGTCTCATTGGTTCCCCGTCTTCCCGTTCATCCTCAGGACAAATTGCAACCTGTACGGAACAGGAGGTTAAAGGTGCTGATGCTCCAAGTAGGGAGATTGCTAGTAAAGTGGCTGGAATGGCAAACCCGAGCACAAAGAGATGAGAAATGAGGTGCGTTTTAGAAACCTTTCCCCATCACACGGTGTACCATCTTCTGGGTTTCTCATGCATGTTTTTGATGTAGGAAGATGCCCTTGAACCTGGAGATTTGGGACCCATGCGATGGGTAGCACGCAGTATTACTTTAAAGGGTCTGCGTTTGCTCACCCAACCTCACCAAACCTCTCAGCCCCAAGAGTGTCCACCCTTACGTCTCATCCAGCTGTGGGTCTAGATATGGTCAATCCAGGTTGCATCACAGCCCCTGAACGAATTGTGTAAAAATTTCTCTCTCTTTCACTGTCTTTGTTTCATGGGTTTTTAAAAGTAATTTATTTTTATAATGGGGTTTAGCTGCTTTTCACGGCTGGGTTTATGCCGCTTTACACCCACTTGACACACAAACAGAGAGATATCAATACATAGGTTTTAAGATTATTACTAGTCAGATATATTCTTGTGCGATGAATCGGGCGTGTTGAGTCCAGTTCTCTGAGCAGGGAGTAGGTCTTGTCTATTACATATTGGGTTTATGGAACGGTATCTGAGCTAATTTGAAACTCTTGTTTTATGTATCACCCCACCTCACCTTTCCCGTTAAGCAGCCATAGTGTGTTTTCTGCATGTGTGACTCTGTTCTGTTTTGTAATTCAGTTCAAGTGTAACGATTTTTACATTCCCTCTATAAGTGACACCTTATGAGAAGTGTCCTTTTCTGTGTGACTTATTTCACTTAGAATCGTCGTACCTAAATCCACTCATCATGCTGCTACTAGCCTTATGACATTGATTTCATGGCTGAGTGATATTCCATTGTACATAAGGACCACAACTTTTTTATCCATTTTTCGCTTTCCTGGGATATTTAAGGTGGAATGAAGTGGAGGTCCTTGTCAACAGAGCAGCCCTAAACTTTGGGGTGCTTGTGTCTTGCTGATTTTCAATTTTCCCACTTTATACCCCCATGCGTGGAAGTGCCCTATGCTCTCTAAGCTGTGTTTTATAGATGTTTCAGGACACACCGTACCCTTCTCCAGAGTGGCTGTTGGCAATTTACATCCCGCCCATCAGTGTAGCAAGGCTCCCATTTCTCCATGGCCTGTCCTGCATTTCTGGTTTTGACACTTTTTTCAGCATGGCCCTTTTGACCGATGGGAAGCGAGACTTCTTTGTAGCGCTGATTTGCCTTTCCAGGTTGCTTGCTTGGCCAAAAAGGGCGTAGGCGTTTTTTCCTGAATATATTCAGGAAAAAACGCCTACGCCCTTTTTGGCCAAGGGCATCATTGTCAACGTTTTGCTGCTTTTCACGTGCTTTAAAGGCGATTCGAATCTACCTCCTGAAATCTGTTTCCTGCAATTCTGCCTTGATTTCAAATCCTCTTCTTTGCCTTCCCTCAATATATTTGTGGACGAGAGTTATCATTTATAACTCTGCAGGTTTGTGAATTGCAGTGCCCTGAAGCTCCATTTTACAACTCGCTTTTTTGGGAGCTGGCCGCAAAAGCGCAGGATGGCTTCAGGCCCTGTTCTGGTTCCGGGGGGCAGGCTGAGCCTGTGGTTAATTCTTCTTCCTGATGGGAAAATAGAGTGACCTGTGCCTGTCCCAACACCAAGAGCTAGTGTCTCATTGGTTCCCCGTCTTCCCGTTCATCCTCAGGACAAATTGCAACCTGTACGGAACAGGAGGTTAAAGGTGCTGATGCTCCAAGTAGGGAGATTGCTAGTAAAGTGGCTGGAATGGCGAACCCGAGCACAAGGAGATGAGAAATGAGGTGCGTTTTAGAAACCTTTCCCCATCACACGGTGTACCATCTTCTGGGTTTCTCATGCATGTTTTTGATGTAGGAAGATGCCCTTGAACCTGGAGATTTGGGACCCATGCGATGGGTAGCACGCAGTATTACTTTAAAGGGTCTGCGTTTGCTCACCCAACCTCACCAAACCTCTCAGCCCCAAGAGTGTCCACCCTTACGTCTCATCCAGCTGTGGGTCTAGATATGGTCAATCCAGGTTGCATCACAGCCCCTGAACGAATTGTGTAAAAATTTCTCTCTCTTTCACTGTCTTTGTTTCATGGGTTTTTAAAAGTAATTTATTTTTATAATGGGGTTTAGCTGCTTTTCACGGCTGGGTTTATGCCGCTTTACACCCACTTGACACACAAACAGAGAGATATCAATACATAGGTTTTAAGATTATTACTAGTCAGATATATTCTTGTGCGATGAATCGGGCGTGTTGAGTCCAGTTCTCTGAGCAGGGAGTAGGTCTTGTCTATTACATATTGGGTTTATGGAACGGTATCTGAGCTAATTTGAAACTCTTGTTTTATGTATCACCCCACCTCACCTTTCCCGTTAAGCAGCCATAGTGTGTTTTCTGCATGTGTGACTCTGTTCTGTTTTGTAATTCAGTTCAAGTGTAACGATTTTTACATTCCCTCTATAAGTGACACCTTATGAGAAGTGTCCTTTTCTGTGTGACTTATTTCACTTAGAATCGTCGTACCTAAATCCACTCATCATGCTGCTACTAGCCTTATGACATTGATTTCATGGCTGAGTGATATTCCATTGTACATAAGGACCACAACTTTTTTATCCATTTTTCGCTTTCCTGGGATATTTAAGGTGGAATGAAGTGGAGGTCCTTGTCAACAGAGCAGCCCTAAACTTTGGGGTGCTTGTGTCTTGCTGATTTTCAATTTTCCCACTTTATACCCCCATGCGTGGAAGTGCCCTATGCTCTCTAAGCTGTGTTTTATAGATGTTTCAGGACACACCGTACCCTTCTCCAGAGTGGCTGTTGGCAATTTACATCCCGCCCATCAGTGTAGCAAGGCTCCCATTTCTCCATGGCCTGTCCTGCATTTCTGGTTTGGACACTTTTTTCAGCATGGCCCTTTTGACCGATGGGAAGCGAGACTTCTTTGTAGCGCTGATTTGCCTTTCCAGGTTGCTTGCTTGGCCAAAAAGGGCGTAGGCGTTTTTTCCTGAATATATTCAGGAAAAAACGCCTACGCCCTTTTTGGCCAAGGGCATCATTGTCAACGTTTTGCTGCTTTTCACGTGCTTTAAAGGCGATTCGAATCTACCTACTGAAATCTGTTTCCTGCAATTCTGCCTTGATTTCAAATCCTCTTCTTTGCCTTCCCTCAATATATTTGTGGACGAGAGTTATCATTTATAACTCTGCAGGTTTGTGAATTGCAGTGCCCTGAAGCTCCATTTTACAACTCGCTTTTTTGGGAGCTGGCCGCAAAAGCGCAGGATGGCTTCAGGCCCTGTTCTGGTTCCGGGGGGCAGGCTGAGCCTGTGGTTAATTCTTCTTCCTGATGGGAAAATAGAGTGACCTGTGCCTGTCCCAACACCAAGAGCTAGTGTCTCATTGGTTCCCCGTCTTCCCGTTCATCCTCAGGACAAATTGCAACCTGTACGGAACAGGAGGTTAAAGGTGCTGATGCTCCAAGTAGGGAGATTGCTAGTAAAGTGGCTGGAATGGCGAACCCGAGCACAAGGAGATGAGAAATGAGGTGCGTTTTAGAAACCTTTCCCCATCACACGGTGTACCATCTTCTGGGTTTCTCATGCATGTTTTTGATGTAGGAAGATGCCCTTGAACCTGGAGATTTGGGACCCATGCGATGGGTAGCACGCAGTATTACTTTAAAGGGTCTGCGTTTGCTCACCCAACCTCACCAAACCTCTCAGCCCCAAGAGTGTCCACCCTTACGTCTCATCCAGCTGTGGGTCTAGATATGGTCAATCCAGGTTGCATCACAGCCCCTGAACAAATTGTGTAAAAATTTCTCTCTCTTTCACTGTCTTTGTTTCATGGGTTTTTAAAAGTAATTTATTTTTATAATGGGGTTTAGCTGCTTTTCACGGCTGTGTTTATGCCGCTTTACACCCACTTGACACACAAACAGAGAGATATCAATACATAGGTTTTAAGATTATTACTAGTCAGATATATTCTTGTGCGATGAATCGGGCGTGTTGAGTCCAGTTCTCTGAGCAGGGAGTAGGTCTTGTCTATTACATATTGGGTTTATGGAACGGTATCTGAGCTAATTTGAAACTCTTGTTTTATGTATCACCCCACCTCACCTTTCCCGTTAAGCAGCCATAGTGTGTTTTCTGCATGTGTGACTCTGTTCTGTTTTGTAATTCAGTTCAAGTGTAACGATTTTTACATTCCCTCTATAAGTGACACCTTATGAGAAGTGTCCTTTTCTGTGTGACTTATTTCACTTAGAATCGTCGTACCTAAATCCACTCATCATGCTGCTACTAGCCTTATGACATTGATTTCATGGCTGAGTGATATTCCATTGTACATAAGGACCACAACTTTTTTATCCATTTTTCGCTTTCCTGGGATATTTAAGGTGGAATGAAGTGGAGGTCCTTGTCAACAGAGCAGCCCTAAACTTTGGGGTGCTTGTGTCTTGCTGATTTTCAATTTTCCCACTTTATACCCCCATGCGTGGAAGTGCCCTATGCTCTCTAAGCTGTGTTTTTTAGATGTTTCAGGACACACCGTACACTTCTCCAGAGTGGCTGTTGGCAATTTACATCCCGCCCATCAGTGTAGCAAGGCTCCCATTTCTCCATGGCCTGTCCTGCATTTCTGGTTTGGACACTTTTTTCAGCATGGCCCTTTTGACCGATGGGAAGCGAGACTTCTTTGTAGCGCTGATTTGCCTTTCCAGGTTGCTTGGTTGGCCAAAAAGGGCGTAGGCGTTTTTTCCTGAATATATTCTGGAAAAAACACCTACGCCCTTTTTGGCCAAGGGCATCATTGTCAACGTTTTGCTGCTTTTCACGTGCTTTAAAGGCGATTCGAATCTACCTCCTGAAATCTGTTTCCTGAAATTCTGCCTTGATTTCAAATCCTCTTCTTTTCCTTCCCTCAATATATTTGTGGACGAGAGTTATCATTTATAACTCTGCAGGTTTGTGAATTGCAGTGCCCTGAAGCTCCATTTTACAACTCGCTTTTTTGGGAGCTGGCCGCAAAAGCGCAGGATGGCTTCAGGCCCTGTTCTGGTTCCGGGGGGCAGGCTGAGCCTGTGGTTAATTCTTCTTCCTGATGGGAAAATAGAGTGACCTGTGCCTGTCCCAACACCAAGAGCTAGTGTCTCATTGGTTCCCCGTCTTCCCGTTCATCCTCAGGACAAATTGCAACCTGTACGGAACAGGAGGTTAAAGGTGCTGATGCTCCAAGTAGGGAGATTGCTAGTAAAGTGGCTGGAATGGCGAACCCGAGCACAAGGAGATGAGAAATGAGGTGCGTTTTAGAAACCTTTCCCCATCACACGGTGTACCATCTTCTGGGTTTCTCATGCATGTTTTTGATGTAGGAAGATGCCCTTGAACCTGGAGATTTGGGACCCATGCGATGGGTAGCACGCAGTATTACTTTAAAGGGTCTGCGTTTGCTCACCCAACCTCACCAAACCTCTCAGCCCCAAGAGTGTCCACCCTTACGTCTCATCCAGCTGTGGGTCTAGATATGGTCAATCCAGGTTGCATCACAGCCCCTGAACAAATTGTGTAAAAATTTCTCTCTCTTTCACTGTCTTTGTTTCATGGGTTTTTAAAAGTAATTTATTTTTATAATGGGGTTTAGCTGCTTTTCACGGCTGTGTTTATGCCGCTTTACACCCACTTGACACACAAACAGAGAGATATCAATACATAGGTTTTAAGATTATTACTAGTCAGATATATTCTTGTGCGATGAATCGGGCGTGTTGAGTCCAGTTCTCTGAGCAGGGAGTAGGTCTTGTCTATTACATATTGGGTTTATGGAACGGTATCTGAGCTAATTTGAAACTCTTGTTTTATGTATCACCCCACCTCACCTTTCCCGTTAAACAGCCATAGTGTGTTTTCTGCATGTGTGACTCTGTTCTGTTTTGTAATTCAGTTCAAGTGTAACGATTTTTACATTCCCTCTATAAGTGACACCTTATGAGAAGTGTCCTTTTCTGTGTGACTTATTTCACTTAGAATCGTCGTACCTAAATCCACTCATCATGCTGCTACTAGCCTTATGACATTGATTTCATGGCTGAGTGATATTCCATTGTACATAAGGACCACAACTTTTTTATCCATTTTTCGCTCTCCTGGGATATTTAAGGTGGAATGAAGTGGAGGTCCTTGTCAACAGAGCAGCCCTAAACTTTGGGGTGCTTGTGTCTTGCTGATTTTCAATTTTCCCACTTTATACCCCCATGCGTGGAAGTGCCCTATGCTCTCTAAGCTGTGTTTTATAGATGTTTCAGGACACACCGTACCCTTCTCCAGAGTGGCTGTTGGCAATTTACATCCCGCCCATCAGTGTAGCAAGGCTCCCATTTCTCCATGGCCTGTCCTGCATTTCTGGTTTGGACACTTTTTTCAGCATGGCCCTTTTGACCGATGGGAAGCGAGACTTCTTTGTAGCGCTGATTTGCCTTTCCAGGTTGCTTGCTTGGCCAAAAAGGGCGTAGGCGTTTTTTCCTGAATATATTCAGGAAAAAACGTCTATGCCCTTTTTGGCCAAGGGCATCATTGTCAACGTTTTGCTGCTTTTCACGTGCTTTAAAGGCGATTCGAATCTACCTCCTGAAATCTGTTTCCTGCAATTCTGCCTTGATTTCAAATCCTCTTCTTTGCCTTCCCTCAATATATTTGTGGACGAGAGTTATCATTTATAACTCTGCAGGTTTGTGAATTGCAGTGCCCTGAAGCTCCATTTTACAACTCGCTTTTTTGGGAGCTGGCCGCAAAAGCGCAGGATGGCTTCAGGCCCTGTTCTGGTTCCGGGGGGCAGGCTGAGCCTGTGGTTAATTCTTCTTCCTGATGGGAAAATAGAGTGACCTGTGCCTGTCCCAACACCAAGAGCTAGTGTCTCATTGGTTCCCCGTCTTCCCGTTCATCCTCAGGACAAATTGCAACCTGTACGGAACAGGAGGTTAAAGGTGCTGATGCTCCAAGTAGGGAGATTGCTAGTAAAGTGGCTGGAATGGCGAACCCGAGCACAAGGAGATGAGAAATGAGGTGCGTTTTAGAAACCTTTCCCCATCACACGGTGTACCATCTTCTGGGTTTCTCATGCATGTTTTGAATGTAGGAAGATGCCCTTGAACCTGGAGATTTGGGACCCATGCGATGGGTAGCACGCAGTATTACTTTAAAGGGTCTGCGTTTGCTCACCTAACCTCACCAAACCTCTCAGCCCCAAGAGTGTCCACCCTTATGTCTCATCCAGCTGTGGGTCTAGATATGGTCAATCCAGGTTGCATCACAGCCACTGAACGAATTGTGTAAAAATTTCTCTCTCTTTCACTGTCTTTGTTTCATGGGTTTTTAAAAGTAATTTATTTTTATAATGGGGTTTAGCTGCTTTTCACGGCTGGTTTTATGCCGCTTTACACCCACTTGACACACAAACAGAGAGATATCAATACATAGGTTTTAAGATTATTACTAGTCAGATATATTCTTGTGCGGTGAATCGGGCGTGTTGAGTCCAGTTCTCTGAGCAAGGAGTAGGTCTTGTCTAATACATATTGGGTTTATGGAACGGTATCTGAGCTAATTTGAAACTCTTGTTTAATGTATCACCCCACCTCACCTTTCCCGTTAAACAGCCATAGTGTGTTTTCTGCATGTGTGACTCTGTTCTGTTTTGTAATTCAGTTCAAGTGTAACGATTTTTACATTCCCTCTATAAGTGACACCTTATGAGAAGTGTCCTTTTCTGTGTGACTTATTTCACTTAGAATCGTCGTACCTAAATCCACTCATCATGCTGCTACTAGCCTTATGACATTGATTTCATGGCTGAGTGATATTCCATTGTACATAAGGACCACAACTTTTTTATCCATTTTACGCTCTCCTGGGATATTTAAGGTGGAATGAAGTGGAGGTCCTTGTCAACAGAGCAGCCCTAAACTTTGGGGTGCTTGTGTCTTGCTGATTTTCAATTTTCCCACTTTATACCCCCATGCGTGGAAGTGCCCTATGCTCTCTAAGCTGTGTTTTATAGATGTTTCAGGACACACCGTACCCTTCTCCAGAGTGGCTGTTGGCAATTTACATCCCGCCCATCAGTGTAGCAAGGCTCCCATTTCTCCATGGCCTGTCCTGCATTTCTGGTTTGGACACTTTTTTCAGCATGGCCCTTTTGACCGATGGGAAGCGAGACTTCTTTGTAGCGCTGATTTGCCTTTCCAGGTTGCTTGCTTGGCCAAAAAGGGCGTAGGCGTTTTTTCCTGAATATATTCAGGAAAAAACGTCTATGCCCTTTTTGGCCAAGGGCATCATTGTCAACGTTTTGCTGCTTTTCACGTGCTTTAAAGGCGATTCGAATCTACCTCCTGAAATCTGTTTCCTGCAATTCTGCCTTGATTTCAAATCCTCTTCTTTGCCTTCCCTCAATATATTTGTGGACGAGAGTTATCATTTATAACTCTGCAGGTTTGTGAATTGCAGTGCCCTGAAGCTCCATTTTACAACTCGCTTTTTTGGGAGCTGGCCGCAAAAGCGCAGGATGGCTTCAGGCCCTGTTCTGGTTCCGGGGGGCAGGCTGAGCCTGTGGTTAATTCTTCTTCCTGATGGGAAAATAGAGTGACCTGTGCCTGTCCCAACACCAAGAGCTAGTGTCTCATTGGTTCCCCGTCTTCCCGTTCATCCTCAGGACAAATTGCAACCTGTACGGAACAGGAGGTTAAAGGTGCTGATGCTCCAAGTAGGGAGATTGCTAGTAAAGTGGCTGGAATGGCGAACCCGAGCACAAGGAGATGAGAAATGAGGTGCGTTTTAGAAACCTTTCCCCATCACACGGTGTACCATCTTCTGGGTTTCTCATGCATGTTTTGAATGTAGGAAGATGCCCTTGAACCTGGAGATTTGGGACCCATGCGATGGGTAGCACGCAGTATTACTTTAAAGGGTCTGCGTTTGCTCACCTAACCTCACCAAACCTCTCAGCCCCAAGAGTGTCCACCCTTATGTCTCATCCAGCTGTGGGTCTAGATATGGTCAATCCAGGTTGCATCACAGCCACTGAACGAATTGTGTAAAAATTTCTCTCTCTTTCACTGTCTTTGTTTCATGGGTTTTTAAAAGTAATTTATTTTTATAATGGGGTTTAGCTGCTTTTCACGGCTGGGTTTATGCCGCTTTACACCCACTTGACACACAAACAGAGAGATATCAATACATAGGTTTTAAGATTATTACTAGTCAGATATATTCTTGTGCGGTGAATCGGGCGTGTTGAGTCCAGTTCTCTGAGCAAGGAGTAGGTCTTGTCTAATACATATTGGGTTTATGGAACGGTATCTGAGCTAATTTGAAACTCTTGTTTTATGTATCACCCCAACTCACCTTTCCCGTTAAGCAACCATAGTGTGTTTTCTGCATGTGTGATACTGTTCTGTTTTGTAATTCAGTTCAAGTGTAACGATTTTTATATTCCCTCTATAAGTGACACCTTATGAGAAGTGTCCTTTTCTGTGTGACTTATTTCACTTAGAATCGTCGTACCTAAATCCACTCATCATGCTGCTACTAGCCTTATGACATTGATTTCATGGCTGAGTGATATTCCATTGTACATAGGACCACAACTTTTTTATCCATTTTTCGCTTTCCTGGGATATTTAAGGTGGAATGAAGTGGAGATCCTTGTCAACAGAGCAGCCCTAAACTTTGGGGTGCTTGTGTCTTGCTGATTTTCAATTTTCCCACTTTATACCCCCATGCGTGGAAGTGCCCTATGCTCTCTAAGCTGTGTTTTATAGATGTTTCAGGACACACCGTACCCTTCTCCAGAGTGGCTGTTGGCAATTTACATCCCGCCCATCAGTGTAGCAAGGCTCCCATTTCTCCATGGCCTGTCCTGCATTTCTGGTTTGGACACTTTTTTCAGCATGGCCCTTTTGACCGATGGGAAGCGAGACTTCTTTGTAGCGCTGATTTGCCTTTCCAGGTTGCTTGGTTGGCCAAAAAGGGCGTAGGCGTTTTTTCCTGAATATATTCTGGAAAAAACACCTACGCCCTTTTTGGCCAAGGGCATCATTGTCAACGTTTTGCTGCTTTTCACGTGCTTTAAAGGCGATTCGAATCTACCTCCTGAAATCTGTTTCCTGAAATTCTGCCTTGATTTCAAATCCTCTTCTTTTCCTTCCCTCAATATATTTGTGGACGAGAGTTATCATTTATAACTCTGCAGGTTTGTGAATTGCAGTGCCCTGAAGCTCCATTTTACAACTCGCTTTTTTGGGAGCTGGCCGCAAAAGCGCAGGATGGCTTCAGGCCCTGTTCTGGTTCCGGGGGGCAGGCTGAGCCTGTGGTTAATTCTTCTTCCTGATGGGAAAATAGAGTGACCTGTGCCTGTCCCAACACCAAGAGCTAGTGTCTCATTGGTTCCCCGTCTTCCCGTTCATCCTCAGGACAAATTGCAACCTGTACGGAACAGGAGGTTAAAGGTGCTGATGCTCCAAGTAGGGAGATTGCTAGTAAAGTGGCTGGAATGGCGAACCCGAGCACAAGGAGATGAGAAATGAGGTGCGTTTTAGAAACCTTTCCCCATCACACGGTGTACCATCTTCTGGGTTTCTCATGCATGTTTTTGATGTAGGAAGATGCCCTTGAACCTGGAGATTTGGGACCCATGCGATGGGTAGCACGCAGTATTACTTTAAAGGGTCTGCGTTTGCTCACCCAACCTCACCAAACCTCTCAGCCCCAAGAGTGTCCACCCTTACGTCTCATCCAGCTGTGGGTCTAGATATGGTCAATCCAGGTTGCATCACAGCCCCTGAACAAATTGTGTAAAAATTTCTCTCTCTTTCACTGTCTTTGTTTCATGGGTTTTTAAAAGTAATTTATTTTTATAATGGGGTTTAGCTGCTTTTCACGGCTGTGTTTATGCCGCTTTACACCCACTTGACACACAAACAGAGAGATATCAATACATAGGTTTTAAGATTATTACTAGTCAGATATATTCTTGTGCGATGAATCGGGCGTGTTGAGTCCAGTTCTCTGAGCAGGGAGTAGGTCTTGTCTATTACATATTGGGTTTATGGAACGGTATCTGAGCTAATTTGAAACTCTTGTTTTATGTATCACCCCACCTCACCTTTCCCGTTAAACAGCCATAGTGTGTTTTCTGCATGTGTGACTCTGTTCTGTTTTGTAATTCAGTTCAAGTGTAACGATTTTTACATTCCCTCTATAAGTGACACCTTATGAGAAGTGTCCTTTTCTGTGTGACTTATTTCACTTAGAATCGTCGTACCTAAATCCACTCATCATGCTGCTACTAGCCTTATGACATTGATTTCATGGCTGAGTGATATTCCATTGTACATAAGGACCACAACTTTTTTATCCATTTTTCGCTCTCCTGGGATATTTAAGGTGGAATGAAGTGGAGGTCCTTGTCAACAGAGCAGCCCTAAACTTTGGGGTGCTTGTGTCTTGCTGATTTTCAATTTTCCCACTTTATACCCCCATGCGTGGAAGTGCCCTATGCTCTCTAAGCTGTGTTTTATAGATGTTTCAGGACACACCGTACCCTTCTCCAGAGTGGCTGTTGGCAATTTACATCCCGCCCATCAGTGTAGCAAGGCTCCCATTTCTCCATGGCCTGTCCTGCATTTCTGGTTTGGACACTTTTTTCAGCATGGCCCTTTTGACCGATGGGAAGCGAGACTTCTTTGTAGCGCTGATTTGCCTTTCCAGGTTGCTTGCTTGGCCAAAAAGGGCGTAGGCGTTTTTTCCTGAATATATTCAGGAAAAAACGTCTATGCCCTTTTTGGCCAAGGGCATCATTGTCAACGTTTTGCTGCTTTTCACGTGCTTTAAAGGCGATTCGAATCTACCTCCTGAAATCTGTTTCCTGCAATTCTGCCTTGATTTCAAATCCTCTTCTTTGCCTTCCCTCAATATATTTGTGGACGAGAGTTATCATTTATAACTCTGCAGGTTTGTGAATTGCAGTGCCCTGAAGCTCCATTTTACAACTCGCTTTTTTGGGAGCTGGCCGCAAAAGCGCAGGATGGCTTCAGGCCCTGTTCTGGTTCCGGGGGGCAGGCTGAGCCTGTGGTTAATTCTTCTTCCTGATGGGAAAATAGAGTGACCTGTGCCTGTCCCAACACCAAGAGCTAGTGTCTCATTGGTTCCCCGTCTTCCCGTTCATCCTCAGGACAAATTGCAACCTGTACGGAACAGGAGGTTAAAGGTGCTGATGCTCCAAGTAGGGAGATTGCTAGTAAAGTGGCTGGAATGGCGAACCCGAGCACAAGGAGATGAGAAATGAGGTGCGTTTTAGAAACCTTTCCCCATCACACGGTGTACCATCTTCTGGGTTTCTCATGCATGTTTTGAATGTAGGAAGATGCCCTTGAACCTGGAGATTTGGGACCCATGCGATGGGTAGCACGCAGTATTACTTTAAAGGGTCTGCGTTTGCTCACCTAACCTCACCAAACCTCTCAGCCCCAAGAGTGTCCACCCTTATGTCTCATCCAGCTGTGGGTCTAGATATGGTCAATCCAGGTTGCATCACAGCCACTGAACGAATTGTGTAAAAATTTCTCTCTCTTTCACTGTCTTTGTTTCATGGGTTTTTAAAAGTAATTTATTTTTATAATGGGGTTTAGCTGCTTTTCACGGCTGGGTTTATGCCGCTTTACACCCACTTGACACACAAACAGAGAGATATCAATACATAGGTTTTAAGATTATTACTAGTCAGATATATTCTTGTGCGGTGAATCGGGCGTGTTGAGTCCAGTTCTCTGAGCAAGGAGTAGGTCTTGTCTAATACATATTGGGTTTATGGAACGGTATCTGAGCTAATTTGAAACTCTTGTTTTATGTATCACCCCAACTCACCTTTCCCGTTAAGCAACCATAGTGTGTTTTCTGCATGTGTGATACTGTTCTGTTTTGTAATTCAGTTCAAGTGTAACGATTTTTATATTCCCTCTATAAGTGACACCTTATGAGAAGTGTCCTTTTCTGTGTGACTTATTTCACTTAGAATCGTCGTACCTAAATCCACTCATCATGCTGCTACTAGCCTTATGACATTGATTTCATGGCTGAGTGATATTCCATTGTACATAGGACCACAACTTTTTTATCCATTTTTCGCTTTCCTGGGATATTTAAGGTGGAATGAAGTGGAGATCCTTGTCAACAGAGCAGCCCTAAACTTTGGGGTGCTTGTGTCTTGCTGATTTTCAATTTTCCCACTTTATACCCCCATGCGTGGAAGTGCCCTATGCTCTCTAAGCTGTGTTTTATAGATGTTTCAGGACACACCGTACCCTTCTCCAGAGTGGCTGTTGGCAATTTACATCCCGCCCATCAGTGTAGCAAGGCTCCCATTTCTCCATGGCCTGTCCTGCATTTCTGGTTTGGACACTTTTTTCAGCATGGCCCTTTTGACCGATGGGAAGCGAGACTTCTTTGTAGCGCTGATTTGCCTTTCCAGGTTGCTTGGTTGGCCAAAAAGGGCGTAGGCGTTTTTTCCTGAATATATTCTGGAAAAAACACCTATGCCCTTTTTGGCCAAGGGCATCATTGTCAACGTTTTGCTGCTTTTCACGTGCTTTAAAGGCGATTCGAATCTACCTCCTGAAATCTGTTTCCTGCAATTCTGCCTTGATTTCAAATCCTCTTCTTTGCCTTCCCTCAATATATTTGTGGACGAGAGTTATCATTTATAACTCTGCAGGTTTGTGAATTGCAGTGCCCTGAATCTCAATTTTACAACTCGCTTTTTTGGGAGCTGGCCTCAAAAGAGCAGGATGGCTTCAGGCCCTGTTCTGGTTCCGGGGGGCAGGCTGAGCCTGTGGTTAATTCTTCTTCCTGATGGGAAAATAGAGTGACCTGTGCCTGTCCCAACACCAGGAGCTAGTGTCTCATTGGTTCCCCGTCTTCCCGTTCATCCTCAGGACAAATTGCAACCTGTACGGAACAGGAGGTTAAAGGTGCTGATGCTCCAAGTAGGGAGATTGCTAGTAAGGTGGCTGGAATGGCGAACCCGAGCACAAGGAGATGAGAAATGAGGTGCGTTTTAGAAACCTTTCCCCATCACACGGTGTACCATCTTCTGGGTTTCTCATGCATGTTTTTGATGTAGGAAGATGCCCTTGAACCTGGAGATTTGGGACCCATGCGATGGGTAGCACGCAGTATTACTTTAAAGGGTCTGCGTTTGCTCACCCAACCTCACCAAACCTCTCAGCCCCAAGAGTGTCCACCCTTATGTCTCATCCAGCTGTGGGTCTAGATATGGTCAATCCAGGTTGCATCACATCCCCTGAACGAATTGTGTAAAAATTTCTCTCTCTTTCACTGTCTTTGTTTCATGGGTTTTTAAAAGTAATTTATTTTTATAATGGGGTTTAGCTGCTTTTCACGGCTGTGTTTATGCCGCTTTACACCCACTTGACACACAAACAGAGAGATATCAATACATAGGTTTTAAGATTATTACTAGTCAGATATATTCTTGTGCGATGAATCGGGCGTGTTGAGTCCAGTTCTCTGAGCAGGGAGTAGGTCTTGTCTATTACATATTGGGTTTATGGAACGGTATCTGAGCTAATTTGAAACTCTTGTTTTATGTATCACCCCACCTCACCTTTCCCGTTAAGCAGCCATAGTGTGTTTTCTGCATGTGTGACTCTGTTCTGTTTTGTAATTCAGTTCAAGTGTAACGATTTTTACATTCCCTCTATAAGTGACACCTTATGAGAAGTGTCCTTTTCTGTGTGACTTATTTCACTTAGAATCGTCGTACCTAAATCCACTCATCATGCTGCTACTAGCCTTATGACATTGATTTCATGGCTGAGTGATATTCCATTGTACATAAGGACCACAACTTTTTTATCCATTTTTCGCTTTCCTGGGATATTTAAGGTGGAATGAAGTGGAGGTCCTTGTCAACAGAGCAGCCCTAAACTTTGGGGTGCTTGTGTCTTGCTGATTTTCAATTTTCCCACTTTATACCCCCATGCGTGGAAGTGCCCTATGCTCTCTAAGCTGTGTTTTATAGATGTTTCAGGACACACCGTACCCTTCTCCAGAGTGGCTGTTGGCAATTTACATCCCGCCCATCAGTGTAGCAAGGCTCCCATTTCTCCATGGCCTGTCCTGCATTTCTGGTTTGGACACTTTTTTCAGCATGGCCCTTTTGACCGATGGGAAGCGAGACTTCTTTGTAGCGCTGATTTGCCTTTCCAGGTTGCTTGGTTGGCCAAAAAGGGCGTAGGCGTTTTTTCCTGAATATATTCTGGAAAAAACACCTACGCCCTTTTTGGCCAAGGGCATCATTGTCAACGTTTTGCTGCTTTTCACGTGCTTTAAAGGCGATTCGAATCTACCTCCTGAAATCTGTTTCCTGCAATTCTGCCTTGATTTCAAATCCTCTTCTTTGCCTTCCCTCAATATATTTGTGGACGAGAGTTATCATTTATAACTCTGCAGGTTTGTGAATTGCAGTGCCCTGAATCTCAATTTTACAACTCGCTTTTTTGGGAGCTGGCCGCAAAAGCGCAGGATGGCTTCAGGCCCTGTTCTGGTTCCGGGGGGCAGGCTGAGCCTGTGGTTAATTCTTCTTCCTGATGGGAAAATAGAGTGACCTGTGCCTGTCCCAACACCAGGAGCTAGTGTCTCATTGGTTCCCCGTCTTCCCGTTCATCCTCAGGACAAATTGCAACCTGTACGGAACAGGAGGTTAAAGGTGCTGATGCTCCAAGTAGGGAGATTGCTAGTAAGGTGGCTGGAATGGCGAACCCGAGCACAAGGAGATGAGAAATGAGGTGCGTTTTAGAAACCTTTCCCCATCACACGGTGTACCATCTTCTGGGTTTCTCATGCATGTTTTTGATGTAGGAAGATGCCCTTGAACCTGGAGATTTGGGACCCATGCGATGGGTAGCACGCAGTATTACTTTAAAGGGTCTGCGTTTGCTCACCCAACCTCACCAAACCTCTCAGCCCCAAGAGTGTCCACCCTTATGTCTCATCCAGCTGTGGGTCTAGATATGGTCAATCCAGGTTGCATCACAGCCCCTGAACGAATTGTGTAAAAATTTCTCTCTCTTTCACTGTCTTTGTTTCATGGGTTTTTAAAAGTAATTTATTTTTATAATGGGGTTTAGCTGCTTTTCACGGCTGTGTTTATGCCGCTTTACACCCACTTGACACACAAACAGAGAGATATCAATACATAGGTTTTAAGATTATTACTAGTCAGATATATTCTTGTGCGATGAATCGGGCGTGTTGAGTCCAGTTCTCTGAGCAGGGAGTAGGTCTTGTCTATTACATATTGGGTTTATGGAACGGTATCTGAGCTAATTTGAAACTCTTGTTTTATGTATCACCCCACCTCACCTTTCCCGTTAAGCAGCCATAGTGTGTTTTCTGCATGTGTGACTCTGTTCTGTTTTGTAATTCAGTTCAAGTGTAACGATTTTTACATTCCCTCTATAAGTGACACCTTATGAGAAGTGTCCTTTTCTGTGTGACTTATTTCACTTAGAATCGTCGTACCTAAATCCACTCATCATGCTGCTACTAGCCTTATGACATTGATTTCATGGCTGAGTGATATTCCATTGTACATAAGGACCACAACTTTTTTATCCATTTTTCGCTTTCCTGGGATATTTAAGGTGGAATGAAGTGGAGGTCCTTGTCAACAGAGCAGCCCTAAACTTTGGGGTGCTTGTGTCTTGCTGATTTTCAATTTTCCCACTTTATACCCCCATGCGTGGAAGTGCCCTATGCTCTCTAAGCTGTGTTTTATAGATGTTTCAGGACACACCGTCCCCTTCTCCAGAGTGGCTGTTGGCAATTTACATCCCGCCCATCAGTGTAGCAAGGCTCCCATTTCTCCATGGCCTGTCCTGCATTTCTGGTTTTGACACTTTTTTCAGCATGGCCCTTTTGACCGATGGGAAGCGAGACTTCTTTGTAGCGCTGATTTGCCTTTCCAGGTTGCTTGCTTGGCCAAAAAGGGCGTAGGCGTTTTTTCCTGAATATATTCAGGAAAAAACGCCTACGCCCTTTTTGGCCAAGGGCATCATTGTCAACGTTTTGCTGCTTTTCACGTGCTTTAAAGGCGATTCGAATCTACCTCCTGAAATCTGTTTCCTGCAATTCTGCCTTGATTTCAAATCCTCTTCTTTGCCTTCCCTCAATATATTTGTGGACGAGAGTTATCATTTATAACTCTGCAGGTTTGTGAATTGCAGTGCCCTGAAGCTCCATTTTACAACTCGCTTTTTTGGGAGCTGGCCGCAAAAGCGCAGGATGGCTTCAGGCCCTGTTCTGGTTCCGGGGGGCAGGCTGAGCCTGTGGTTAATTCTTCTTCCTGATGGGAAAATAGAGTGACCTGTGCCTGTCCCAACACCAGGAGCTAGTGTCTCATTGGTTCCCCGTCTTCCCGTTCATCCTCAGGACAAATTGCAACCTGTACGGAACAGGAGGTTAAAGGTGCTGATGCTCCAAGTAGGGAGATTGCTAGTAAGGTGGCTGGAATGGCGAACCCGAGCACAAGGAGATGAGAAATGAGGTGCGTTTTAGAAACCTTTCCCCATCACACGGTGTACCATCTTCTGGGTTTCTCATGCATGTTTTTGATGTAGGAAGATGCCCTTGAACCTGGAGATTTGGGACCCATGCGATGGGTAGCACGCAGTATTACTTTAAAGGGTCTGCGTTTGCTCACCCAACCTCACCAAACCTCTCAGCCCCAAGAGTGTCCACCCTTATGTCTCATCCAGCTGTGGGTCTAGATATGGTCAATCCAGGTTGCATCACAGCCCCTGAACGAATTGTGTAAAAATTTCTCTCTCTTTCACTGTCTTTGTTTCATGGGTTTTTAAAAGTAATTTATTTTTATAATGGGGTTTAGCTGCTTTTCACGGCTGTGTTTATGCCGCTTTACACCCACTTGACACACAAACAGAGAGATATCAATACATAGGTTTTAAGATTATTACTAGTCAGATATATTCTTGTGCGATGAATCGGGCGTGTTGAGTCCAGTTCTCTGAGCAGGGAGTAGGTCTTGTCTATTACATATTGGGTTTATGGAACGGTATCTGAGCTAATTTGAAACTCTTGTTTTATGTATCACCCCACCTCACCTTTCCCGTTAAGCAGCCATAGTGTGTTTTCTGCATGTGTGACTCTGTTCTGTTTTGTAATTCAGTTCAAGTGTAACGATTTTTACATTCCCTCTATAAGTGACACCTTATGAGAAGTGTCCTTTTCTGTGTGACTTATTTCACTTAGAATCGTCGTACCTAAATCCACTCATCATGCTGCTACAAGCCTTATGACATTGATTTCATGGCTGAGTGATATTCCATTGTACATAAGGACCACAACTTTTTTATCCATTTTTCGCTTTCCTGGGATATTTAAGGTGGAATGAAGTGGAGGTCCTTGTCAACAGAGCAGCCCTAAACTTTGGGGTGCTTGTGTCTTGCTGATTTTCAATTTTCCCACTTTATACCCCCATGCGTGGAAGTGCCCTATGCTCTCTAAGCTGTGTTTTATAGATGTTTCAGGACACACCGTCCCCTTCTCCAGAGTGGCTGTTGGCAATTTACATCCCGCCCATCAGTGTAGCAAGGCTCCCATTTCTCCATGGCCTGTCCTGCATTTCTGGTTTTGACACTTTTTTCAGCATGGCCCTTTTGACCGATGGGAAGCGAGACTTCTTTGTAGCGCTGATTTGCCTTTCCAGGTTGCTTGCTTGGCCAAAAAGGGCGTAGGCGTTTTTTCCTGAATATATTCAGGAAAAAACGCCTACGCCCTTTTTGGCCAAGGGCATCATTGTCAACGTTTTGCTGCTTTTCACGTGCTTTAAAGGCGATTCGAATCTACCTCCTGAAATCTGTTTCCTGCAATTCTGCCTTGATTTCAAATCCTCTTCTTTAACTTCCCTCAATATATTTGTGGACGAGAGTTATCATTTATAACTCTGCAGGTTTGTGAATTGCAGTGCCCTGAAGCTCCATTTTACAACTCGCTTTTTTGGGAGCTGGCCGCAAAAGCGCAGGATGGCTTCAGGCCCTGTTCTGGTTCCGGGGGGCAGGCTGAGCCTGTGGTTAATTCTTCTTCCTGATGGGAAAATAGAGTGACCTGTGCCTGTCCCAACACCAAGAGCTAGTGTCTCATTGGTTCCCCGTCTTCCCGTTCATCCTCAGGACAAATTGCAACCTGTACGGAACAGGAGGTTAAAGGTGCTGATGCTCCAAGTAGGGAGATTGCTAGTAAAGTGGCTGGAATGGCGAACCCGAGCACAAGGAGATGAGAAATGAGGTGCGTTTTAGAAACCTTTCCCCATCACACGGTGTACCATCTTCTGGGTTTCTCATGCATGTTTTTGATGTAGGAAGATGCCCTTGAACCTGGAGATTTGGGACCCATGCGATGGGTAGCACGCAGTATTACTTTAAAGGGTCTGCGTTTGCTCACCTAACCTCACCAAACCTCTCAGCCCCAAGAGTGTCCACCCTTATGTCTCATCCAGCTGTGGGTCTAGATATGGTCAATCCAGGTTGCATCACAGCCACTGAACGAATTGTGTAAAAATTTCTCTCTCTTTCACTGTCTTTGTTTCATGGGTTTTTAAAAGTAATTTATTTTTATAATGGGGTTTAGCTGCTTTTCACGGCTGTGTTTATGCCGCTTTACACCCACTTGACACACAAACAGAGAGATATCAATACATAGGTTTTAAGATTATTACTAGTCAGATATATTCTTGTGCGGTGAATCGGGCGTGTTGAGTCCAGTTCTCTGAGCAAGGAGTAGGTCTTGTCTAATACATATTGGGTTTATGGAACGGTATCTGAGCTAATTTGAAACTCTTGTTTTATGTATCACCCCAACTCACCTTTCCCGTTAAGCAACCATAGTGTGTTTTCTGCATGTGTGATTCTGTTCTGTTTTGTAATTCAGTTCAAGTGTAACGATTTTTATATTCCCTCTATAAGTGACACCTTATGAGAAGTGTCCTTTTCTGTGTGACTTATTTCACTTAGAATCGTCGTACCTAAATCCACTCATCATGCTGCTACTAGCCTTATGACATTGATTTCATGGCTGAGTGATATTCCATTGTACATAGGACCACAACTTTTTTATCCATTTTTCGCTTTCCTGGGATATTTAAGGTGGAATGAAGTGGAGATCCTTGTCAACAGAGCAGCCCTAAACTTTGGGGTGCTTGTGTCTTGCTGATTTTCAATTTTCCCACTTTATACCCCCATGCGTGGAAGTGCCCTATGCTCTCTAAGCTGTGTTTTATAGATGTTTCAGGACACACCGTACCCTTCTCCAGAGTGGCTGTTGGCAATTTACATCCCGCCCATCAGTGTAGCAAGGCTCCCATTTCTCCATGGCCTGTCCTGCATTTCTGGTTTGGACACTTTTTTAAGCATGGCCCTTTTGACCGATGGGAAGCGAGACTTCTTTGTAGCGCTGATTTGCCTTTCCAGGTTGCTTGGTTGGCCAAAAAGGGCGTAGGCGTTTTTTCCTGAATATATTCTGGAAAAAACACCTACGCCCTTTTTGGCCAAGGGCATCATTGTCAACGTTTTGCTGCTTTTCACGTGCTTTAAAGGCGATTCGAATCTACCTCCTGAAATCTGTTTCCTGCAATTCTGCCTTGATTTCAAATCCTCTTCTTTGCCTTCCCTCAATATATTTGTGGACGAGAGTTATCATTTATAACTCTGCAGGTTTGTGAATTGCAGTGTCCTGAAGCTCCATTTTACAACTCGCTTTTTTGGGAGCTGGCCGCAAAAGCGCAGGATGGCTTCAGGACCTGTTCTGGTTCCGGGGGGCAGGCTGAGCCTGTGGTTAATTCTTCTTCCTGATGGGAAAATAGAGTGACCTGTGCCTGTCCCAACACCAGGAGCTAGTGTCTCATTGGTTCCCCGTCTTCCCGTTCATCCTCAGGACAAATTGCAACCTGTACGGAACAGGAGGTTAAAGGTGCTGATGCTCCAAGTAGGGAGATTGCTAGTAAGGTGGCTGGAATGGCGAACCCGAGCACAAGGAGATGAGAAATGAGGTGCGTTTTAGAAACCTTTCCCCATCACACGGTGTACCATCTTCTGGGTTTCTCATGCATGTTTTTGATGTAGGAAGATGCCCTTGAACCTGGAGATTTGGGACCCATGCGATGGGTAGCACGCAGTATTACTTTAAAGGGTCTGCGTTTGCTCACCCAACCTCACCAAACCTCTCAGCCCCAAGAGTGTCCACCCTTATGTCTCATCCAGCTGTGGGTCTAGATATGGTCAATCCAGGTTGCATCACAGCCCCTGAACGAATTGTGTAAAAATTTCTCTCTCTTTCACTGTCTTTGTTTCATGGGTTTTTAAAAGTAATTTATTTTTATAATGGGGTTTAGCTGCTTTTCACGGCTGTGTTTATGCCGCTTTACACCCACTTGACACACAAACAGAGAGATATCAATACATAGGTTTTAAGATTATTACTAGTCAGATATATTCTTGTGCGATGAATCGGGCGTGTTGAGTCCAGTTCTCTGAGCAGGGAGTAGGTCTTGTCTATTACATATTGGGTTTATGGAACGGTATCTGAGCTAATTTGAAACTCTTGTTTTATGTATCACCCCACCTCACCTTTCCCGTTAAGCAGCCATAGTGTGTTTTCTGCATGTGTGACTCTGTTCTGTTTTGTAATTCAGTTCAAGTGTAACGATTTTTACATTCCCTCTATAAGTGACACCTTATGAGAAGTGTCCTTTTCTGTGTGACTTATTTCACTTAGAATCGTCGTACCTAAATCCACTCATCATGCTGCTACTAGCCTTATGACATTGATTTCATGGCTGAGTGATATTCCATTGTACATAAGGACCACAACTTTTTTATCCATTTTTCGCTTTCCTGGGATATTTAAGGTGGAATGAAGTGGAGGTCCTTGTCAACAGAGCAGCCCTAAACTTTGGGGTGCTTGTGTCTTGCTGATTTTCAATTTTCCCACTTTATACCCCCATGCGTGGAAGTGCCCTATGCTCTCTAAGCTGTGTTTTATAGATGTTTCAGGACACACCGTACCCTTCTCCAGAGTGGCTGTTGGCAATTTACATCCCGCCCATCAGTGTAGCAAGGCTCCCATTTCTCCATGGCCTGTCCTGCATTTCTGGTTTTGACACTTTTTTCAGCATGGCCCTTTTGACCGATGGGAAGCGAGACTTCTTTGTAGCGCTGATTTGCCTTTCCAGGTTGCTTGCTTGGCCAAAAAGGGCGTAGGCGTTTTTTCCTGAATATATTCAGGAAAAAACGCCTACGCCCTTTTTGGCCAAGGGCATCATTGTCAACGTTTTGCTGCTTTTCACGTGCTTTAAAGGCGATTCGAATCTACCTCCTGAAATCTGTTTCCTGCAATTCTGCCTTGATTTCAAATCCTCTTCTTTAACTTCCCTCAATATATTTGTGGACGAGAGTTATCATTTATAACTCTGCAGGTTTGTGAATTGCAGTGCCCTGAAGCTCCATTTTACAACTCGCTTTTTTGGGAGCTGGCCGCAAAAGCGCAGGATGGCTTCAGGCCCTGTTCTGGTTCCGGGGGGCAGGCTGAGCCTGTGGTTAATTCTTCTTCCTGATGGGAAAATAGAGTGACCTGTGCCTGTCCCAACACCAAGAGCTAGTGTCTCATTGGTTCCCCGTCTTCCCGTTCATCCTCAGGACAAATTGCAACCTGTACGGAACAGGAGGTTAAAGGTGCTGATGCTCCAAGTAGGGAGATTGCTAGTAAAGTGGCTGGAATGGCGAACCCGAGCACAAGGAGATGAGAAATGAGGTGCGTTTTAGAAACCTTTCCCCATCACACGGTGTACCATCTTCTGGGTTTCTCATGCATGTTTTTGATGTAGGAAGATGCCCTTGAACCTGGAGATTTGGGACCCATGCGATGGGTAGCACGCAGTATTACTTTAAAGGGTCTGCGTTTGCTCACCTAACCTCACCAAACCTCTCAGCCCCAAGAGTGTCCACCCTTATGTCTCATCCAGCTGTGGGTCTAGATATGGTCAATCCAGGTTGCATCACAGCCACTGAACGAATTATGTAAAAATTTCTCTCTCTTTCACTGTCTTTGTTTCATGGGTTTTTAAAAGTAATTTATTTTTATAATGGGGTTTAGCTGCTTTTCACGGCTGTGTTTATGCCGCTTTACACCCACTTGACACACAAACAGAGAGATATCAATACATAGGTTTTAAGATTATTACTAGTCAGATATATTCTTGTGCGGTGAATCGGGCGTGTTGAGTCCAGTTCTCTGAGCAAGGAGTAGGTCTTGTCTAATACATATTGGGTTTATGGAACGGTATCTGAGCTAATTTGAAACTCTTGTTTTATGTATCACCCCAACTCACCTTTCCCGTTAAGCAACCATAGTGTGTTTTCTGCATGTGTGATTCTGTTCTGTTTTGTAATTCAGTTCAAGTGTAACGATTTTTATATTCCCTCTATAAGTGACACCTTATGAGAAGTGTCCTTTTCTGTGTGACTTATTTCACTTAGAATCGTCGTACCTAAATCCACTCATCATGCTGCTACTAGCCTTATGACATTGATTTCATGGCTGAGTGATATTCCATTGTACATAGGACCACAACTTTTTTATCCATTTTTCGCTTTCCTGGGATATTTAAGGTGGAATGAAGTGGAGATCCTTGTCAACAGAGCAGCCCTAAACTTTGGGGTGCTTGTGTCTTGCTGATTTTCAATTTTCCCACTTTATACCCCCATGCGTGGAAGTGCCCTATGCTCTCTAAGCTGTGTTTTATAGATGTTTCAGGACACACCGTACCCTTCTCCAGAGTGGCTGTTGGCAATTTACATCCCGCCCATCAGTGTAGCAAGGCTCCCATTTCTCCATGGCCTGTCCTGCATTTCTGGTTTGGACACTTTTTTCAGCATGGCCCTTTTGACCGATGGGAAGCGAGACTTCTTTGTAGCGCTGATTTGCCTTTCCAGGTTGCTTGGTTGGCCAAAAAGGGCGTAGGCGTTTTTTCCTGAATATATTCTGGAAAAAACACCTACGCCCTTTTTGGCCAAGGGCATCATTGTCAACGTTTTGCTGCTTTTCACGTGCTTTAAAGGCGATTCGAATCTACCTCCTGAAATCTGTTTCCTGCAATTCTGCCTTGATTTCAAATCCTCTTCTTTGCCTTCCCTCAATATATTTGTGGACGAGAGTTATCATTTATAACTCTGCAGGTTTGTGAATTGCAGTGCCCTGAAGCTCCATTTTACAACTCGCTTTTTTGGGAGCTGGCCGCAAAAGCGCAGGATGGCTTCAGGCCCTGTTCTGGTTCCGGGGGGCAGGCTGAGCCTGTGGTTAATTCTTCTTCCTGATGGGAAAATAGAGTGACCTGTGCCTGTCCCAACACCAGGAGCTAGTGTCTCATTGGTTCCCCGTCTTCCCGTTCATCCTCAGGACAAATTGCAACCTGTACGGAACAGGAGGTTAAAGGTGCTGATGCTCCAAGTAGGGAGATTGCTAGTAAGGTGGCTGGAATGGCGAACCCGAGCACAAGGAGATGAGAAATGAGGTGCGTTTTAGAAACCTTTCCCCATCACACGGTGTACCATCTTCTGGGTTTCTCATGCATGTTTTTGATGTAGGAAGATGCCCTTGAACCTGGAGATTTGGGACCCATGCGATGGGTAGCACGCAGTATTACTTTAAAGGGTCTGCGTTTGCTCACCCAACCTCACCAAACCTCTCAGCCCCAAGAGTGTCCACCCTTATGTCTCATCCAGCTGTGGGTCTAGATATGGTCAATCCAGGTTGCATCACAGCCCCTGAACGAATTGTGTAAAAATTTCTCTCTCTTTCACTGTCTTTGTTTCATGGGTTTTTAAAAGTAATTTATTTTTATAATGGGGTTTAGCTGCTTTTCACGGCTGTGTTTATGCCGCTTTACACCCACTTGACACACAAACAGAGAGATATCAATACATAGGTTTTAAGATTATTACTAGTCAGATATATTCTTGTGCGATGAATCGGGCGTGTTGAGTCCAGTTCTCTGAGCAGGGAGTAGGTCTTGTCTATTACATATTGGGTTTATGGAACGGTATCTGAGCTAATTTGAAACTCTTGTTTTATGTATCACCCCACCTCACCTTTCCCGTTAAGCAGCCATAGTGTGTTTTCTGCATGTGTGACTCTGTTCTGTTTTGTAATTCAGTTCAAGTGTATCGATTTTTACATTCCCTCTATAAGTGACACCTTATGAGAAGTGTCCTTTTCTGTGCGACTTATTTCACTTAGAATCGTCGTACCTAAATCCACTCATCATGCTGCTACTAGCCTTATGACATTGATTTCATGGCTGAGTGATATTCCATTGTACATAAGGACCACAACTTTTTTATCCATTTTTCGCTTTCCTGGGATATTTAAGGTGGAATGAAGTGGAGGTCCTTGTCAACAGAGCAGCCCTAAACTTTGGGGTGCTTGTGTCTTGCTGATTTTCAATTTTCCCACTTTATACCCCCATGCGTGGAAGTGCCCTATGCTCTCTAAGCTGTGTTTTATAGATGTTTCAGGACACACCGTACCCTTCTCCAGAGTGGCTGTTGGCAATTTACATCCCGCCCATCAGTGTAGCAAGGCTCCCATTTCTCCATGGCCTGTCCTGCATTTCTGGTTTGGACACTTTTTTCAGCATGGCCCTTTTGACCGATGGGAAGCGAGACTTCTTTGTAGCGCTGATTTGCCTTTCCAGGTTGCTTGGTTGGCCAAAAAGGGCGTAGGTGTTTTTTCCTGAATATATTCTGGAAAAAACACCTACGCCCTTTTTGGCCAAGGGCATCATTGTCAACGTTTTGCTGCTTTTCACGTGCTTTAAAGGCGATTCGAATCTACCTCCTGAAATCTGTTTCCTGCAATTCTGCCTTGATTTCAAATCCTCTTCTTTGCCTTCCCTCAATATATTTGTGGACGAGAGTTATCATTTATAACTCTGCAGGTTTGTGAATTGCAGTGCCCTGAATCTCAATTTTACAACTCGCTTTTTTGGGAGCTGGCCGCAAAAGCGCAGGATGGCTTCAGGCCCTGTTCTGGTTCCGGGGGGCAGGCTGAGCCTGTGGTTAATTCTTCTTCCTGATGGGAAAATAGAGTGACCTGTGCCTGTCCCAACACCAGGAGCTAGTGTCTCATTGGTTCCCCGTCTTCCCGTTCATCCTCAGGACAAATTGCAACCTGTACGGAACAGGAGGTTAAAGGTGCTGATGCTCCAAGTAGGGAGATTGCTAGTAAGGTGGCTGGAATGGCGAACCCGAGCACAAGGAGATGAGAAATGAGGTGCGTTTTAGAAACCTTTCCCCATCACACGGTGTACCATCTTCTGGGTTTCTCATGCATGTTTTTGATGTAGGAAGATGCCCTTGAACCTGGAGATTTGGGACCCATGCGATGGGTAGCACGCAGTATTACTTTAAAGGGTCTGCGTTTGCTCACCCAACCTCACCAAACCTCTCAGCCCCAAGAGTGTCCACCCTTATGTCTCATCCAGCTGTGGGTCTAGATATGGTCAATCCAGGTTGCATCACAGCCCCTGAACGAATTGTGTAAAAATTTCTCTCTCTTTCACTGTCTTTGTTTCATGGGTTTTTAAAAGTAATTTATTTTTATAATGGGGTTTAGCTGCTTTTCACGGCTGTGTTTATGCCGCTTTACACCCACTTGACACACAAACAGAGAGATATCAATACATAGGTTTTAAGATTATTACTAGTCAGATATATTCTTGTGCGATGAATCGGGCGTGTTGAGTCCAGTTCTCTGAGCAGGGAGTAGGTCTTGTCTATTACATATTGGGTTTATGGAACGGTATCTGAGCTAATTTGAAACTCTTGTTTTATGTATCACCCCACCTCACCTTTCCCGTTAAGCAGCCATAGTGTGTTTTCTGCATGTGTGACTCTGTTCTGTTTTGTAATTCAGTTCAAGTGTAACGATTTTTACATTCCCTCTATAAGTGACACCTTATGAGAAGTGTCCTTTTCTGTGTGACTTATTTCACTTAGAATCGTCGTACCTAAATCCACTCATCATGCTGCTACTAGCCTTATGACATTGATTTCATGGCTGAGTGATATTCCATTGTACATAAGGACCACAACTTTTTTATCCATTTTTCGCTTTCCTGGGATATTTAAGGTGGAATGAAGTGGAGGTCCTTGTCAACAGAGCAGCCCTAAACTTTGGGGTGCTTGTGTCTTGCTGATTTTCAATTTTCCCACTTTATACCCCCATGCGTGGAAGTGCCCTATGCTCTCTAAGCTGTGTTTTATAGATGTTTCAGGACACACCGTACCCTTCTCCAGAGTGGCTGTTGGCAATTTACATCCCGCCCATCAGTGTAGCAAGGCTCCCATTTCTCCATGGCCTGTCCTGCATTTCTGGTTTGGACACTTTTTTCGGCATGGTCCTTTTGACCGATGGGAAGCGAGACTTCTTTGTAGCGCTGATTTGCCTTTCCAGGTTGCTTGGTTGGCCAAAAAGGGCGTAGGCGTTTTTTCCTGAATATATTCTGGAAAAAACACCTACGCCCTTTTTGGCCAAGGGCATCATTGTCAACGTTTTGCTGCTTTTCACGTGCTTTAAAGGCGATTCGAATCTACCTCCTGAAATCTGTTTCCTGCAATTCTGCCTTGATTTCAAATCCTCTTCTTTGCCTTCCCTCAATATATTTGTGGACGAGAGTTATCATTTATAACTCTGCAGGTTTGTGAATTGCAGTGCCCTGAATCTCAATTTTACAACTCGCTTTTTTGGGAGCTGGCCGCAAAAGCGCAGGATGGCTTCAGGCCCTGTTCTGGTTCCGGGGGGCAGGCTGAGCCTGTGGTTAATTCTTCTTCCTGATGGGAAAATAGAGTGACCTGTGCCTGTCCCAACACCAGGAGCTAGTGTCTCATTGGTTCCCCGTCTTCCCGTTCATCCTCAGGACAAATTGCAACCTGTACGGAACAGGAGGTTAAAGGTGCTGATGCTCCAAGTAGGGAGATTGCTAGTAAGGTGGCTGGAATGGCGAACCCGAGCACAAGGAGATGAGAAATGAGGTGCGTTTTAGAAACCTTTCCCCATCACACGGTGTACCATCTTCTGGGTTTCTCATGCATGTTTTTGATGTAGGAAGATGCCCTTGAACCTGGAGATTTGGGACCCATGCGATGGGTAGCACGCAGTATTACTTTAAAGGGTCTGCGTTTGCTCACCCAACCTCACCAAACCTCTCAGCCCCAAGAGTGTCCACCCTTATGTCTCATCCAGCTGTGGGTCTAGATATGGTCAATCCAGGTTGCATCACAGCCCCTGAACGAATTGTGTAAAAATTTCTCTCTCTTTCACTGTCTTTGTTTCATGGGTTTTTAAAAGTAATTTATTTTTATAATGGGGTTTAGCTGCTTTTCACGGCTGTGTTTATGCCGCTTTACACCCACTTGACACACAAACAGAGAGATATCAATACATAGGTTTTAAGATTATTACTAGTCAGATATATTCTTGTGCGATGAATCGGGCGTGTTGAGTCCAGTTCTCTGAGCAGGGAGTAGGTCTTGTCTATTACATATTGGGTTTATGGAACGGTATCTGAGCTAATTTGAAACTCTTGTTTTATGTATCACCCCACCTCACCTTTCCCGTTAAGCAGCCATAGTGTGTTTTCTGCATGTGTGACTCTGTTCTGTTTTGTAATTCAGTTCAAGTGTAACGATTTTTACATTCCCTCTATAAGTGACACCTTATGAGAAGTGTCCTTTTCTGTGTGACTTATTTCACTTAGAATCGTCGTACCTAAATCCACTCATCATGCTGCTACTAGCCTTATGACATTGATTTCATGGCTGAGTGATATTCCATTGTACATAAGGACCACAACTTTTTTATCCATTTTTCGCTTTCCTGGGATATTTAAGGTGGAATGAAGTGGAGGTCCTTGTCAACAGAGCAGCCCTAAACTTTGGGGTGCTTGTGTCTTGCTGATTTTCAATTTTCCCACTTTATACCCCCATGCGTGGAAGTGCCCTATGCTCTCTAAGCTGTGTTTTATAGATGTTTCAGGACACACCGTACCCTTCTCCAGAGTGGCTGTTGGCAATTTACATCCCGCCCATCAGTGTAGCAAGGCTCCCATTTCTCCATGGCCTGTCCTGCATTTCTGGTTTGGACACTTTTTTCAGCATGGCCCTTTTGACCGATGGGAAGCGAGACTTCTTTGTAGCGCTGATTTGCCTTTCCAGGTTGCTTGGTTGGCCAAAAAGGGCGTAGGCGTTTTTTCCTGAATATATTCAGGAAAAAACGCCTACGCCCTTTTTGGCCAAGGGCATCATTGTCAACGTTTTGCTGCTTTTCACGTGCTTTAAAGGCGATTCGAATCTACCTCCTGAAATCTGTTTCCTGCAATTCTGCCTTGATTTCAAATCCTCTTCTTTGCCTTCCCTCAATATATTTGTGGACGAGAGTTATCATTTATAACTCTGCAGGTTTGTGAATTGCAGTGCCCTGAAGCTCCATTTTACAACTCGCTTTTTTGGGAGCTGGCCGCAAAAGCGCAGGATGGCTTCAGGCCCTGTTCTGGTTCCGGGGGGCAGGCTGAGCCTGTGGTTAATTCTTCTTCCTGATGGGAAAATAGAGTGACCTGTGCCTGTCCCAACACCAAGAGCTAGTGTCTCATTGGTTCCCCGTCTTCCCGTTCATCCTCAGGACAAATTGCAACCTGTACGGAACAGGAGGTTAAAGGTGCTGATGCTCCAAGTAGGGAGATTGCTAGTAAAGTGGCTGGAATGGCAAACCCGAGCACAAAGAGATGAGAAATGAGGTGCGTTTTAGAAACCTTTCCCCATCACACGGTGTACCATCTTCTGGGTTTCTCATGCATGTTTTTGATGTAGGAAGATGCCCTTGAACCTGGAGATTTGGGACCCATGCGATGGGTAGCACGCAGTATTACTTTAAAGGGTCTGCGTTTGCTCACCTAACCTCACCAAACCTCTCAGACCCAAGAGTGTCCACCCTTATGTCTCATCCAGCTGTGGGTCTAGATATGGTCAATCCAGGTTGCATCACAGCCACTGAACGAATTGTGTAAAAATTTCTCTCTCTTTCACTGTCTTTGTTTCATGGGTTTTTAAAAGTAATTTATTTTTATAATGGGGTTTAGCTGCTTTTCACGGCTGTGTTTATGCCGCTTTACACCCACTTGACACACAAAGAGAGAGATATCAATACATAGGTTTTAAGATTATTACTAGTCAGATATATTCTTGTGCGGTGAATCGGGCGTGTTGAGTCCAGTTCTCTGAGCAAGGAGTAGGTCTTGTCTAATACATATTGGGTTTATGGAACGGTATCTGAGCTAATTTGAAACTCTTGTTTTATGTATCACCCCAACTCACCTTTCCCGTTAAGCAACCATAGTGTGTTGTCTGCATGTGTGATTCTGTTCTGTTTTGTAATTCAGTTCAAGTGTAACGATTTTTATATTCCCTCTATAAGTGACACCTTATGAGAAGTGTCCTTTTCTGTGTGACTTATTTCACTTAGAATCGTCGTACCTAAATCCACTCATCATGCTGCTACTAGCCTTATGATATTGATTTCATGGCTGAGTGATATTCCATTGTACATAGGACCACAACTTTTTTATCCATTTTTCGCTTTCCTGGGATATTTAAGGTGGAATGAAGTGGAGATCCTTGTCAACAGAGCAGCCCTAAACTTTGGGGTGCTTGTGTCTTGCTGATTTTCAATTTTCCCAATTTATACCCCCATGCGTGGAAGTGCCCTATGCTCTCTAAGCTGTGTTTTATAGATGTTTCAGGACACACCGTACCCTTCTCCAGAGTGGCTGTTGGCAATTTACATCCCGCCCATCAGTGTAGCAAGGCTCCCATTTCTCCATGGCCTGTCCTGCATTTCTGGTTTGGACACTTTTTTCAGCATGGCCCTTTTGACCGATGGGAAGCGAGATTTCTTTGTAGCGCTGATTTGCCTTTCCAGGTTGCTTGGTTGGCCAAAAAGGGCGTAGGCGTTTTTTCCTGAATATATTCTGGAAAAAACACCTATGCCCTTTTTGGCCAAGGGCATCATTGTCAACGTTTTGCTGCTTTTCACGTCCTTTAAAGGCGATTCGAATCTACCTCCTGAAATCTGTTTCCTGCAATTCTGCCTTGATTTCAAATCCTCTTCTTTGCCTTCCCTCAATATATTTGTGGACGAGAGTTATCATTTATAACTCTGCAGGTTTGTGAATTGCAGTGCCCTGAATCTCAATTTTACAACTCGCTTTTTTGGGAGCTGGCCGCAAAAGCGCAGGATGGCTTCAGGCCCTGTTCTGGTTCCGGGGGGCAGGCTGAGCCTGTGGTTAATTCTTCTTCCTGATGGGAAAATAGAGTGACCTGTGCCTGTCCCAACACCAGGAGCTAGTGTCTCATTGGTTCCCCGTCTTCCCGTTCATCCTCAGGACAAATTGCAACCTGTACGGAACAGGAGGTTAAAGGTGCTGATGCTCCAAGTAGGGAGATTGCTAGTAAGGTGGCTGGAATGGCGAACCCGAGCACAAGGAGATGAGAAATGAGGTACGTTTTAGAAACCTTTCCCCATCACACGGTGTACCATCTTCTGGGTTTCTCATGCATGTTTTTGATGTAGGAAGATGCCCTTGAACCTGGAGATTTGGGACCCATGCGATGGGTAGCACGCAGTATTACTTTAAAGGGTCTGCGTTTGCTCACCCAACCTCACCAAACCTCTCAGCCCCAAGAGTGTCCACCCTTATGTCTCATCCAGCTGTGGGTCTAGATATGGTCAATCCAGGTTGCATCACAGCCCCTGAACGAATTGTGTAAAAATTTCTCTCTCTTTCACTGTCTTTGTTTCATGGGTTTTTAAAAGTAATTTATTTTTATAATGGGGTTTAGCTGCTTTTCACGGCTGTGTTTATGCCGCTTTACACCCACTTGACACACAAACAGAGAGATATCAATACATAGGTTTTAAGATTATTACTAGTGAGATATATTCTTGTGCGATGAATCGGGCGTGTTGAGTCCAGTTCTCTGAGCAGGGAGTAGGTCTTGTCTATTACATATTGGGTTTATTGAACGGTATCTGAGCTAATTTGAAACTCTTGTTTTATGAATCACCCCACCTCACCTTTCCCGTTAAGCAGCCATAGTGTGTTTTCTGCATGTGTGACTCTGTTCAGTTTTGTAATTCAGTTCAAGTGTAACGATTTTTACATTCCCTCTATAAGTGACACCTTATGAGAAGTGTCCTTTTCTGTGTGACTTATTTCACTTAGAATCGTCGTACCTAAATCCACTCATCATGCTGCTACTAGCCTTATGACATTGATTTCATGGCTGAGTGATATTCCATTGTACATAGGACCACAACTTTTTTATCCATTTTTCGCTTTCCTGGGATATTTAAGGTGGAATGAAGTGGAGATCCTTGTCAACAGAGCAGCCCTAAACTTTGGGGTGCTTGTGTCTTGCTGATTTTCAATTTTCCCACTTTATACCCCCATGCGTGGAAGTGCCCTATGCTCTCTAAGCTGTGTTTTATAGATGTTTCAGGACACACCGTACCCTTCTCCAGAGTGGCTGTTGGCAATTTACATCCCGCCCATCAGTGTAGCAAGGCTCCCATTTCTCCATGGCCTGTCCTGCATTTCTGGTTTTGACACTTTTTTCAGCATGGCCCTTTTGACCGATGGGAAGCGAGACTTCTTTGTAGCGCTGATTTGCCTTTCCAGGTTGCTTGGTTGGCCAAAAAGGGCGTAGGCGTTTTTTCCTGAATATATTCTGGAAAAAACACCTACGCCCTTTTTGGCCAAGGGCATCATTGTCAACGTTTTGCTGCTTTTCACGTGCTTTAAAGGCGATTCGAATCTACCTCCTGAAATCTGTTTCCTGCAATTCTGCCTTGATTTCAAATCCTCTTCTTTGCCTTCCCTCAATATATTTGTGGACGAGAGTTATCATTTATAACTCTGCAGGTTTGTGAATTGCAGTGCCCTGAATCTCAATTTTACAACTCGCTTTTTTGGGAGCTGGCCGCAAAAGCGCAGGATGGCTTCAGGCCCTGTTCTGGTTCTGGGGGGCAGGCTGAGCCTGTGGTTAATTCTTCTTCCTGATGGGAAAATAGAGTGACCTGTGCCTGTCCCAACACCAGGAGCTAGTGTCTCATTGGTTCCCCGTCTTCCCGTTCATCCTCAGGACAAATTGCAACCTGTACGGAACAGGAGGTTAAAGGTGCTGATGCTCCAAGTAGGGAGATTGCTAGTAAGGTGGCTGGAATGGCGAACCCGAGCACAAGGAGATGAGAAATGAGGTGCGTTTTAGAAACCTTTCCCCATCACACGGTGTACCATCTTCTGGGTTTCTCATGCATGTTTTTGATGTAGGAAGATGCCCTTGAACCTGGAGATTTGGGACCCATGCAATGGGTAGCACGCAGTATTACTTTAAAGGGTCTGCGTTTGCTCACCCAACCTCACCAAACCTCTCAGCCCCAAGAGTGTCCACCCTTATGTCTCATCCAGCTGTGGGTCTAGATATGGTCAATCCAGGTTGCATCACAGCCCCTGAACGAATTGTGTAAAAATTTCTCTCTCTTTCACTGTCTTTGTTTCATGGGTTTTTAAAAGTAATTTATTTTTATAATGGGGTTTAGCTGCTTTTCACGGCTGTGTTTATGCCGCTTTACACCCACTTGACACACAAACAGAGAGATATCAATACATAGGTTTTAAGATTATTACTAGTCAGATATATTCTTGTGCGATGAATCGGGCGTGTTGAGTCCAGTTCTCTGAGCAGGGAGTAGGTCTTGTCTATTACATATTGGGTTTATGGAACGGTATCTGAGCTAATTTGAAACTCTTGTTTTATGTATCACCCCACCTCACCTTTCCCGTTAAGCAGCCATAGTGTGTTTTCTGCATGTGTGACTCTGTTCTGTTTTGTAATTCAGTTCAAGTGTATCGATTTTTACATTCCCTCTATAAGTGACACCTTATGAGAAGTGTCCTTTTCTGTGCGACTTATTTCACTTAGAATCGTCGTACCTAAATCCACTCATCATGCTGCTACTAGCCTTATGACATTGATTTCATGGCTGAGTGATATTCCATTGTACATAAGGACCACAACTTTTTTATCCATTTTTCGCTTTCCTGGGATATTTAAGGTGGAATGAAGTGGAGGTCCTTGTCAACAGAGCAGCCCTAAACTTTGGGGTGCTTGTGTCTTGCTGATTTTCAATTTTCCCACTTTATACCCCCATGCGTGGAAGTGCCCTATGCTCTCTAAGCTGTGTTTTATAGATGTTTCAGGACACACCGTACCCTTCTCCAGAGTGGCTGTTGGCAATTTACATCCCGCCCATCAGTGTAGCAAGGCTCCCATTTCTCCATGGCCTGTCCTGCATTTCTGGTTTGGACACTTTTTTCGGCATGGCCCTTTTGACCGATGGGAAGCGAGACTTCTTTGTAGCGCTGATTTGCCTTTCCAGGTTGCTTGGTTGGCCAAAAAGGGCGTAGGCGTTTTTTCCTGAATATATTCTGGAAAAAACACCTACGCCCTTTTTGGCCAAGGGCATCATTGTCAACGTTTTGCTGCTTTTCACGTGCTTTAAAGGCGATTCGAATCTACCTCCTGAAATCTGTTTCCTGCAATTCTGCCTTGATTTCAAATCCTCTTCTTTGCCTTCCCTCAATATATTTGTGGACGAGAGTTATCATTTATAACTCTGCAGGTTTGTGAATTGCAGTGCCCTGAATCTCAATTTTACAACTCGCTTTTTTGGGAGCTGGCCGCAAAAGCGCAGGATGGCTTCAGGCCCTGTTCTGGTTCCGGGGGGCAGGCTGAGCCTGTGGTTAATTCTTCTTCCTGATGGGAAAATAGAGTGACCTGTGCCTGTCCCAACACCAGGAGCTAGTGTCTCATTGGTTCCCCGTCTTCCCGTTCATCCTCAGGACAAATTGCAACCTGTACGGAACAGGAGGTTAAAGGTGCTGATGCTCCAAGTAGGGAGATTGCTAGTAAGGTGGCTGGAATGGCGAACCCGAGCACAAGGAGATGAGAAATGAGGTGCGTTTTAGAAACCTTTCCCCATCACACGGTGTACCATCTTCTGGGTTTCTCATGCATGTTTTTGATGTAGGAAGATGCCCTTGAACCTGGAGATTTGGGACCCATGCGATGGGTAGCACGCAGTATTACTTTAAAGGGTCTGCGTTTGCTCACCCAACCTCACCAAACCTCTCAGCCCCAAGAGTGTCCACCCTTACGTCTCATCCAGCTGTGGGTCTAGATATGGTCAATCCAGGTTGCATCACAGCCCCTGAACGAATTGTGTAAAAATTTCTCTCTCTTTCACTGTCTTTGTTTCATGGGTTTTTAAAAGTAATTTATTTTTATAATGGGGTTTAGCTGCTTTTCACGGCTGTGTTTATGCCGCTTTACACCCACTTGACACACAAACAGAGAGATATCAATACATAGGTTTTAAGATTATTACTAGTCAGATATATTCTTGTGCGATGAATCAGGCGTGTTGAGTCCAGTTCTCTGAGCAGGGAGTAGGTCTTGTCTATTACATATTGGGTTTATGGAACGGTATCTGAGCTAATTTGAAACTCTTGTTTTATGTATCACCCCACCTCACCTTTCCCGTTAAGCAGCCATAGTGTGTTTTCTGCATGTGTGACTCTGTTCTGTTTTGTAATTCAGTTCAAGTGTAACGATTTTTACATTCCCTCTATAAGTGACACCTTATGAGAAGTGTCCTTTTCTGTGTGACTTATTTCACTTAGAATCGTCGTACCTAAATCCACTCATCATGCTGCTACTAGCCTTATGACATTGATTTCATGGCTGAGTGATATTCCATTGTACATAAGGACCACAACTTTTTTATCCATTTTTCGCTTTCCTGGGATATTTAAGGTGGAATGAAGTGGAGGTCCTTGTCAACAGAGCAGCCCTAAACTTTGGGGTGCTTGTGTCTTGCTGATTTTCAATTTTCCCACTTTATACCCCCATGCGTGGAAGTGCCCTATGCTCTCTAAGCTGTGTTTTATAGATGTTTCAGGACACACCGTACCCTTCTCCAGAGTGGCTGTTGGCAATTTACATCCCGCCCATCAGTGTAGCAAGGCTCCCATTTCTCCATGGCCTGTCCTGCATTTCTGGTTTGGACACTTTTTTCGGCATGGTCCTTTTGACCGATGGGAAGCGAGACTTCTTTGTAGCGCTGATTTGCCTTTCCAGGTTGCTTGGTTGGCCAAAAAGGGCGTAGGCGTTTTTTCCTGAATATATTCTGGAAAAAACACCTACGCCCTTTTTGGCCAAGGGCATCATTGTCAACGTTTTGCTGCTTTTCACGTGCTTTAAAGGCGATTCGAATCTACCTCCTGAAATCTGTTTCCTGCAATTCTGCCTTGATTTCAAATCCTCTTCTTTGCCTTCCCTCAATATATTTGTGGACGAGAGTTATCATTTATAACTCTGCAGGTTTGTGAATTGCAGTGCCCTGAATCTCAATTTTACAACTCGCTTTTTTGGGAGCTGGCCGCAAAAGCGCAGGATGGCTTCAGGCCCTGTTCTGGTTCCGGGGGGCAGGCTGAGCCTGTGGTTAATTCTTCTTCCTGATGGGAAAATAGAGTGACCTGTGCCTGTCCCAACACCAGGAGCTAGTGTCTCATTGGTTCCCCGTCTTCCCGTTCATCCTCAGGACAAATTGCAACCTGTACGGAACAGGAGGTTAAAGGTGCTGATGCTCCAAGTAGGGAGATTGCTAGTAAGGTGGCTGGAATGGCGAACCCGAGCACAAGGAGATGAGAAATGAGGTGCGTTTTAGAAACCTTTCCCCATCACACGGTGTACCATCTTCTGGGTTTCTCATGCATGTTTTTGATGTAGGAAGATGCCCTTGAACCTGGAGATTTGGGACCCATGCGATGGGTAGCACGCAGTATTACTTTAAAGGGTCTGCGTTTGCTCACCCAACCTCACCAAACCTCTCAGCCCCAAGAGTGTCCACCCTTATGTCTCATCCAGCTGTGGGTCTAGATATGGTCAATCCAGGTTGCATCACAGCCCCTGAACGAATTGTGTAAAAATTTCTCTCTCTTTCACTGTCTTTGTTTCATGGGTTTTTAAAAGTAATTTATTTTTATAATGGGGTTTAGCTGCTTTTCACGGCTGTGTTTATGCCGCTTTACACCCACTTGACACACAAACAGAGAGATATCAATACATAGGTTTTAAGATTATTACTAGTCAGATATATTCTTGTGCGATGAATCGGGCGTGTTGAGTCCAGTTCTCTGAGCAGGGAGTAGGTCTTGTCTATTACATATTGGGTTTATGGAACGGTATCTGAGCTAATTTGAAACTCTTGTTTTATGTATCACCCCACCTCACCTTTCCCGTTAAGCAGCCATAGTGTGTTTTCTGCATGTGTGACTCTGTTCTGTTTTGTAATTCAGTTCAAGTGTAACGATTTTTACATTCCCTCTATAAGTGACACCTTATGAGAAGTGTCCTTTTCTGTGTGACTTATTTCACTTAGAATCGTCGTACCTAAATCCACTCATCATGCTGCTACTAGCCTTATGACATTGATTTCATGGCTGAGTGATATTCCATTGTACATAAGGACCACAACTTTTTTATCCATTTTTCGCTTTCCTGGGATATTTAAGGTGGAATGAAGTGGAGGTCCTTGTCAACAGAGCAGCCCTAAACTTTGGGGTGCTTGTGTCTTGCTGATTTTCAATTTTCCCACTTTATACCCCCATGCGTGGAAGTGCCCTATGCTCTCTAAGCTGTGTTTTATAGATGTTTCAGGACACACCGTACCCTTCTCCAGAGTGGCTGTTGGCAATTTACATCCCGCCCATCAGTGTAGCAAGGCTCCCATTTCTCCATGGCCTGTCCTGCATTTCTGGTTTGGACACTTTTTTCAGCATGGCCCTTTTGACCGATGGGAAGCGAGACTTCTTTGTAGCGCTGATTTGCCTTTCCAGGTTGCTTGGTTGGCCAAAAAGGGCGTAGGCGTTTTTTCCTGAATATATTCAGGAAAAAACGCCTACGCCCTTTTTGGCCAAGGGCATCATTGTCAACGTTTTGCTGCTTTTCACGTGCTTTAAAGGCGATTCGAATCTACCTCCTGAAATCTGTTTCCTGCAATTCTGCCTTGATTTCAAATCCTCTTCTTTGCCTTCCCTCAATATATTTGTGGACGAGAGTTATCATTTATAACTCTGCAGGTTTGTGAATTGCAGTGCCCTGAAGCTCCATTTTACAACTCGCTTTTTTGGGAGCTGGCCGCAAAAGCGCAGGATGGCTTCAGGCCCTGTTCTGGTTCCGGGGGGCAGGCTGAGCCTGTGGTTAATTCTTCTTCCTGATGGGAAAATAGAGTGACCTGTGCCTGTCCCAACACCAAGAGCTAGTGTCTCATTGGTTCCCCGTCTTCCCGTTCATCCTCAGGACAAATTGCAACCTGTACGGAACAGGAGGTTAAAGGTGCTGATGCTCCAAGTAGGGAGATTGCTAGTAAAGTGGCTGGAATGGCAAACCCGAGCACAAAGAGATGAGAAATGAGGTGCGTTTTAGAAACCTTTCCCCATCACACGGTGTACCATCTTCTGGGTTTCTCATGCATGTTTTTGATGTAGGAAGATGCCCTTGAACCTGGAGATTTGGGACCCATGCGATGGGTAGCACGCAGTATTACTTTAAAGGGTCTGCGTTTGCTCACCTAACCTCACCAAACCTCTCAGACCCAAGAGTGTCCACCCTTATGTCTCATCCAGCTGTGGGTCTAGATATGGTCAATCCAGGTTGCATCACAGCCACTGAACGAATTGTGTAAAAATTTCTCTCTCTTTCACTGTCTTTGTTTCATGGGTTTTTAAAAGTAATTTATTTTTATAATGGGGTTTAGCTGCTTTTCACGGCTGTGTTTATGCCGCTTTACACCCACTTGACACACAAAGAGAGAGATATCAATACATAGGTTTTAAGATTATTACTAGTCAGATATATTCTTGTGCGGTGAATCGGGCGTGTTGAGTCCAGTTCTCTGAGCAAGGAGTAGGTCTTGTCTAATACATATTGGGTTTATGGAACGGTATCTGAGCTAATTTGAAACTCTTGTTTTATGTATCACCCCAACTCACCTTTCCCGTTAAGCAACCATAGTGTGTTGTCTGCATGTGTGATTCTGTTCTGTTTTGTAATTCAGTTCAAGTGTAACGATTTTTATATTCCCTCTATAAGTGACACCTTATGAGAAGTGTCCTTTTCTGTGTGACTTATTTCACTTAGAATCGTCGTACCTAAATCCACTCATCATGCTGCTACTAGCCTTATGACATTGATTTCATGGCTGAGTGATATTCCATTGTACATAGGACCACAACTTTTTTATCCATTTTTCGCTTTCCTGGGATATTTAAGGTGGAATGAAGTGGAGATCCTTGTCAACAGAGCAGCCCTAAACTTTGGGGTGCTTGTGTCTTGCTGATTTTCAATTTTCCCAATTTATACCCCCATGCGTGGAAGTGCCCTATGCTCTCTAAGCTGTGTTTTATAGATGTTTCAGGACACACCGTACCCTTCTCCAGAGTGGCTGTTGGCAATTTACATCCCGCCCATCAGTGTAGCAAGGCTCCCATTTCTCCATGGCCTGTCCTGCATTTCTGGTTTGGACACTTTTTTCAGCATGGCCCTTTTGACCGATGGGAAGCGAGATTTCTTTGTAGCGCTGATTTGCCTTTCCAGGTTGCTTGGTTGGCCAAAAAGGGCGTAGGCGTTTTTTCCTGAATATATTCTGGAAAAAACACCTATGCCCTTTTTGGCCAAGGGCATCATTGTCAACGTTTTGCTGCTTTTCACGTCCTTTAAAGGCGATTCGAATCTACCTCCTGAAATCTGTTTCCTGCAATTCTGCCTTGATTTCAAATCCTCTTCTTTGCCTTCCCTCAATATATTTGTGGACGAGAGTTATCATTTATAACTCTGCAGGTTTGTGAATTGCAGTGCCCTGAATCTCAATTTTACAACTCGCTTTTTTGGGAGCTGGCCGCAAAAGCGCAGGATGGCTTCAGGCCCTGTTCTGGTTCCGGGGGGCAGGCTGAGCCTGTGGTTAATTCTTCTTCCTGATGGGAAAATAGAGTGACCTGTGCCTGTCCCAACACCAGGAGCTAGTGTCTCATTGGTTCCCCGTCTTCCCGTTCATCCTCAGGACAAATTGCAACCTGTACGGAACAGGAGGTTAAAGGTGCTGATGCTCCAAGTAGGGAGATTGCTAGTAAGGTGGCTGGAATGGCGAACCCGAGCACAAGGAGATGAGAAATGAGGTACGTTTTAGAAACCTTTCCCCATCACACGGTGTACCATCTTCTGGGTTTCTCATGCATGTTTTTGATGTAGGAAGATGCCCTTGAACCTGGAGATTTGGGACCCATGCGATGGGTAGCACGCAGTATTACTTTAAAGGGTCTGCGTTTGCTCACCCAACCTCACCAAACCTCTCAGCCCCAAGAGTGTCCACCCTTATGTCTCATCCAGCTGTGGGTCTAGATATGGTCAATCCAGGTTGCATCACAGCCCCTGAACGAATTGTGTAAAAATTTCTCTCTCTTTCACTGTCTTTGTTTCATGGGTTTTTAAAAGTAATTTATTTTTATAATGGGGTTTAGCTGCTTTTCACGGCTGTGTTTATGCCGCTTTACACCCACTTGACACACAAACAGAGAGATATCAATACATAGGTTTTAAGATTATTACTAGTGAGATATATTCTTGTGCGATGAATCGGGCGTGTTGAGTCCAGTTCTCTGAGCAGGGAGTAGGTCTTGTCTATTACATATTGGGTTTATTGAACGGTATCTGAGCTAATTTGAAACTCTTGTTTTATGAATCACCCCACCTCACCTTTCCCGTTAAGCAGCCATAGTGTGTTTTCTGCATGTGTGACTCTGTTCAGTTTTGTAATTCAGTTCAAGTGTAACGATTTTTACATTCCCTCTATAAGTGACACCTTATGAGAAGTGTCCTTTTCTGTGTGACTTATTTCACTTAGAATCGTCGTACCTAAATCCACTCATCATGCTGCTACTAGCCTTATGACATTGATTTCATGGCTGAGTGATATTCCATTGTACATAGGACCACAACTTTTTTATCCATTTTTCGCTTTCCTGGGATATTTAAGGTGGAATGAAGTGGAGATCCTTGTCAACAGAGCAGCCCTAAACTTTGGGGTGCTTGTGTCTTGCTGATTTTCAATTTTCCCACTTTATACCCCCATGCGTGGAAGTGCCCTATGCTCTCTAAGCTGTGTTTTATAGATGTTTCAGGACACACCGTACCCTTCTCCAGAGTGGCTGTTGGCAATTTACATCCCGCCCATCAGTGTAGCAAGGCTCCCATTTCTCCATGGCCTGTCCTGCATTTCTGGTTTTGACACTTTTTTCAGCATGGCCCTTTTGACCGATGGGAAGCGAGACTTCTTTGTAGCGCTGATTTGCCTTTCCAGGTTGCTTGGTTGGCCAAAAAGGGCGTAGGCGTTTTTTCCTGAATATATTCTGGAAAAAACACCTACGCCCTTTTTGGCCAAGGGCATCATTGTCAACGTTTTGCTGCTTTTCACGTGCTTTAAAGGCGATTCGAATCTACCTCCTGAAATCTGTTTCCTGCAATTCTGCCTTGATTTCAAATCCTCTTCTTTGCCTTCCCTCAATATATTTGTGGACGAGAGTTATCATTTATAACTCTGCAGGTTTGTGAATTGCAGTGCCCTGAATCTCAATTTTACAACTCGCTTTTTTGGGAGCTGGCCGCAAAAGCGCAGGATGGCTTCAGGCCCTGTTCTGGTTCTGGGGGGCAGGCTGAGCCTGTGGTTAATTCTTCTTCCTGATGGGAAAATAGAGTGACCTGTGCCTGTCCCAACACCAGGAGCTAGTGTCTCATTGGTTCCCCGTCTTCCCGTTCATCCTCAGGACAAATTGCAACCTGTACGGAACAGGAGGTTAAAGGTGCTGATGCTCCAAGTAGGGAGATTGCTAGTAAGGTGGCTGGAATGGCGAACCCGAGCACAAGGAGATGAGAAATGAGGTGCGTTTTAGAAACCTTTCCCCATCACACGGTGTACCATCTTCTGGGTTTCTCATGCATGTTTTTGATGTAGGAAGATGCCCTTGAACCTGGAGATTTGGGACCCATGCAATGGGTAGCACGCAGTATTACTTTAAAGGGTCTGCGTTTGCTCACCCAACCTCACCAAACCTCTCAGCCCCAAGAGTGTCCACCCTTATGTCTCATCCAGCTGTGGGTCTAGATATGGTCAATCCAGGTTGCATCACAGCCCCTGAACGAATTGTGTAAAAATTTCTCTCTCTTTCACTGTCTTTGTTTCATGGGTTTTTAAAAGTAATTTATTTTTATAATGGGGTTTAGCTGCTTTTCACGGCTGTGTTTATGCCGCTTTACACCCACTTGACACACAAACAGAGAGATATCAATACATAGGTTTTAAGATTATTACTAGTCAGATATATTCTTGTGCGATGAATCGGGCGTGTTGAGTCCAGTTCTCTGAGCAGGGAGTAGGTCTTGTCTATTACATATTGGGTTTATGGAACGGTATCTGAGCTAATTTGAAACTCTTGTTTTATGTATCACCCCACCTCACCTTTCCCGTTAAGCAGCCATAGTGTGTTTTCTGCATGTGTGACTCTGTTCTGTTTTGTAATTCAGTTCAAGTGTATCGATTTTTACATTCCCTCTATAAGTGACACCTTATGAGAAGTGTCCTTTTCTGTGCGACTTATTTCACTTAGAATCGTCGTACCTAAATCCACTCATCATGCTGCTACTAGCCTTATGACATTGATTTCATGGCTGAGTGATATTCCATTGTACATAAGGACCACAACTTTTTTATCCATTTTTCGCTTTCCTGGGATATTTAAGGTGGAATGAAGTGGAGGTCCTTGTCAACAGAGCAGCCCTAAACTTTGGGGTGCTTGTGTCTTGCTGATTTTCAATTTTCCCACTTTATACCCCCATGCGTGGAAGTGCCCTATGCTCTCTAAGCTGTGTTTTATAGATGTTTCAGGACACACCGTACCCTTCTCCAGAGTGGCTGTTGGCAATTTACATCCCGCCCATCAGTGTAGCAAGGCTCCCATTTCTCCATGGCCTGTCCTGCATTTCTGGTTTGGACACTTTTTTCGGCATGGCCCTTTTGACCGATGGGAAGCGAGACTTCTTTGTAGCGCTGATTTGCCTTTCCAGGTTGCTTGGTTGGCCAAAAAGGGCGTAGGCGTTTTTTCCTGAATATATTCTGGAAAAAACACCTACGCCCTTTTTGGCCAAGGGCATCATTGTCAACGTTTTGCTGCTTTTCACGTGCTTTAAAGGCGATTCGAATCTACCTCCTGAAATCTGTTTCCTGCAATTCTGCCTTGATTTCAAATCCTCTTCTTTGCCTTCCCTCAATATATTTGTGGACGAGAGTTATCATTTATAACTCTGCAGGTTTGTGAATTGCAGTGCCCTGAATCTCAATTTTACAACTCGCTTTTTTGGGAGCTGGCCGCAAAAGCGCAGGATGGCTTCAGGCCCTGTTCTGGTTCCGGGGGGCAGGCTGAGCCTGTGGTTAATTCTTCTTCCTGATGGGAAAATAGAGTGACCTGTGCCTGTCCCAACACCAGGAGCTAGTGTCTCATTGGTTCCCCGTCTTCCCGTTCATCCTCAGGACAAATTGCAACCTGTACGGAACAGGAGGTTAAAGGTGCTGATGCTCCAAGTAGGGAGATTGCTAGTAAGGTGGCTGGAATGGCGAACCCGAGCACAAGGAGATGAGAAATGAGGTGCGTTTTAGAAACCTTTCCCCATCACACGGTGTACCATCTTCTGGGTTTCTCATGCATGTTTTTGATGTAGGAAGATGCCCTTGAACCTGGAGATTTGGGACCCATGCGATGGGTAGCACGCAGTATTACTTTAAAGGGTCTGCGTTTGCTCACCCAACCTCACCAAACCTCTCAGCCCCAAGAGTGTCCACCCTTACGTCTCATCCAGCTGTGGGTCTAGATATGGTCAATCCAGGTTGCATCACAGCCCCTGAACGAATTGTGTAAAAATTTCTCTCTCTTTCACTGTCTTTGTTTCATGGGTTTTTAAAAGTAATTTATTTTTATAATGGGGTTTAGCTGCTTTTCACGGCTGTGTTTATGCCGCTTTACACCCACTTGACACACAAACAGAGAGATATCAATACATAGGTTTTAAGATTATTACTAGTCAGATATATTCTTGTGCGATGAATCAGGCGTGTTGAGTCCAGTTCTCTGAGCAGGGAGTAGGTCTTGTCTATTACATATTGGGTTTATGGAACGGTATCTGAGCTAATTTGAAACTCTTGTTTTATGTATCACCCCACCTCACCTTTCCCGTTAAGCAGCCATAGTGTGTTTTCTGCATGTGTGACTCTGTTCTGTTTTGTAATTCAGTTCAAGTGTAACGATTTTTACATTCCCTCTATAAGTGACACCTTATGAGAAGTGTCCTTTTCTGTGTGACTTATTTCACTTAGAATCGTCGTACCTAAATCCACTCATCATGCTGCTACTAGCCTTATGACATTGATTTCATGGCTGAGTGATATTCCATTGTACATAAGGACCACAACTTTTTTATCCATTTTTCGCTTTCCTGGGATATTTAAGGTGGAATGAAGTGGAGGTCCTTGTCAACAGAGCAGCCCTAAACTTTGGGGTGCTTGTGTCTTGCTGATTTTCAATTTTCCCACTTTATACCCCCATGCGTGGAAGTGCCCTATGCTCTCTAAGCTGTGTTTTATAGATGTTTCAGGACACACCGTACCCTTCTCCAGAGTGGCTGTTGGCAATTTACATCCCGCCCATCAGTGTAGCAAGGCTCCCATTTCTCCATGGCCTGTCCTGCATTTCTGGTTTTGACACTTTTTTCAGCATGGCCCTTTTGACCGATGGGAAGCGAGACTTCTTTGTAGCGCTGATTTGCCTTTCCAGGTTGCTTGCTTGGCCAAAAAGGGCGTAGGCGTTTTTTCCTGAATATATTCAGGAAAAAACGTCTATGCCCTTTTTGGCCAAGGGCATCATTGTCAACGTTTTGCTGCTTTTCACGTGCTTTAAAGGCGATTCGAATCTACCTCCTGAAATCTGTTTCCTGCAATTCTGCCTTGATTTCAAATCCTCTTCTTTGTCTTCCCTCAATATATTTGTGGACGAGAGTTATCATTTATAACTCTGCAGGTTTGTGAATTGCAGTGCCCTGAAGCTCCATTTTACAACTCGCTTTTTTGGGAGCTGGCCGCAAAAGCGCAGGATGGCTTCAGGCCCTGTTCTGGTTCCGTGGGGCAGGCTGAGCCTGTGGTTAATTCTTCTTCCTGATGGGAAAATAGAGTGACCTGTGCCTGTCCCAACACCAAGAGCTAGTGTCTCATTGGTTCCCCGTCTTCCCGTTCATCCTCAGGACAAATTGCAACCTGTACGGAACAGGAGGTTAAAGGTGCTGATGCTCCAAGTAGGGAGATTGCTAGTAAAGTGGCTGGAATGGCGAACCCGAGCACAAGGAGATGAGAAATGAGGTGCGTTTTAGAAACCTTTCCCCATCACACGGTGTACCATCTTCTGGGTTTCTCATGCATGTTTTTGATGTAGGAAGATGCCCTTGAACCTGGAGATTTGGGACCCATGCGATGGGTAGCACGCAGTATTACTTTAAAGGGTCTGCGTTTGCTCACCCAACCTCACCAAACCTCTCAGCCCCAAGAGTGTCCACCCTTATGTCTCATCCAGCTGTGGGTCTAGATATGGTCAATCCAGGTTGCATCACAGCCCCTGAACGAATTGTGTAAAAATTTCTCTCTCTTTCACTGTCTTTGTTTCATGGGTTTTTAAAAGTAATTTATTTTTATAATGGGGTTTAGCTGCTTTTCACGGCTGTGTTTATGCCGCTTTACACCCACTTGACACACAAACAGAGAGATATCAATACATAGGTTTTAAGATTATTACTAGTCAGATATATTCTTGTGCGATGAATCAGGCGTGTTGAGTCCAGTTCTCTGAGCAGGGAGTAGGTCTTGTCTATTACATATTGGGTTTATGGAACGGTATCTGAGCTAATTTGAAACTCTTGTTTTATGTATCACCCCACCTCACCTTTCCCGTTAAGCAGCCATAGTGTGTTTTCTGCATGTGTGACTCTGTTCTGTTTTGTAATTCAGTTCAAGTGTAACGATTTTTACATTCCCTCTATAAGTGACACCTTATGAGAAGTGTCCTTTTCTGTGTGACTTATTTCACTTAGAATCGTCGTACCTAAATCCACTCATCATGCTGCTACTAGCCTTATGACATTGATTTCATGGCTGAGTGATATTCCATTGTACATAAGGACCACAACTTTTTTATCCATTTTTCGCTTTCCTGGGATATTTAAGGTGGAATGAAGTGGAGGTCCTTGTCAACAGAGCAGCCCTAAACTTTGGGGTGCTTGTGTCTTGCTGATTTTCAATTTTCCCACTTTATACCCCCATGCGTGGAAGTGCCCTATGCTCTCTAAGCTGTGTTTTATAGATGTTTCAGGACACACCGTACCCTTCTCCAGAGTGGCTGTTGGCAATTTACATCCCGCCCATCAGTGTAGCAAGGCTCCCATTTCTCCATGGCCTGTCCTGCATTTCTGGTTTTGACACTTTTTTCAGCATGGCCCTTTTGACCGATGGGAAGCGAGACTTCTTTGTAGCGCTGATTTGCCTTTCCAGGTTGCTTGCTTGGCCAAAAAGGGCGTAGGCGTTTTTTCCTGAATATATTCAGGAAAAAACGTCTATGCCCTTTTTGGCCAAGGGCATCATTGTCAACGTTTTGCTGCTTTTCACGTGCTTTAAAGGCGATTCGAATCTACCTCCTGAAATCTGTTTCCTGCAATTCTGCCTTGATTTCAAATCCTCTTCTTTGCCTTCCCTCAATATATTTGTGGACGAGAGTTATCATTTATAACTCTGCAGGTTTGTGAATTGCAGTGCCCTGAAGCTCCATTTTACAACTCGCTTTTTTGGGAGCTGGCCGCAAAAGCGCAGGATGGCTTCAGGCCCTGTTCTGGTTCCGGGGGCAGGCTGAGCCTGTGGTTAATTCTTCTTCCTGATGGGAAAATAGAGTGACCTGTGCCTGTCCCAACACCAAGAGCTAGTGTCTCATTGGTTCCCCGTCTTCCCGTTCATCCTCAGGACAAATTGCAACCTGTACGGAACAGGAGGTTAAAGGTGCTGATGCTCCAAGTAGGGAGATTGCTAGTAAGGTGGCTGGAATGGCGAACCCGAGCACAAGGAGATGAGAAATGAGGTACGTTTTAGAAACCTTTCCCCATCACACGGTGTACCATCTTCTGGGTTTCTCATGCATGTTTTTGATGTAGGAAGATGCCCTTGAACCTGGAGATTTGGGACCCATGCGATGGGTAGCACGCAGTATTACTTTAAAGGGTCTGCGTTTGCTCACCCAACCTCACCAAACCTCTCAGCCCCAAGAGTGTCCACCCTTATGTCTCATCCAGCTGTGGGTCTAGATATGGTCAATCCAGGTTGCATCACAGCCCCTGAACGAATTGTGTAAAAATTTCTCTCTCTTTCACTGTCTTTGTTTCATGGGTTTTTAAAAGTAATTTATTTTTATAATGGGGTTTAGCTGCTTTTCACGGCTGTGTTTATGCCGCTTTACACCCACTTGACACACAAACAGAGAGATATCAATACATAGGTTTTAAGATTATTACTAGTGAGATATATTCTTGTGCGATGAATCGGGCGTGTTGAGTCCAGTTCTCTGAGCAGGGAGTAGGTCTTGTCTATTACATATTGGGTTTATTGGACGGTATCTGAGCTAATTTGAAACTCTTGTTTTATGAATCACCCCACCTCACCTTTCCCGTTAAGCAGCCATAGTGTGTTTTCTGCATGTGTGACTCTGTTCAGTTTTGTAATTCAGTTCAAGTGTAACGATTTTTACATTCCCTCTATAAGTGACACCTTATGAGAAGTGTCCTTTTCTGTGTGACTTATTTCACTTAGAATCGTCGTACCTAAATCCACTCATCATGCTGCTACTAGCCTTATGACATTGATTTCATGGCTGAGTGATATTCCATTGTACATAGGACCACAACTTTTTTATCCATTTTTCGCTTTCCTGGGATATTTAAGGTGGAATGAAGTGGAGATCCTTGTCAACAGAGCAGCCCTAAACTTTGGGGTGCTTGTGTCTTGCTGATTTTCAATTTTCCCACTTTATACCCCCATGCGTGGAAGTGCCCTATGCTCTCTAAGCTGTGTTTTATAGATGTTTCAGGACACACCGTACCCTTCTCCAGAGTGGCTGTTGGCAATTTACATCCCGCCCATCAGTGTAGCAAGGCTCCCATTTCTCCATGGCCTGTCCTGCATTTCTGGTTTTGACACTTTTTTCAGCATGGCCCTTTTGACCGATGGGAAGCGAGACTTCTTTGTAGCGCTGATTTGCCTTTCCAGGTTGCTTGGTTGGCCAAAAAGGGCGTAGGCGTTTTTTCCTGAATATATTCTGGAAAAAACACCTACGCCCTTTTTGGCCAAGGGCATCATTGTCAACGTTTTGCTGCTTTTCACGTGCTTTAAAGGCGATTCGAATCTACCTCCTGAAATCTGTTTCCTGCAATTCTGCCTAGATTTCAAATCCTCTTCTTTGCCTTCCCTCAATATATTTGTGGACGAGAGTTATCATTTATAACTCTGCAGGTTTGTGAATTGCAGTGCCCTGAATCTCAATTTTACAACTCGCTTTTTTGGGAGCTGGCCGCAAAAGCGCAGGATGGCTTCAGGCCCTGTTCTGGTTCTGGGGGGCAGGCTGAGCCTGTGGTTAATTCTTCTTCCTGATGGGAAAATAGAGTGACCTGTGCCTGTCCCAACACCAGGAGCTAGTGTCTCATTGGTTCCCCGTCTTCCCGTTCATCCTCAGGACAAATTGCAACCTGTACGGAACAGGAGGTTAAAGGTGCTGATGCTCCAAGTAGGGAGATTGCTAGTAAGGTGGCTGGAATGGCGAACCCGAGCACAAGGAGATGAGAAATGAGGTGCGTTTTAGAAACCTTTCCCCATCACACGGTGTACCATCTTCTGGGTTTCTCATGCATGTTTTTGATGTAGGAAGATGCCCTTGAACCTGGAGATTTGGGACCCATGCAATGGGTAGCACGCAGTATTACTTTAAAGGGTCTGCGTTTGCTCACCCAACCTCACCAAACCTCTCAGCCCCAAGAGTGTCCACCCTTATGTCTCATCCAGCTGTGGGTCTAGATATGGTCAATCCAGGTTGCATCACAGCCCCTGAACGAATTGTGTAAAAATTTCTCTCTCTTTCACTGTCTTTGTTTCATGGGTTTTTAAAAGTAATTTATTTTTATAATGGGGTTTAGCTGCTTTTCACGGCTGTGTTTATGCCGCTTTACACCCACTTGACACACAAACAGAGAGATATCAATACATAGGTTTTAAGATTATTACTAGTCAGATATATTCTTGTGCGATGAATCGGGCGTGTTGAGTCCAGTTCTCTGAGCAGGGAGTAGGTCTTGTCTATTACATATTGGGTTTATGGAACGGTATCTGAGCTAATTTGAAACTCTTGTTTTATGTATCACCCCACCTCACCTTTCCCGTTAAGCAGCCATAGTGTGTTTTCTGCATGTGTGACTCTGTTCTGTTTTGTAATTCAGTTCAAGTGTATCGATTTTTACATTCCCTCTATAAGTGACACCTTATGAGAAGTGTCCTTTTCTGTGCGACTTATTTCACTTAGAATCGTCGTACCTAAATCCACTCATCATGCTGCTACTAGCCTTATGACATTGATTTCATGGCTGAGTGATATTCCATTGTACATAAGGACCACAACTTTTTTATCCATTTTTCGCTTTCCTGGGATATTTAAGGTGGAATGAAGTGGAGGTCCTTGTCAACAGAGCAGCCCTAAACTTTGGGGTGCTTGTGTCTTGCTGATTTTCAATTTTCCCACTTTATACCCCCATGCGTGGAAGTGCCCTATGCTCTCTAAGCTGTGTTTTATAGATGTTTCAGGACACACCGTACCCTTCTCCAGAGTGGCTGTTGGCAATTTACATCCCGCCCATCAGTGTAGCAAGGCTCCCATTTCTCCATGGCCTGTCCTGCATTTCTGGTTTGGACACTTTTTTCGGCATGGCCCTTTTGACCGATGGGAAGCGAGACTTCTTTGTAGCGCTGATTTGCCTTTCCAGGTTGCTTGGTTGGCCAAAAAGGGCGTAGGCGTTTTTTCCTGAATATATTCTGGAAAAAACACCTACGCCCTTTTTGGCCAAGGGCATCATTGTCAACGTTTTGCTGCTTTTCACGTGCTTTAAAGGCGATTCGAATCTACCTCCTGAAATCTGTTTCCTGCAATTCTGCCTTGATTTCAAATCCTCTTCTTTGCCTTCCCTCAATATATTTGTGGACGAGAGTTATCATTTATAACTCTGCAGGTTTGTGAATTGCAGTGCCCTGAATCTCAATTTTACAACTCGCTTTTTTGGGAGCTGGCCGCAAAAGCGCAGGATGGCTTCAGGCCCTGTTCTGGTTCCGGGGGGCAGGCTGAGCCTGTGGTTAATTCTTCTTCCTGATGGGAAAATAGAGTGACCTGTGCCTGTCCCAACACCAGGAGCTAGTGTCTCATTGGTTCCCCGTCTTCCCGTTCATCCTCAGGACAAATTGCAACCTGTACGGAACAGGAGGTTAAAGGTGCTGATGCTCCAAGTAGGGAGATTGCTAGTAAGGTGGCTGGAATGGCGAACCCGAGCACAAGGAGATGAGAAATGAGGTGCGTTTTAGAAACCTTTCCCCATCACACGGTGTACCATCTTCTGGGTTTCTCATGCATGTTTTTGATGTAGGAAGATGCCCTTGAACCTGGAGATTTGGGACCCATGCGATGGGTAGCACGCAGTATTACTTTAAAGGGTCTGCGTTTGCTCACCCAACCTCACCAAACCTCTCAGCCCCAAGAGTGTCCACCCTTACGTCTCATCCAGCTGTGGGTCTAGATATGGTCAATCCAGGTTGCATCACAGCCCCTGAACGAATTGTGTAAAAATTTCTCTCTCTTTCACTGTCTTTGTTTCATGGGTTTTTAAAAGTAATTTATTTTTATAATGGGGTTTAGCTGCTTTTCACGGCTGTGTTTATGCCGCTTTACACCCACTTGACACACAAACAGAGAGATATCAATACATAGGTTTTAAGATTATTACTAGTCAGATATATTCTTGTGCGATGAATCAGGCGTGTTGAGTCCAGTTCTCTGAGCAGGGAGTAGGTCTTGTCTATTACATATTGGGTTTATGGAACGGTATCTGAGCTAATTTGAAACTCTTGTTTTATGTATCACCCCACCTCACCTTTCCCGTTAAGCAGCCATAGTGTGTTTTCTGCATGTGTGACTCTGTTCTGTTTTGTAATTCAGTTCAAGTGTAACGATTTTTACATTCCCTCTATAAGTGACACCTTATGAGAAGTGTCCTTTTCTGTGTGACTTATTTCACTTAGAATCGTCGTACCTAAATCCACTCATCATGCTGCTACTAGCCTTATGACATTGATTTCATGGCTGAGTGATATTCCATTGTACATAAGGACCACAACTTTTTTATCCATTTTTCGCTTTCCTGGGATATTTAAGGTGGAATGAAGTGGAGGTCCTTGTCAACAGAGCAGCCCTAAACTTTGGGGTGCTTGTGTCTTGCTGATTTTCAATTTTCCCACTTTATACCCCCATGCGTGGAAGTGCCCTATGCTCTCTAAGCTGTGTTTTATAGATGTTTCAGGACACACCGTACCCTTCTCCAGAGTGGCTGTTGGCAATTTACATCCCGCCCATCAGTGTAGCAAGGCTCCCATTTCTCCATGGCCTGTCCTGCATTTCTGGTTTTGACACTTTTTTCAGCATGGCCCTTTTGACCGATGGGAAGCGAGACTTCTTTGTAGCGCTGATTTGCCTTTCCAGGTTGCTTGCTTGGCCAAAAAGGGCGTAGGCGTTTTTTCCTGAATATATTCAGGAAAAAACGTCTATGCCCTTTTTGGCCAAGGGCATCATTGTCAACGTTTTGCTGCTTTTCACGTGCTTTAAAGGCGATTCGAATCTACCTCCTGAAATCTGTTTCCTGCAATTCTGCCTTGATTTCAAATCCTCTTCTTTGTCTTCCCTCAATATATTTGTGGACGAGAGTTATCATTTATAACTCTGCAGGTTTGTGAATTGCAGTGCCCTGAAGCTCCATTTTACAACTCGCTTTTTTGGGAGCTGGCCGCAAAAGCGCAGGATGGCTTCAGGCCCTGTTCTGGTTCCGTGGGGCAGGCTGAGCCTGTGGTTAATTCTTCTTCCTGATGGGAAAATAGAGTGACCTGTGCCTGTCCCAACACCAAGAGCTAGTGTCTCATTGGTTCCCCGTCTTCCCGTTCATCCTCAGGACAAATTGCAACCTGTACGGAACAGGAGGTTAAAGGTGCTGATGCTCCAAGTAGGGAGATTGCTAGTAAAGTGGCTGGAATGGCGAACCCGAGCACAAGGAGATGAGAAATGAGGTGCGTTTTAGAAACCTTTCCCCATCACACGGTGTACCATCTTCTGGGTTTCTCATGCATGTTTTTGATGTAGGAAGATGCCCTTGAACCTGGAGATTTGGGACCCATGCGATGGGTAGCACGCAGTATTACTTTAAAGGGTCTGCGTTTGCTCACCCAACCTCACCAAACCTCTCAGCCCCAAGAGTGTCCACCCTTATGTCTCATCCAGCTGTGGGTCTAGATATGGTCAATCCAGGTTGCATCACAGCCCCTGAACGAATTGTGTAAAAATTTCTCTCTCTTTCACTGTCTTTGTTTCATGGGTTTTTAAAAGTAATTTATTTTTATAATGGGGTTTAGCTGCTTTTCACGGCTGTGTTTATGCCGCTTTACACCCACTTGACACACAAACAGAGAGATATCAATACATAGGTTTTAAGATTATTACTAGTCAGATATATTCTTGTGCGATGAATCAGGCGTGTTGAGTCCAGTTCTCTGAGCAGGGAGTAGGTCTTGTCTATTACATATTGGGTTTATGGAACGGTATCTGAGCTAATTTGAAACTCTTGTTTTATGTATCACCCCACCTCACCTTTCCCGTTAAGCAGCCATAGTGTGTTTTCTGCATGTGTGACTCTGTTCTGTTTTGTAATTCAGTTCAAGTGTAACGATTTTTACATTCCCTCTATAAGTGACACCTTATGAGAAGTGTCCTTTTCTGTGTGACTTATTTCACTTAGAATCGTCGTACCTAAATCCACTCATCATGCTGCTACTAGCCTTATGACATTGATTTCATGGCTGAGTGATATTCCATTGTACATAAGGACCACAACTTTTTTATCCATTTTTCGCTTTCCTGGGATATTTAAGGTGGAATGAAGTGGAGGTCCTTGTCAACAGAGCAGCCCTAAACTTTGGGGTGCTTGTGTCTTGCTGATTTTCAATTTTCCCACTTTATACCCCCATGCGTGGAAGTGCCCTATGCTCTCTAAGCTGTGTTTTATAGATGTTTCAGGACACACCGTACCCTTCTCCAGAGTGGCTGTTGGCAATTTACATCCCGCCCATCAGTGTAGCAAGGCTCCCATTTCTCCATGGCCTGTCCTGCATTTCTGGTTTTGACACTTTTTTCAGCATGGCCCTTTTGACCGATGGGAAGCGAGACTTCTTTGTAGCGCTGATTTGCCTTTCCAGGTTGCTTGCTTGGCCAAAAAGGGCGTAGGCGTTTTTTCCTGAATATATTCAGGAAAAAACGTCTATGCCCTTTTTGGCCAAGGGCATCATTGTCAACGTTTTGCTGCTTTTCACGTGCTTTAAAGGCGATTCGAATCTACCTCCTGAAATCTGTTTCCTGCAATTCTGCCTTGATTTCAAATCCTCTTCTTTGCCTTCCCTCAATATATTTGTGGACGAGAGTTATCATTTATAACTCTGCAGGTTTGTGAATTGCAGTGCCCTGAAGCTCCATTTTACAACTCGCTTTTTTGGGAGCTGGCCGCAAAAGCGCAGGATGGCTTCAGGCCCTGTTCTGGTTCCGGGGGCAGGCTGAGCCTGTGGTTAATTCTTCTTCCTGATGGGAAAATAGAGTGACCTGTGCCTGTCCCAACACCAAGAGCTAGTGTCTCATTGGTTCCCCGTCTTCCCGTTCATCCTCAGGACAAATTGCAACCTGTACGGAACAGGAGGTTAAAGGTGCTGATGCTCCAAGTAGGGAGATTGCTAGTAAAGTGGCTGGAATGGCGAACCCGAGCACAAGGAGATGAGAAATGAGGTGCGTTTTAGAAACCTTTCCCCATCACACGGTGTACCATCTTCTGGGTTTCTCATGCATGTTTTGAATGTAGGAAGATGCCCTTGAACCTGGAGATTTGGGACCCATGCGATGGGTAGCACGCAGTATTACTTTAAAGGGTCTGCGTTTGCTCACCTAACCTCACCAAACCTCTCAGCCCCAAGAGTGTCCACCCTTATGTCTCATCCAGCTGTGGGTCTAGATATGGTCAATCCAGGTTGCATCACAGCCACTGAACGAATTGTGTAAAAATTTCTCTCTCTTTCACTGTCTTTGTTTCATGGGTTTTTAAAAGTAATTTATTTTTATAATGGGGTTTAGCTGCTTTTCACGGCTGGGTTTATGCCGCTTTACACCCACTTGACACACAAACAGAGAGATATCAATACATAGGTTTTAAGATTATTACTAGTCAGATATATTCTTGTGCGGTGAATCGGGCGTGTTGAGTCCAGTTCTCTGAGCAAGGAGTAGGTCTTGTCTAATACATATTGGGTTTATGGAACGGTATCTGAGCTAATTTGAAACTCTTGTTTTATGTATCACCCCAACTCACCTTTCCCGTTAAGCAACCATAGTGTGTTTTCTGCATGTGTGATTCTGTTCTGTTTTGTAATTCAGTTCAAGTGTAACGATTTTTATATTCCCTCTATAAGTGACACCTTATGAGAAGTGTCCTTTTCTGTGTGACTTATTTCACTTAGAATCGTCGTACCTAAATCCACTCATCATGCTGCTACTAGCCTTATGACATTGATTTCATGGCTGAGTGATATTCCATTGTACATAGGACCACAACTTTTTTATCCATTTTTCGCTTTCCTGGGATATTTAAGGTGGAATGAAGTGGAGATCCTTGTCAACAGAGCAGCCCTAAACTTTGGGGTGCTTGTGTCTTGCTGATTTTCAATTTTCCCACTTTATACCCCCATGCGTGGAAGTGCCCTATGCTCTCTAAGCTGTGTTTTATAGATGTTTCAGGACACACCGTACCCTTCTCCAGAGTGGCTGTTGGCAATTTACATCCCGCCCATCAGTGTAGCAAGGCTCCCATTTCTCCATGGCCTGTCCTGCATTTCTGGTTTGGACACTTTTTTCAGCATGGCCCTTTTGACCGATGGGAAGCGAGACTTCTTTGTAGCGCTGATTTGCCTTTCCAGGTTGCTTGGTTGGCCAAAAAGGGCGTAGGCGTTTTTTCCTGAATATATTCTGGAAAAAACACCTACGCCCTTTTTGGCCAAGGGCATCATTGTCAACGTTTTGCTGCTTTTCACGTGCTTTAAAGGCGATTCGAATCTACCTCCTGAAATCTGTTTCCTGCAATTCTGCCTTGATTTCAAATCCTCTTCTTTGCCTTCCCTCAATATATTTGTGGACGAGAGTTATCATTTATAACTCTGCAGGTTTGTGAATTGCAGTGCCCTGAATCTCAATTTTACAACTCGCTTTTTTGGGAGCTGGCCTCAAAAGAGCAGGATGGCTTCAGGCCCTGTTCTGTTTCCGGGGGGCAGGCTGAGCCTGTGGTTAATTCTTCTTCCTGATGGGAAAATAGAGTGACCTGTGCCTGTCCCAACACCAGGAGCTAGTGTCTCATTGGTTCCCCGTCTTCCCGTTCATCCTCAGGACAAATTGCAACCTGTACGGAACAGGAGGTTAAAGGTGCTGATGCTCCAAGTAGGGAGATTGCTAGTAAGGTGGCTGGAATGGCGAACCCGAGCACAAGGAGATGAGAAATGAGGTGCGTTTTAGAAACCTTTCCCCATCACACGGTGTACCATCTTCTGGGTTTCTCATGCATGTTTTTGATGTAGGAAGATGCCCTTGAACCTGGAGATTTGGGACCCATGCGATGGGTAGCACGCAGTATTACTTTAAAGGGTCTGCGTTTGCTCACCCAACCTCACCAAACCTCTCAGCCCCAAGAGTGTCCACCCTTATGTCTCATCCAGCTGTGGGTCTAGATATGGTCAATCCAGGTTGCATCACAGCCCCTGAACGAATTGTGTAAAAATTTCTCTCTCTTTCACTGTCTTTGTTTCATGGGTTTTTAAAAGTAATTTATTTTTATAATGGGGTTTAGCTGCTTTTCACGGCTGTGTTTATGCCGCTTTACACCCACTTGACACACAAACAGAGAGATATCAATACATAGGTTTTAAGATTATTACTAGTCAGATATATTCTTGTGCGATGAATCGGGCGTGTTGAGTCCAGTTCTCTGAGCAGGGAGTAGGTCTTGTCTATTACATATTGGGTTTATGGAACGGTATCTGAGCTAATTTGAAACTCTTGTTTTATGTATCACCCCACCTCACCTTTCCCGTTAAGCAGCCATAGTGTGTTTTCTGCATGTGTGACTCTGTTCTGTTTTGTAATTCAGTTCAAGTGTAACGATTTTTACATTCCCTCTATAAGTGACACCTTATGAGAAGTGTCCTTTTCTGTGTGACTTATTTCACTTAGAATCGTCGTACCTAAATCCACTCATCATGCTGCTACTAGCCTTATGACATTGATTTCATGGCTGAGTGATATTCCATTGTACATAAGGACCACAACTTTTTTATCCATTTTTCGCTTTCCTGGGATATTTAAGGTGGAATGAAGTGGAGGTCCTTGTCAACAGAGCAGCCCTAAACTTTGGGGTGCTTGTGTCTTGCTGATTTTCAATTTTCCCACTTTATACCCCCATGCGTGGAAGTGCCCTATGCTCTCTAAGCTGTGTTTTATAGATGTTTCAGGACACACCGTACCCTTCTCCAGAGTGGCTGTTGGCAATTTACATCCCGCCCATCAGTGTAGCAAGGCTCCCATTTCTCCATGGCCTGTCCTGCATTTCTGGTTTTGACACTTTTTTCAGCATGGCCCTTTTGACCGATGGGAAGCGAGACTTCTTTGTAGCGCTGATTTGCCTTTCCAGGTTGCTTGCTTGGCCAAAAAGGGCGTAGGCGTTTTTTCCTGAATATATTCAGGAAAAAACGTCTATGCCCTTTTTGGCCAAGGGCATCATTGTCAACGTTTTGCTGCTTTTCACGTGCTTTAAAGGCGATTCGAATCTACCTCCTGAAATCTGTTTCCTGCAATTCTGCCTTGATTTCAAATCCTCTTCTTTGCCTTCCCTCAATATATTTGTGGACGAGAGTTATCATTTATAACTCTGCAGGTTTGTGAATTGCAGTGCCCTGAAGCTCCATTTTACAACTCGCTTTTTTGGGAGCTGGCCGCAAAAGCGCAGGATGGCTTCAGGCCCTGTTCTGGTTCCGGGGGCAGGCTGAGCCTGTGGTTAATTCTTCTTCCTGATGGGAAAATAGAGTGACCTGTGCCTGTCCCAACACCAAGAGCTAGTGTCTCATTGGTTCCCCGTCTTCCCGTTCATCCTCAGGACAAATTGCAACCTGTACGGAACAGGAGGTTAAAGGTGCTGATGCTCCAAGTAGGGAGATTGCTAGTAAAGTGGCTGGAATGGCGAACCCGAGCACAAGGAGATGAGAAATGAGGTGCGTTTTAGAAACCTTTCCCCATCACACGGTGTACCATCTTCTGGGTTTCTCATGCATGTTTTGAATGTAGGAAGATGCCCTTGAACCTGGAGATTTGGGACCCATGCGATGGGTAGCACGCAGTATTACTTTAAAGGGTCTGCGTTTGCTCACCTAACCTCACCAAACCTCTCAGCCCCAAGAGTGTCCACCCTTATGTCTCATCCAGCTGTGGGTCTAGATATGGTCAATCCAGGTTGCATCACAGCCACTGAACGAATTGTGTAAAAATTTCTCTCTCTTTCACTGTCTTTGTTTCATGGGTTTTTAAAAGTAATTTATTTTTATAATGGGGTTTAGCTGCTTTTCACGGCTGGGTTTATGCCGCTTTACACCCACTTGACACACAAACAGAGAGATATCAATACATAGGTTTTAAGATTATTACTAGTCAGATATATTCTTGTGCGGTGAATCGGGCGTGTTGAGTCCAGTTCTCTGAGCAAGGAGTAGGTCTTGTCTAATACATATTGGGTTTATGGAACGGTATCTGAGCTAATTTGAAACTCTTGTTTTATGTATCACCCCAACTCACCTTTCCCGTTAAGCAACCATAGTGTGTTTTCTGCATGTGTGATTCTGTTCTGTTTTGTAATTCAGTTCAAGTGTAACGATTTTTATATTCCCTCTATAAGTGACACCTTATGAGAAGTGTCCTTTTCTGTGTGACTTATTTCACTTAGAATCGTCGTACCTAAATCCACTCATCATGCTGCTACTAGCCTTATGACATTGATTTCATGGCTGAGTGATATTCCATTGTACATAGGACCACAACTTTTTTATCCATTTTTCGCTTTCCTGGGATATTTAAGGTGGAATGAAGTGGAGATCCTTGTCAACAGAGCAGCCCTAAACTTTGGGGTGCTTGTGTCTTGCTGATTTTCAATTTTCCCACTTTATACCCCCATGCGTGGAAGTGCCCTATGCTCTCTAAGCTGTGTTTTATAGATGTTTCAGGACACACCGTACCCTTCTCCAGAGTGGCTGTTGGCAATTTACATCCCGCCCATCAGTGTAGCAAGGCTCCCATTTCTCCATGGCCTGTCCTGCATTTCTGGTTTGGACACTTTTTTCAGCATGGCCCTTTTGACCGATGGGAAGCGAGACTTCTTTGTAGCGCTGATTTGCCTTTCCAGGTTGCTTGGTTGGCCAAAAAGGGCGTAGGCGTTTTTTCCTGAATATATTCTGGAAAAAACACCTACGCCCTTTTTGGCCAAGGGCATCATTGTCAACGTTTTGCTGCTTTTCACGTGCTTTAAAGGCGATTCGAATCTACCTCCTGAAATCTGTTTCCTGCAATTCTGCCTTGATTTCAAATCCTCTTCTTTGCCTTCCCTCAATATATTTGTGGACGAGAGTTATCATTTATAACTCTGCAGGTTTGTGAATTGCAGTGCCCTGAATCTCAATTTTACAACTCGCTTTTTTGGGAGCTGGCCTCAAAAGAGCAGGATGGCTTCAGGCCCTGTTCTGTTTCCGGGGGGCAGGCTGAGCCTGTGGTTAATTCTTCTTCCTGATGGGAAAATAGAGTGACCTGTGCCTGTCCCAACACCAGGAGCTAGTGTCTCATTGGTTCCCCGTCTTCCCGTTCATCCTCAGGACAAATTGCAACCTGTACGGAACAGGAGGTTAAAGGTGCTGATGCTCCAAGTAGGGAGATTGCTAGTAAGGTGGCTGGAATGGCGAACCCGAGCACAAGGAGATGAGAAATGAGGTGCGTTTTAGAAACCTTTCCCCATCACACGGTGTACCATCTTCTGGGTTTCTCATGCATGTTTTTGATGTAGGAAGATGCCCTTGAACCTGGAGATTTGGGACCCATGCGATGGGTAGCACGCAGTATTACTTTAAAGGGTCTGCGTTTGCTCACCCAACCTCACCAAACCTCTCAGCCCCAAGAGTGTCCACCCTTATGTCTCATCCAGCTGTGGGTCTAGATATGGTCAATCCAGGTTGCATCACAGCCCCTGAACGAATTGTGTAAAAATTTCTCTCTCTTTCACTGTCTTTGTTTCATGGGTTTTTAAAAGTAATTTATTTTTATAATGGGGTTTAGCTGCTTTTCACGGCTGTGTTTATGCCGCTTTACACCCACTTGACACACAAACAGAGAGATATCAATACATAGGTTTTAAGATTATTACTAGTCAGATATATTCTTGTGCGATGAATCGGGCGTGTTGAGTCCAGTTCTCTGAGCAGGGAGTAGGTCTTGTCTATTACATATTGGGTTTATGGAACGGTATCTGAGCTAATTTGAAACTCTTGTTTTATGTATCACCCCACCTCACCTTTCCCGTTAAGCAGCCATAGTGTGTTTTCTGCATGTGTGACTCTGTTCTGTTTTGTAATTCAGTTCAAGTGTAACGATTTTTACATTCCCTCTATAAGTGACACCTTATGAGAAGTGTCCTTTTCTGTGTGACTTATTTCACTTAGAATCGTCGTACCTAAATCCACTCATCATGCTGCTACTAGCCTTATGACATTGATTTCATGGCTGAGTGATATTCCATTGTACATAAGGACCACAACTTTTTTATCCATTTTTCGCTTTCCTGGGATATTTAAGGTGGAATGAAGTGGAGGTCCTTGTCAACAGAGCAGCCCTAAACTTTGGGGTGCTTGTGTCTTGCTGATTTTCAATTTTCCCACTTTATACCCCCATGCGTGGAAGTGCCCTATGCTCTCTAAGCTGTGTTTTATAGATGTTTCAGGACACACCGTACCCTTCTCCAGAGTGGCTGTTGGCAATTTACATCCCGCCCATCAGTGTAGCAAGGCTCCCATTTCTCCATGGCCTGTCCTGCATTTCTGGTTTTGACACTTTTTTCAGCATGGCCCTTTTGACCGATGGGAAGCGAGACTTCTTTGTAGCGCTGATTTGCCTTTCCAGGTTGCTTGCTTGGCCACAAAGGGCGTAGGCGTTTTTTCCTGAATATATTCAGGAAAAAACGCCTATGCCCTTTTTGGCCAAGGGCATCATTGTCAACGTTTTGCTGCTTTTCACGTGCTTTAAAGGCGATTCGAATCTACCTCCTGAAATCTGTTTCCTGCAATTCTGCCTTGATTTCAAATCCTCTTCTTTGTCTTCCCTCAATATATTTGTGGACGAGAGTTATCATTTATAACTCTGCAGGTTTGTGAATTGCAGTGCCCTGAAGCTCCATTTTACAACTCGCTTTTTTGGGAGCTGGCCGCAAAAGCGCAGGATGGCTTCAGGCCCTGTTCTGGTTCCGGGGGGCAGGCTGAGCCTGTGGTTAATTCTTCTTCCTGATGGGAAAATAGAGTGACCTGTGCCTGTCCCAACACCAAGAGCTAGTGTCTCATTGGTTCCCCGTCTTCCCGTTCATCCTCAGGACAAATTGCAACCTGTACGGAACAGGAGGTTAAAGGTGCTGATGCTCCAAGTAGGGAGATTGCTAGTAAGGTGGCTGGAATGGCGAACCCGAGCACAAGGAGATGAGAAATGAGGTGCGTTTTAGAAACCTTTCCCCATCACACGGTGTACCATCTTCTGGGTTTCTCATGCATGTTTTTGATGTAGGAAGATGCCCTTGAACCTGGAGATTTGGAACCCATGCGATGGGTAGCACGCAGTATTACTTTAAAGGGTCTGCGTTTGCTCACCCAACCTCACCAAACCTCTCAGCCCCAAGAGTGTCCACCCTTACGTCTCATCCAGCTGTGGGTCTAGATATGGTCAATCCAGGTTGCATCACAGCCACTGAACGAATTGTGTAAAAATTTCTCTCTCTTTCACTGTCTTTGTTTCATGGGTTTTTAAAAGTAATTTATTTTTATAATGGGGTTTAGCTGCTTTTCACGGCTGGGTTTATGCCGCTTTACACCCACTTGACACACAAACAGAGAGATATCAATACATAGGTTTTAAGATTATTACTAGTCAGATATATTCTTGTGCGGTGAATCGGGCGTGTTGAGTCCAGTTCTCTGAGCAAGGAGTAGGTCTTGTCTAATACATATTGGGTTTATGGAACGGTATCTGAGCTAATTTGAAACTCTTGTTTTATGTATCACCCCAACTCACCTTTCCCGTTAAGCAACCATAGTGTGTTTTCTGCATGTGTGATTCTGTTCTGTTTTGTAATTCAGTTCAAGTGTAACGATTTTTATATTCCCTCTATAAGTGACACCTTATGAGAAGTGTCCTTTTCTGTGTGACTTATTTCACTTAGAATCGTCGTACCTAAATCCACTCATCATGCTGCTACTAGCCTTATGACATTGATTTCATGGCTGAGTGATATTCCATTGTACATAGGACCACAACTTTTTTATCCATTTTTCGCTTTCCTGGGATATTTAAGGTGGAATGAAGTGGAGATCCTTGTCAACAGAGCAGCCCTAAACTTTGGGGTGCTTGTGTCTTGCTGATTTTCAATTTTCCCACTTTATACCCCCATGCGTGGAAGTGCCCTATGCTCTCTAAGCTGTGTTTTATAGATGTTTCAGGACACACCGTACCCTTCTCCAGAGTGGCTGTTGGCAATTTACATCCCGCCCATCAGTGTAGCAAGGCTCCCATTTCTCCATGGCCTGTCCTGCATTTCTGGTTTGGACACTTTTTTCAGCATGGCCCTTTTGACCGATGGGAAGCGAGACTTCTTTGTAGCGCTGATTTGCCTTTCCAGGTTGCTTGGTTGGCCAAAAAGGGCGTAGGCGTTTTTTCCTGAATATATTCTGGAAAAAACACCTACGCCCTTTTTGGCCAAGGGCATCATTGTCAACGTTTTGCTGCTTTTCACGTGCTTTAAAGGCGATTCGAATCTACCTCCTGAAATCTGTTTCCTGCAATTCTGCCTTGATTTCAAATCCTCTTCTTTGCCTTCCCTCAATATATTTGTGGACGAGAGTTATCATTTATAACTCTGCAGGTTTGTGAATTGCAGTGCCCTGAATCTCAATTTTACAACTCGCTTTTTTGGGAGCTGGCCGCAAAAGAGCAGGATGGCTTCAGGCCCTGTTCTGGTTCCGGGGGGCAGGCTGAGCCTGTGGTTAATTCTTCTTCCTGATGGGAAAATAGAGTGACCTGTGCCTGTCCCAACACCAGGAGCTAGTGTCTCATTGGTTCCCCGTCTTCCCGTTCATCCTCAGGACAAATTGCAACCTGTACGGAACAGGAGGTTAAAGGTGCTGATGCTCCAAGTAGGGAGATTGCTAGTAAGGTGGCTGGAATGGCGAACCCGAGCACAAGGAGATGAGAAATGAGGTGCGTTTTAGAAACCTTTCCCCATCACACGGTGTACCATCTTCTGGGTTTCTCATGCATGTTTTTGATGTAGGAAGATGCCCTTGAACCTGGAGATTTGGGACCCATGCGATGGGTAGCACGCAGTATTACTTTAAAGGGTCTGCGTTTGCTCACCCAACCTCACCAAACCTCTCAGCCCCAAGAGTGTCCACCCTTATGTCTCATCCAGCTGTGGGTCTAGATATGGTCAATCCAGGTTGCATCACAGCCCCTGAACGAATTGTGTAAAAATTTCTCTCTCTTTCACTGTCTTTGTTTCATGGGTTTTTAAAAGTAATTTATTTTTATAATGGGGTTTAGCTGCTTTTCACGGCTGTGTTTATGCCGCTTTACACCCACTTGACACACAAACAGAGAGATATCAATACATAGGTTTTAAGATTATTACTAGTCAGATATATTCTTGTGCGATGAATCGGGCGTGTTGAGTCCAGTTCTCTGAGCAGGGAGTAGGTCTTGTCTATTACATATTGGGTTTATGGAACGGTATCTGAGCTAATTTGAAACTCTTGTTTTATGTATCACCCCACCTCACCTTTCCCGTTAAGCAGCCATAGTGTGTTTTCTGCATGTGTGACTCTGTTCTGTTTTGTAATTCAGTTCAAGTGTAACGATTTTTACATTCCCTCTATAAGTGACACCTTATGAGAAGTGTCCTTTTCTGTGTGACTTATTTCACTTAGAATCGTCGTACCTAAATCCACTCATCATGCTGCTACTAGCCTTATGACATTGATTTCATGGCTGAGTGATATTCCATTGTACATAAGGACCACAACTTTTTTATCCATTTTTCGCTTTCCTGGGATATTTAAGGTGGAATGAAGTGGAGGTCCTTGTCAACAGAGCAGCCCTAAACTTTGGGGTGCTTGTGTCTTGCTGATTTTCAATTTTCCCACTTTATACCCCCATGCGTGGAAGTGCCCTATGCTCTCTAAGCTGTGTTTTATAGATGTTTCAGGACACACCGTACCCTTCTCCAGAGTGGCTGTTGGCAATTTACATCCCGCCCATCAGTGTAGCAAGGCTCCCATTTCTCCATGGCCTGTCCTGCATTTCTGGTTTTGACACTTTTTTCAGCATGGCCCTTTTGACCGATGGGAAGCGAGACTTCTTTGTAGCGCTGATTTGCCTTTCCAGGTTGCTTGCTTGGCCAAAAAGGGCGTAGGCGTTTTTTCCTGAATATATTCAGGAAAAAACGCCTATGCCCTTTTTGGCCAAGGGCATCATTGTCAACGTTTTGCTGCTTTTCACGTGCTTTAAAGGCGATTCGAATCTACCTCCTGAAATCTGTTTCCTGCAATTCTGCCTTGATTTCAAATCCTCTTCTTTGCCTTCCCTCAATATATTTGTGGACGAGAGTTATCATTTATAACTCTGCAGGTTTGTGAATTGCAGTGCCCTGAAGCTCCATTTTACAACTCGCTTTTTTGGGAGCTGGCCGCAAAAGCGCAGGATGGCTTCAGGCCCTGTTCTGGTTCCGGGGGGCAGGCTGAGCCTGTGGTTAATTCTTCTTCCTGATGGGAAAATAGAGTGACCTGTGCCTGTCCCAACACCAAGAGCTAGTGTCTCATTGGTTCCCCGTCTTCCCGTTCATCCTCAGGACAAATTGCAACCTGTACGGAACAGGAGGTTAAAGGTGCTGATGCTCCAAGTAGGGAGATTGCTAGTAAAGTGGCTGGAATGGCAAACCCGAGCACAAAGAGATGAGAAATGAGGTGCGTTTTAGAAACCTTTCCCCATCACACGGTGTACCATCTTCTGGGTTTCTCATGCATGTTTTTGATGTAGGAAGATGCCCTTGAACCTGGAGATTTGGGACCCATGCGATGGGTAGCACGCAGTATTACTTTAAAGGGTCTGCGTTTGCTCACCCAACCTCACCAAACCTCTCAGCCCCAAGAGTGTCCACCCTTACGTCTCATCCAGCTGTGGGTCTAGATATGGTCAATCCAGGTTGCATCACAGCCCCTGAACGAATTGTGTAAAAATTTCTCTCTCTTTCACTGTCTTTGTTTCATGGGTTTTTAAAAGTAATTTATTTTTATAATGGGGTTTAGCTGCTTTTCACGGCTGTGTTTATGCCGCTTTACACCCACTTGACACACAAACAGAGAGATATCAATACATAGGTTTTAAGATTATTACTAGTCAGATATATTCTTGTGCGATGAATCGGGCGTGTTGAGTCCAGTTCTCTGAGCAGGGAGTAGGTCTTGTCTATTACATATTGGGTTTATGGAACGGTATCTGAGCTAATTTGAAACTCTTGTTTTATGTATCACCCCACCTCACCTTTCCCGTTAAACAGCCATAGTGTGTTTTCTGCATGTGTGACTCTGTTCTGTTTTGTAATTCAGTTCAAGTGTAACGATTTTTACATTCCCTCTATAAGTGACACCTTATGAGAAGTGTCCTTTTCTGTGTGACTTATTTCACTTAGAATCGTCGTACCTAAATCCACTCATCATGCTGCTACTAGCCTTATGACATTGATTTCATGGCTGAGTGATATTCCATTGTACATAAGGACCACAACTTTTTTATCCATTTTTCGCTTTCCTGGGATATTTAAGGTGGAATGAAGTGGAGGTCCTTGTCAACAGAGCAGCCCTAAACTTTGGGGTGCTTGTGTCTTGCTGATTTTCAATTTTCCCACTTTATACCCCCATGCGTGGAAGTGCCCTATGCTCTCTAAGCTGTGTTTTATAGATGTTTCAGGACACACCGTACCCTTCTCCAGAGTGGCTGTTGGCAATTTACATCCCGCCCATCAGTGTAGCAAGGCTCCCATTTCTCCATGGCCTGTCCTGCATTTCTGGTTTTGACACTTTTTTCAGCATGGCCCTTTTGACCGATGGGAAGCGAGACTTCTTTGTAGCGCTGATTTGCCTTTCCAGGTTGCTTGCTTGGCCAAAAAGGGCGTAGGCGTTTTTTCCTGAATATATTCAGGAAAAAACGTCTACGCCCTTTTTGGCCAAGGGCATCATTGTCAACGTTTTGCTGCTTTTCACGTGCTTTAAAGGCGATTCGAATCTACCTCCTGAAATCTGTTTCCTGCAATTCTGCCTTGATTTCAAATCCTCTTCTTTGCCTTCCCTCAATATATTTGTGGACGAGAGTTATCATTTATAACTCTGCAGGTTTGTGAATTGCAGTGCCCTGAAGCTCCATTTTACAACTCGCTTTTTTGGGAGCTGGCCGCAAAAGCGCAGGATGGCTTCAGGCCCTGTTCTGGTTCCGGGGGGCAGGCTGAGCCTGTGGTTAATTCTTCTTCCTGATGGGAAAATAGAGTGACCTGTGCCTGTCCCAACACCAGGAGCTAGTGTCTCATTGGTTCCCCGTCTTCCCGTTCATCCTCAGGACAAATTGCAACCTGTACGGAACAGGAGGTTAAAGGTGCTGATGCTCCAAGTAGGGAGATTGCTAGTAAGGTGGCTGGAATGGCGAACCCGAGCACAAGGAGATGAGAAATGAGGTGCGTTTTAGAAACCTTTCCCCATCACACGGTGTACCATCTTCTGGGTTTCTCATGCATGTTTTTGATGTAGGAAGATGCCCTTGAACCTGGAGATTTGGGACCCATGCGATGGGTAGCACGCAGTATTACTTTAAAGGGTCTGCGTTTGCTCACCCAACCTCACCAAACCTCTCAGCCCCAAGAGTGTCCACCCTTATGTCTCATCCAGCTGTGGGTCTAGATATGGTCAATCCAGGTTGCATCACAGCCCCTGAACGAATTGTGTAAAAATTTCTCTCTCTTTCACTGTCTTTGTTTCATGGGTTTTTAAAAGTAATTTATTTTTATAATGGGGTTTAGCTGCTTTTCACGGCTGTGTTTATGCCGCTTTACACCCACTTGACACACAAACAGAGAGATATCAATACATAGGTTTTAAGATTATTACTAGTCAGATATATTCTTGTGCGATGAATCGGGCGTGTTGAGTCCAGTTCTCTGAGCAGGGAGTAGGTCTTGTCTATTACATATTGGGTTTATGGAACGGTATCTGAGCTAATTTGAAACTCTTGTTTTATGTATCACCCCACCTCACCTTTCCCGTTAAGCAGCCATAGTGTGTTTTCTGCATGTGTGACTCTGTTCTGTTTTGTAATTCAGTTCAAGTGTAACGATTTTTACATTCCCTCTATAAGTGACACCTTATGAGAAGTGTCCTTTTCTGTGTGACTTATTTCACTTAGAATCGTCGTACCTAAATCCACTCATCATGCTGCTACTAGCCTTATGACATTGATTTCATGGCTGAGTGATATTCCATTGTACATAAGGACCACAACTTTTTTATCCATTTTTCGCTTTCCTGGGATATTTAAGGTGGAATGAAGTGGAGGTCCTTGTCAACAGAGCAGCCCTAAACTTTGGGGTGCTTGTGTCTTGCTGATTTTCAATTTTCCCACTTTATACCCCCATGCGTGGAAGTGCCCTATGCTCTCTAAGCTGTGTTTTATAGATGTTTCAGGACACACCGTACCCTTCTCCAGAGTGGCTGTTGGCAATTTACATCCCGCCCATCAGTGTAGCAAGGCTCCCATTTCTCCATGGCCTGTCCTGCATTTCTGGTTTTGACACTTTTTTCAGCATGGCCCTTTTGACCGATGGGAAGCGAGACTTCTTTGTAGCGCTGATTTGCCTTTCCAGGTTGCTTGCTTGGCCACAAAGGGCGTAGGCGTTTTTTCCTGAATATATTCAGGAAAAAACGCCTATGCCCTTTTTGGCCAAGGGCATCATTGTCAACGTTTTGCTGCTTTTCACGTGCTTTAAAGGCGATTCGAATCTACCTCCTGAAATCTGTTTCCTGCAATTCTGCCTTGATTTCAAATCCTCTTCTTTGTCTTCCCTCAATATATTTGTGGACGAGAGTTATCATTTATAACTCTGCAGGTTTGTGAATTGCAGTGCCCTGAAGCTCCATTTTACAACTCGCTTTTTTGGGAGCTGGCCGCAAAAGCGCAGGATGGCTTCAGGCCCTGTTCTGGTTCCGGGGGGCAGGCTGAGCCTGTGGTTAATTCTTCTTCCTGATGGGAAAATAGAGTGACCTGTGCCTGTCCCAACACCAAGAGCTAGTGTCTCATTGGTTCCCCGTCTTCCCGTTCATCCTCAGGACAAATTGCAACCTGTACGGAACAGGAGGTTAAAGGTGCTGATGCTCCAAGTAGGGAGATTGCTAGTAAGGTGGCTGGAATGGCGAACCCGAGCACAAGGAGATGAGAAATGAGGTGTGTTTTAGAAACCTTTCCCCATCACACGGTGTACCATCTTCTGGGTTTCTCATGCATGTTTTTGATGTAGGAAGATGCCCTTGAACCTGGAGATTTGGGACCCATGCGATGGGTAGCACGCAGTATTACTTTAAAGGGTCTGCGTTTGCTCACCCAACCTCACCAAACCTCTCAGCCCCAAGAGTGTCCACCCTTACGTCTCATCCAGCTGTGGGTCTAGATATGGTCAATCCAGGTTGCATCACAGCCCCTGAACGAATTGTGTAAAAATTTCTCTCTCTTTCACTGTCTTTGTTTCATGGGTTTTTAAAAGTAATTTATTTTTATAATGGGGTTTAGCTGCTTTTCACGGCTGTGTTTATGCCGCTTTACACCCACTTGACACACAAACAGAGAGATATCAATACATAGGTTTTAAGATTATTACTAGTCAGATATATTCTTGTGCGATGAATCGGGCGTGTTGAGTCCAGTTCTCTGAGCAGGGAGTAGGTCTTGTCTATTACATATTGGGTTTATGGAACGGTATCTGAGCTAATTTGAAACTCTTGTTTTATGTATCACCCCACCTCACCTTTCCCGTTAAACAGCCATAGTGTGTTTTCTGCATGTGTGACTCTGTTCTGTTTTGTAATTCAGTTCAAGTGTAACGATTTTTACATTCCCTCTATAAGTGACACCTTATGAGAAGTGTCCTTTTCTGTGTGACTTATTTCACTTAGAATCGTCGTACCTAAATCCACTCATCATGCTGCTACTAGCCTTATGACATTGATTTCATGGCTGAGTGATATTCCATTGTACATAAGGACCACAACTTTTTTATCCATTTTTCGCTTTCCTGGGATATTTAAGGTGGAATGAAGTGGAGGTCCTTGTCAACAGAGCAGCCCTAAACTTTGGGGTGCTTGTGTCTTGCTGATTTTCAATTTTCCCACTTTATACCCCCATGCGTGGAAGTGCCCTATGCTCTCTAAGCTGTGTTTTATAGATGTTTCAGGACACACCGTACCCTTCTCCAGAGTGGCTGTTGGCAATTTACATCCCGCCCATCAGTGTAGCAAGGCTCCCATTTCTCCATGGCCTGTCCTGCATTTCTGGTTTTGACACTTTTTTCAGCATGGCCCTTTTGACCGATGGGAAGCGAGACTTCTTTGTAGCGCTGATTTGCCTTTCCAGGTTGCTTGCTTGGCCAAAAAGGGCGTAGGCGTTTTTTCCTGAATATATTCAGGAAAAAACGTCTACGCCCTTTTTGGCCAAGGGCATCATTGTCAACGTTTTGCTGCTTTTCACGTGCTTTAAAGGCGATTCGAATCTACCTCCTGAAATCTGTTTCCTGCAATTCTGCCTTGATTTCAAATCCTCTTCTTTGCCTTCCCTCAATATATTTGTGGACGAGAGTTATCATTTATAACTCTGCAGGTTTGTGAATTGCAGTGCCCTGAAGCTCCATTTTACAACTCGCTTTTTTGGGAGCTGGCCGCAAAAGCGCAGGATGGCTTCAGGCCCTGTTCTGGTTCCGGGGGGCAGGCTGAGCCTGTGGTTAATTCTTCTTCCTGATGGGAAAATAGAGTGACCTGTGCCTGTCCCAACACCAGGAGCTAGTGTCTCATTGGTTCCCCGTCTTCCCGTTCATCCTCAGGACAAATTGCAACCTGTACGGAACAGGAGGTTAAAGGTGCTGATGCTCCAAGTAGGGAGATTGCTAGTAAGGTGGCTGGAATGGCGAACCCGAGCACAAGGAGATGAGAAATGAGGTGCGTTTTAGAAACCTTTCCCCATCACACGGTGTACCATCTTCTGGGTTTCTCATGCATGTTTTTGATGTAGGAAGATGCCCTTGAACCTGGAGATTTGGGACCCATGCGATGGGTAGCACGCAGTATTACTTTAAAGGGTCTGCGTTTGCTCACCCAACCTCACCAAACCTCTCAGCCCCAAGAGTGTCCACCCTTATGTCTCATCCAGCTGTGGGTCTAGATATGGTCAATCCAGGTTGCATCACAGCCCCTGAACGAATTGTGTAAAAATTTCTCTCTCTTTCACTGTCTTTGTTTCATGGGTTTTTAAAAGTAATTTATTTTTATAATGGGGTTTAGCTGCTTTTCACGGCTGTGTTTATGCCGCTTTACACCCACTTGACACACAAACAGAGAGATATCAATACATAGGTTTTAAGATTATTACTAGTGAGATATATTCTTGTGCGATGAATCGGGCGTGTTGAGTCCAGTTCTCTGAGCAGGGAGTAGGTCTTGTCTATTACATATTGGGTTTATGGAACGGTATCTGAGCTAATTTGAAACTCTTGTTTTATGAATCACCCCACCTCACCTTTCCCGTTAAGCAGCCATAGTGTGTTTTCTGCATGTGTGACTCTGTTCAGTTTTGTAATTCAGTTCAAGTGTAACGATTTTTACATTCCCTCTATAAGTGACACCTTATGAGAAGTGTCCTTTTCTGTGTGACTTATTTCACTTAGAATCGTCGTACCTAAATCCACTCATCATGCTGCTACTAGCCTTATGACATTGATTTCATGGCTGAGTGATATTCCATTGTACATAAGGACCACAACTTTTTTATCCATTTTTCGCTTTCCTGGGATATTTAAGGTGGAATGAAGTGGAGGTCCTTGTCAACAGAGCAGCCCTAAACTTTGGGGTGCTTGTGTCTTGCTGATTTTCAATTTTCCCACTTTATACCCCCATGCGTGGAAGTGCCCTATGCTCTCTAAGCTGTGTTTTATAGATGTTTCAGGACACACCGTACCCTTCTCCAGAGTGGCTGTTGGCAATTTACATCCCGCCCATCAGTGTAGCAAGGCTCCCATTTCTCCATGGCCTGTCCTGCATTTCTGGTTTTGACACTTTTTTCAGCATGGCCCTTTTGACCGATGGGAAGCGAGACTTCTTTGTAGCGCTGATTTGCCTTTCCAGGTTGCTTGCTTGGCCAAAAAGGGCGTAGGCGTTTTTTCCTGAATATATTCAGGAAAAAACGTCTACGCCCTTTTTGGCCAAGGGCATCATTGTCAACGTTTTGCTGCTTTTCACGTGCTTTAAAGGCGATTCGAATCTACCTCCTGAAATCTGTTTCCTGCAATTCTGCCTTGATTTCAAATCCTCTTCTTTGCCTTCCCTCAATATATTTGTGGACGAGAGTTATCATTTATAACTCTGCAGGTTTGTGAATTGCAGTGCCCTGAAGCTCCATTTTACAACTCGCTTTTTTGGGAGCTGGCCGCAAAAGCGCAGGATGGCTTCAGGCCCTGTTCTGGTTCCGGGGGGCAGGCTGAGCCTGTGGTTAATTCTTCTTCCTGATGGGAAAATAGAGTGACCTGTGCCTGTCCCAACACCAGGAGCTAGTGTCTCATTGGTTCCCCGTCTTCCCGTTCATCCTCAGGACAAATTGCAACCTGTACGGAACAGGAGGTTAAAGGTGCTGATGCTCCAAGTAGGGAGATTGCTAGTAAAGTGGCTGGAATGGCGAACCCGAGCACAAGGAGATGAGAAATGAGGTGCGTTTTAGAAACCTTTCCCCATCACACGGTGTACCATCTTCTGGGTTTCTCATGCATGTTTTGAATGTAGGAAGATGCCCTTGAACCTGGAGATTTGGGACCCATGCGATGGGTAGCACGCAGTATTACTTTAAAGGGTCTGCGTTTGCTCACCTAACCTCACCAAACCTCTCAGCCCCAAGAGTGTCCACCCTTATGTCTCATCCAGCTGTGGGTCTAGATATGGTCAATCCAGGTTGCATCACAGCCACTGAACGAATTGTGTAAAAATTTCTCTCTCTTTCACTGTCTTTGTTTCATGGGTTTTTAAAAGTAATTTATTTTTATAATGGGGTTTAGCTGCTTTTCACGGCTGGGTTTATGCCGCTTTACACCCACTTGACACACAAACAGAGAGATATCAATACATAGGTTTTAAGATTATTACTAGTCAGATATATTCTTGTGCGGTGAATCGGGCGTGTTGAGTCCAGTTCTCTGAGCAAGGAGTAGGTCTTGTCTAATACATATTGGGTTTATGGAACGGTATCTGAGCTAATTTGAAACTCTTGTTTTATGTATCACCCCAACTCACCTTTCCCGTTAAGCAACCATAGTGTGTTTTCTGCATGTGTGATTCTGTTCTGTTTTGTAATTCAGTTCAAGTGTAACGATTTTTATATTCCCTCTATAAGTGACACCTTATGAGAAGTGTCCTTTTCTGTGTGACTTATTTCACTTAGAATCGTCGTACCTAAATCCACTCATCATGCTGCTACTAGCCTTATGACATTGATTTCATGGCTGAGTGATATTCCATTGTACATAGGACCACAACTTTTTTATCCATTTTTCGCTTTCCTGGGATATTTAAGGTGGAATGAAGTGGAGATCCTTGTCAACAGAGCAGCCCTAAACTTTGGGGTGCTTGTGTCTTGCTGATTTTCAATTTTCCCACTTTATACCCCCATGCGTGGAAGTGCCCTATGCTCTCTAAGCTGTGTTTTATAGATGTTTCAGGACACACCGTACCCTTCTCCAGAGTGGCTGTTGGCAATTTACATCCCGCCCATCAGTGTAGCAAGGCTCCCATTTCTCCATGGCCTGTCCTGCATTTCTGGTTTGGACACTTTTTTCAGCATGGCCCTTTTGACCGATGGGAAGCGAGACTTCTTTGTAGCGCTGATTTGCCTTTCCAGGTTGCTTGGTTGGCCAAAAAGGGCGTAGGCGTTTTTTCCTGAATATATTCTGGAAAAAACACCTACGCCCTTTTTGGCCAAGGGCATCATTGTCAACGTTTTGCTGCTTTTCACGTGCTTTAAAGGCGATTCGAATCTACCTCCTGAAATCTGTTTCCTGCAATTCTGCCTTGATTTCAAATCCTCTTCTTTGCCTTCCCTCAATATATTTGTGGACGAGAGTTATCATTTATAACTCTGCAGGTTTGTGAATTGCAGTGCCCTGAAGCTCCATTTTACAACTCGCTTTTTTGGGAGCTGGCCGCAAAAGCGCAGGATGGCTTCAGGCCCTGTTCTGGTTCCGGGGGGCAGGCTGAGCCTGTGGTTAATTCTTCTTCCTGATGGGAAAATAGAGTGACCTGTGCCTGTCCCAACACCAAGAGCTAGTGTCTCATTGGTTCCCCGTCTTCCCGTTCATCCTCAGGACAAATTGCAACCTGTACGGAACAGGAGGTTAAAGGTGCTGATGCTCCAAGTAAGGAGATTGCTAGTAAAGTGGCTGGAATGGCAAACCCGAGCACAAAGAGATGAGAAATGAGGTGCGTTTTAGAAACCTTTCCCCATCACACGGTGTACCATCTTCTGGGTTTCTCATGCATGTTTTTGATGTAGGAAGATGCCCTTGAACCTGGAGATTTGGGACCCATGCGATGGGTAGCACGCAGTATTACTTTAAAGGGTCTGCGTTTGCTCACCCAACCTCACCAAACCTCTCAGCCCCAAGAGTGTCCACCCTTATGTCTCATCCAGCTGTGGGTCTAGATATGGTCAATCCAGGTTGCATCACAGCCCCTGAACGAATTGTGTAAAAATTTCTCTCTCTTTCACTGTCTTTGTTTCATGGGTTTTTAAAAGTAATTTATTTTTATAATGGGGTTTAGCTGCTTTTCACGGCTGTGTTTATGCCGCTTTACACACACTTGACACACAAACAGAGAGATATCAATACATAGGTTTTAAGATTATTACTAGTCAGATATATTCTTGTGCGATGAATCGGGCGTGTTGAGTCCAGTTCTCTGAGCAGGGAGTAGGTCTTGTCTAATACATATTGGGTTTATGGAACGGTATCTGAGCTAATTTGAAACTCTTGTTTTATGTATCACCCCAACTCACCTTTCCCGTTAAGCAACCATAGTGTGTTGTCTGCATGTGTGATTCTGTTCTGTTTTGTAATTCAGTTCAAGTGTAACGATTTTTATATTCCCTCTATAAGTGACACCTTATGAGAAGTGTCCTTTTCTGTGTGACTTATTTCACTTAGAATCGTCGTACCTAAATCCACTCATCATGCTGCTACTAGCCTTATGACATTGATTTCATGGCTGAGTGATATTCCATTGTACATAGGACCACAACTTTTTTATCCATTTTTCGCTTTCCTGGGATATTTAAGGTGGAATGAAGTGGAGATCCTTGTCAACAGAGCAGCCCTAAACTTTGGGGTGCTTGTGTCTTGCTGATTTTCAATTTTCCCACTTTATACCCCCATGCGTGGAAGTGCCCTATGCTCTCTAAGCTGTGTTTTATAGATGTTTCAGGACACACCGTACCCTTCTCCAGAGTGGCTGTTGGCAATTTACATCCCGCCCATCAGTGTAGCAAGGCTCCCATTTCTCCATGGCCTGTCCTGCATTTCTGGTTTGGACACTTTTTTCAGCATGGCCCTTTTGACCGATGGGAAGCGAGACTTCTTTGTAGCGCTGATTTGCCTTTCCAGGTTGCTTGGTTGGCCAAAAAGGGCGTAGGCGTTTTTTCCTGAATATATTCTGGAAAAAACACCTATGCCCTTTTTGGCCAAGGGCATCATTGTCAACGTTTTGCTGCTTTTCACGTCCTTTAAAGGCGATTCGAATCTACCTCCTGAAATCTGTTTCCTGCAATTCTGCCTTGATTTCAAATCCTCTTCTTTGCCTTCCCTCAATATATTTGTGGACGAGAGTTATCATTTATAACTCTGCAGGTTTGTGAATTGCAGTGCCCTGAATCTCAATTTTACAACTCGCTTTTTTGGGAGCTGGCCGCAAAAGCGCAGGATGGCTTCAGGCCCTGTTCTGGTTCCGGGGGGCAGGCTGAGCCTGTGGTTAATTCTTCTTCCTGATGGGAAAATAGAGTGACCTGTGCCTGTCCCAACACCAGGAGCTAGTGTCTCATTGGTTCCCCGTCTTCCCGTTCATCCTCAGGACAAATTGCAACCTGTACGGAACAGGAGGTTAAAGGTGCTGATGCTCCAAGTAGGGAGATTGCTAGTAAGGTGGCTGGAATGGCGAACCCGAGCACAAGGAGATGAGAAATGAGGTACGTTTTAGAAACCTTTCCCCATCACACGGTGTACCATCTTCTGGGTTTCTCATGCATGTTTTTGATGTAGGAAGATGCCCTTGAACCTGGAGATTTGGGACCCAGGCGATGGGTAGCACGCAGTATTACTTTAAAGGGTCTGCGTTTGCTCACCCAACCTCACCAAACCTCTCAGCCCCAAGAGTGTCCACCCTTATGTCTCATCCAGCTGTGGGTCTAGATATGGTCAATCCAGGTTGCATCACAGCCCCTGAACGAATTGTGTAAAAATTTCTCTCTCTTTCACTGTCTTTGTTTCATGGGTTTTTAAAAGTAATTTATTTTTATAATGGGGTTTAGCTGCTTTTCACGGCTGTGTTTATGCCGCTTTACACCCACTTGACACACAAACAGAGAGATATCAATACATAGGTTTTAAGATTATTACTAGTGAGATATATTCTTGTGCGATGAATCGGGCGTGTTGAGTCCAGTTCTCTGAGCAGGGAGTAGGTCTTGTCTATTACATATTGGGTTTATGGAACGGTATCTGAGCTAATTTGAAACTCTTGTTTTATGTATCACCCCACCTCACCTTTCCCGTTAAGCAGCCATAGTGTGTTTTCTGCATGTGTGACTCTGTTCAGTTTTGTAATTCAGTTCAAGTGTAACGATTTTTACATTCCCTCTATAAGTGACACCTTATGAGAAGTGTCCTTTTCTGTGTGACTTATTTCACTTAGAATCGTCGTACCTAAATCCACTCATCATGCTGCTACTAGCCTTATGACATTGATTTCATGGCTGAGTGATATTCCATTGTACATGAGGACCACAACTTTTTTATCCATTTTTCGCTTTCCTGGGATATTTAAGGTGGAATGAAGTGGAGGTCCTTGTCAACAGAGCAGCCCTAAACTTTGGGGTGCTTGTGTCTTGCTGATTTTCAATTTTCCCACTTTATACCCCCATGCGTGGAAGTGCCCTATGCTCTCTAAGCTGTGTTTTATAGATGTTTCAGGACACACCGTACCCTTCTCCAGAGTGGCTGTTGGCAATTTACATCCCGCCCATCAGTGTAGCAAGGCTCCCATTTCTCCATGGCCTGTCCTGCATTTCTGGTTTTGACACTTTTTTCAGCATGGCCCTTTTGACCGATGGGAAGCGAGACTTCTTTGTAGCGCTGATTTGCCTTTCCAGGTTGCTTGCTTGGCCAAAAAGGGCTTAGGCGTTTTTTCCTGAATATATTCAGGAAAAAACGCCTAAGCCCTTTTTGGCCAAGGGCATCATTGTCAACGTTTTGCTGCTTTTCACGTGCTTTAAAGGCGATTCGAATCTACCTCCTGAAATCTGTTTCCTGCAATTCTGCCTTGATTTCAAATCCTCTTCTTTGCCTTCCCTCAATATATTTGTGGACGAGAGTTATCATTTATAACTCTGCAGGTTTGTGAATTGCAGTGCCCTGAAGCTCCATTTTACAACTCGCTTTTTTGGGAGCTGGCCGCAAAAGCGCAGGATGGCTTCAGGCCCTGTTCTGGTTCCGGGGGGCAGGCTGAGCCTGTGGTTAATTCTTCTTCCTGATGGGAAAATAGAGTGACCTGTGCCTGTCCCAACACCAAGAGCTAGTGTCTCATTGGTTCCCCGTCTTCCCGTTCATCCTCAGGACAAATTGCAACCTGTACGGAACAGGAGGTTAAAGGTGCTGATGCTCCAAGTAGGGAGATTGCTAGTAAAGTGGCTGGAATGGCGAACCCGAGCACAAGGAGATGAGAAATGAGGTGCGTTTTAGAAACCTTTCCCCATCACACGGTGTACCATCTTCTGGGTTTCTCATGCATGTTTTTGATGTAGGAAGATGCCCTTGAACCTGGAGATTTGGGACCCATGCGATGGGTAGCACGCAGTATTACTTTAAAGGGTCTGCGTTTGCTCACCTAACCTCACCAAACCTCTCAGCCCCAAGAGTGTCCACCCTTATGTCTCATCCAGCTGTGGGTCTAGATATGGTCAATCCAGGTTGCATCACAGCCACTGAACGAATTGTGTAAAAATTTCTCTCTCTTTCACTGTCTTTGTTTCATGGGTTTTTAAAAGTAATTTATTTTTATAATGGGGTTTAGCTGCTTTTCACGGCTGGGTTTATGCCGCTTTACACCCACTTGACACACAAACAGAGAGATATCAATACATAGGTTTTAAGATTATTACTAGTCAGATATATTCTTGTGCGGTGAATCGGGCGTGTTGAGTCCAGTTCTCTGAGCAAGGAGTAGGTCTTGTCTAATACATATTGGGTTTATGGAACGGTATCTGACCTAATTTGAAACTCTTGTTTTATGTATCACCCCAACTCACCTTTCCCGTTAAGCAACCATAGTGTGTTATCTGCATGTGTGATTCTGTTCTGTTTTGTAATTCAGTTCAAGTGTAACGATTTTTATATTCCCTCTATAAGTGACACCTTATGAGAAGTGTCCTTTTCTGTGTGACTTATTTCACTTAGAATCGTCGTACCTAAATCCACTCATCATGCTGCTACTAGCCTTATGACATTGATTTCATGGCTGAGTGATATTCCATTGTACATAGGACCACAACTTTTTTATCCATTTTTCGCTTTCCTGGGATATTTAAGGTGGAATGAAGTGGAGATCCTTGTCAACAGAGCAGCCCTAAACTTTGGGGTGCTTGTGTCTTGCTGATTTTCAATTTTCCCACTTTATACCCCCATGCGTGGAAGTGCCCTATGCTCTCTAAGCTGTGTTTTATAGATGTTTCAGGACACACCGTACCCTTCTCCAGAGTGGCTGTTGGCAATTTACATCCCGCCCATCAGTGTAGCAAGGCTCCCATTTCTCCATGGCCTGTCCTGCATTTCTGGTTTGGACACTTTTTTCAGCATGGCCCTTTTGACCGATGGGAAGCGAGACTTCTTTGTAGCGCTGATTTGCCTTTCCAGGTTGCTTGGTTGGCCAAAAAGGGCGTAGGCGTTTTTTCCTGAATATATTCTGGAAAAAACACCTACGCCCTTTTTGGCCAAGGGCATCATTGTCAACGTTTTGCTGCTTTTCACGTGCTTTAAAGGCGATTCGAATCTACCTCCTGAAATCTGTTTCCTGCAATTCTGCCTTGATTTCAAATCCTCTTCTTTGCCTTCCCTCAATATATTTGTGGACGAGAGTTATCATTTATAACTCTGCAGGTTTGTGAATTGCAGTGCCCTGAATCTCAATTTTACAACTCGCTTTTTTGGGAGCTGGCCGCAAAAGCGCAGGATGGCTTCAGGCCCTGTTCTGGTTCCGGGGGGCAGGCTGAGCCTGTGGTTAATTCTTCTTCCTGATGGGAAAATAGAGTGACCTGTGCCTGTCCCAACACCAGGAGCTAGTGTCTCATTGGTTCCCCGTCTTCCCGTTCATCCTCAGGACAAATTGCAACCTGTACGGAACAGGAGGTTAAAGGTGCTGATGCTCCAAGTAGGGAGATTGCTAGTAAGGTGGCTGGAATGGCGAACCCGAGCACAAGGAGATGAGAAATGAGGTGCGTTTTAGAAACCTTTCCCCATCACACGGTGTACCATCTTCTGGGTTTCTCATGCATGTTTTTGATGTAGGAAGATGCCCTTGAACCTGGAGATTTGGGACCCATGCGATGGGTAGCACGCAGTATTACTTTAAAGGGTCTGCGTTTGCTCACCCAACCTCACCAAACCTCTCAGCCCCAAGAGTGTCCACCCTTATGTCTCATCCAGCTGTGGGTCTAGATATGGTCAATCCAGGTTGCATCACAGCCCCTGAACGAATTGTGTAAAAATTTCTCTCTCTTTCACTGTCTTTGTTTCATGGGTTTTTAAAAGTAATTTATTTTTATAATGGGGTTTAGCTGCTTTTCACGGCTGTGTTTATGCCGCTTTACACCCACTTGACACACAAACAGAGAGATATCAATACATAGGTTTTAAGATTATTACTAGTCAGATATATTCTTGTGCGATGAATCGGGCGTGTTGAGTCCAGTTCTCTGAGCAGGGAGTAGGTCTTGTCTATTACATATTGGGTTTATGGAACGGTATCTGAGCTAATTTGAAACTCTTGTTTTATGTATCACCCCACCTCACCTTTCCCGTTAAGCAGCCATAGTGTGTTTTCTGCATGTGTGACTCTGTTCTGTTTTGTAATTCAGTTCAAGTGTATCGATTTTTACATTCCCTCTATAAGTGACACCTTATGAGAAGTGTCCTTTTCTGTGCGACTTATTTCACTTAGAATCGTCGTACCTAAATCCACTCATCATGCTGCTACTAGCCTTATGACATTGATTTCATGGCTGAGTGATATTCCATTGTACATAAGGACCACAACTTTTTTATCCATTTTTCGCTTTCCTGGGATATTTAAGGTGGAATGAAGTGGAGGTCCTTGTCAACAGAGCAGCCCTAAACTTTGGGGTGCTTGTGTCTTGCTGATTTTCAATTTTCCCACTTTATACCCCCATGCGTGGAAGTGCCCTATGCTCTCTAAGCTGTGTTTTATAGATGTTTCAGGACACACCGTACCCTTCTCCAGAGTGGCTGTTGGCAATTTACATCCCGCCCATCAGTGTAGCAAGGCTCCCATTTCTCCATGGCCTGTCCTGCATTTCTGGTTTGGACACTTTTTTCGGCATGGCCCTTTTGACCGATGGGAAGCGAGACTTCTTTGTAGCGCTGATTTGCCTTTCCAGGTTGCTTGGTTGGCCAAAAAGGGCGTAGGCGTTTTTTCCTGAATATATTCTGGAAAAAACACCTACGCCCTTTTTGGCCAAGGGCATCATTGTCAACGTTTTGCTGCTTTTCACGTGCTTTAAAGGCGATTCGAATCTACCTCCTGAAATCTGTTTCCTGCAATTCTGCCTTGATTTCAAATCCTCTTCTTTGCCTTCCCTCAATATATTTGTGGACGAGAGTTATCATTTATAACTCTGCAGGTTTGTGAATTGCAGTGCCCTGAATCTCAATTTTACAACTCGCTTTTTTGGGAGCTGGCCGCAAAAGCGCAGGATGGCTTCAGGCCCTGTTCTGGTTCCGGGGGGCAGGCTGAGCCTGTGGTTAATTCTTCTTCCTGATGGGAAAATAGAGTGACCTGTGCCTGTCCCAACACCAGGAGCTAGTGTCTCATTGGTTCCCCGTCTTCCCGTTCATCCTCAGGACAAATTGCAACCTGTACGGAACAGGAGGTTAAAGGTGCTGATGCTCCAAGTAGGGAGATTGCTAGTAAGGTGGCTGGAATGGCGAACCCGAGCACAAGGAGATGAGAAATGAGGTGCGTTTTAGAAACCTTTCCCCATCACACGGTGTACCATCTTCTGGGTTTCTCATGCATGTTTTTGATGTAGGAAGATGCCCTTGAACCTGGAGATTTGGGACCCATGCGATGGGTAGCACGCAGTATTACTTTAAAGGGTCTGCGTTTGCTCACCCAACCTCACCAAACCTCTCAGCCCCAAGAGTGTCCACCCTTATGTCTCATCCAGCTGTGGGTCTAGATATGGTCAATCCAGGTTGCATCACAGCCCCTGAACGAATTGTGTAAAAATTTCTCTCTCTTTCACTGTCTTTGTTTCATGGGTTTTTAAAAGTAATTTATTTTTATAATGGGGTTTAGCTGCTTTTCACGGCTGTGTTTATGCCGCTTTACACCCACTTGACACACAAACAGAGAGATATCAATACATAGGTTTTAAGATTATTACTAGTCAGATATATTCTTGTGCGATGAATCAGGCGTGTTGAGTCCAGTTCTCTGAGCAGGGAGTAGGTCTTGTCTATTACATATTGGGTTTATGGAACGGTATCTGAGCTAATTTGAAACTCTTGTTTTATGTATCACCCCACCTCACCTTTCCCGTTAAACAGCCATAGTGTGTTTTCTGCATGTGTGACTCTGTTCTGTTTTGTAATTCAGTTCAAGTGTAACGATTTTTACATTCCCTCTATAAGTGACACCTTATGAGAAGTGTCCTTTTCTGTGTGACTTATTTCACTTAGAATCGTCGTACCTAAATCCACTCATCATGCTGCTACTAGCCTTATGACATTGATTTCATGGCTGAGTGATATTCCATTGTACATAAGGACCACAACTTTTTTATCCATTTTTCGCTTTCCTGGGATATTTAAGGTGGAATGAAGTGGAGGTCCTTGTCAACAGAGCAGCCCTAAACTTTGGGGTGCTTGTGTCTTGCTGATTTTCAATTTTCCCACTTTATACCCCCATGCGTGGAAGTGCCCTATGCTCTCTAAGCTGTGTTTTATAGATGTTTCAGGACACACCGTACCCTTCTCCAGAGTGGCTGTTGGCAATTTACATCCCGCCCATCAGTGTAGCAAGGCTCCCATTTCTCCATGGCCTGTCCTGCATTTCTGGTTTTGACACTTTTTTCAGCATGGCCCTTTTGACCGATGGGAAGCGAGACTTCTTTGTAGCGCTGATTTGCCTTTCCAGGTTGCTTGCTTGGCCAAAAAGGGCGTAGGCGTTTTTTCCTGAATATATTCAGGAAAAAACGTCTACGCCCTTTTTGGCCAAGGGCATCATTGTCAACGTTTTGCTGCTTTTCACGTGCTTTAAAGGCGATTCGAATCTACCTCCTGAAATCTGTTTCCTGCAATTCTGCCTTGATTTCAAATCCTCTTCTTTGCCTTCCCTCAATATATTTGTGGACGAGAGTTATCATTTATAACTCTGCAGGTTTGTGAATTGCAGTGCCCTGAAGCTCCATTTTACAACTCGCTTTTTTGGGAGCTGGCCGCAAAAGCGCAGGATGGCTTCAGGCCCTGTTCTGGTTCCGGGGGGCAGGCTGAGCCTGTGGTTAATTCTTCTTCCTGATGGGAAAATAGAGTGACTTGTGCCTGTCCCAACACCAAGAGCTAGTGTCTCATTGGTTCCCCGTCTTCCCGTTCATCCTCAGGACAAATTGCAACCTGTACGGAACAGGAGGTTAAAGGTGCTGATGCTCCAAGTAGGGAGATTGCTAGTAAAGTGGCTGGAATGGCGAACCCGAGCACAAGGAGATGAGAAATGAGGTGCGTTTTAGAAACCTTTCCCCATCACACGGTGTACCATCTTCTGGGTTTCTCATGCATGTTTTTGATGTAGGAAGATGCCCTTGAACCTGGAGATTTGGGACCCATGCGATGGGTAGCACGCAGTATTACTTTAAAGGGTCTGCGTTTGCTCACCTAACCTCACCAAACCTCTCAGCCCCAAGAGTGTCCACCCTTATGTCTCATCCAGCTGTGGGTCTAGATATGGTCAATCCAGGTTGCATCACAGCCACTGAACGAATTGTGTAAAAATTTCTCTCTCTTTCACTGTCTTTGTTTCATGGGTTTTTAAAAGTAATTTATTTTTATAATGGGGTTTAGCTGCTTTTCACGGCTGGGTTTATGCCGCTTTACACCCACTTGACACACAAACAGAGAGATATCAATACATAGGTTTTAAGATTATTACTAGTCAGATATATTCTTGTGCGGTGAATCGGGCGTGTTGAGTCCAGTTCTCTGAGCAAGGAGTAGGTCTTGTCTAATACATATTGGGTTTATGGAACGGTATCTGACCTAATTTGAAACTCTTGTTTTATGTATCACCCCAACTCACCTTTCCCGTTAAGCAACCATAGTGTGTTATCTGCATGTGTGATTCTGTTCTGTTTTGTAATTCAGTTCAAGTGTAACGATTTTTATATTCCCTCTATAAGTGACACCTTATGAGAAGTGTCCTTTTCTGTGTGACTTATTTCACTTAGAATCGTCGTACCTAAATCCACTCATCATGCTGCTACTAGCCTTATGACATTGATTTCATGGCTGAGTGATATTCCATTGTACATAGGACCACAACTTTTTTATCCATTTTTCGCTTTCCTGGGATATTTAAGGTGGAATGAAGTGGAGATCCTTGTCAACAGAGCAGCCCTAAACTTTGGGGTGCTTGTGTCTTGCTGATTTTCAATTTTCCCACTTTATACCCCCATGCGTGGAAGTGCCCTATGCTCTCTAAGCTGTGTTTTATAGATGTTTCAGGACACACCGTACCCTTCTCCAGAGTGGCTGTTGGCAATTTACATCCCGCCCATCAGTGTAGCAAGGCTCCCATTTCTCCATGGCCTGTCCTGCATTTCTGGTTTGGACACTTTTTTCAGCATGGCCCTTTTGACCGATGGGAAGCGAGACTTCTTTGTAGCGCTGATTTGCCTTTCCAGGTTGCTTGGTTGGCCAAAAAGGGCGTAGGCGTTTTTTCCTGAATATATTCTGGAAAAAACACCTACGCCCTTTTTGGCCAAGGGCATCATTGTCAACGTTTTGCTGCTTTTCACGTGCTTTAAAGGCGATTCGAATCTACCTCCTGAAATCTGTTTCCTGCAATTCTGCCTTGATTTCAAATCCTCTTCTTTGCCTTCCCTCAATATATTTGTGGACGAGAGTTATCATTTATAACTCTGCAGGTTTGTGAATTGCAGTGCCCTGAATCTCAATTTTACAACTCGCTTTTTTGGGAGCTGGCCGCAAAAGCGCAGGATGGCTTCAGGCCCTGTTCTGGTTCCGGGGGGCAGGCTGAGCCTGTGGTTAATTCTTCTTCCTGATGGGAAAATAGAGTGACCTGTGCCTGTCCCAACACCAGGAGCTAGTGTCTCATTGGTTCCCCGTCTTCCCGTTCATCCTCAGGACAAATTGCAACCTGTACGGAACAGGAGGTTAAAGGTGCTGATGCTCCAAGTAGGGAGATTGCTAGTAAGGTGGCTGGAATGGCGAACCCGAGCACAAGGAGATGAGAAATGAGGTGCGTTTTAGAAACCTTTCCCCATCACACGGTGTACCATCTTCTGGGTTTCTCATGCATGTTTTTGATGTAGGAAGATGCCCTTGAACCTGGAGATTTGGGACCCATGCGATGGGTAGCACGCAGTATTACTTTAAAGGGTCTGCGTTTGCTCACCCAACCTCACCAAACCTCTCAGCCCCAAGAGTGTCCACCCTTATGTCTCATCCAGCTGTGGGTCTAGATATGGTCAATCCAGGTTGCATCACAGCCCCTGAACGAATTGTGTAAAAATTTCTCTCTCTTTCACTGTCTTTGTTTCATGGGTTTTTAAAAGTAATTTATTTTTATAATGGGGTTTAGCTGCTTTTCACGGCTGTGTTTATGCCGCTTTACACCCACTTGACACACAAACAGAGAGATATCAATACATAGGTTTTAAGATTATTACTAGTCAGATATATTCTTGTGCGATGAATCGGGCGTGTTGAGTCCAGTTCTCTGAGCAGGGAGTAGGTCTTGTCTATTACATATTGGGTTTATGGAACGGTATCTGAGCTAATTTGAAACTCTTGTTTTATGTATCACCCCACCTCACCTTTCCCGTTAAGCAGCCATAGTGTGTTTTCTGCATGTGTGACTCTGTTCTGTTTTGTAATTCAGTTCAAGTGTATCGATTTTTACATTCCCTCTATAAGTGACACCTTATGAGAAGTGTCCTTTTCTGTGCGACTTATTTCACTTAGAATCGTCGTACCTAAATCCACTCATCATGCTGCTACTAGCCTTATGACATTGATTTCATGGCTGAGTGATATTCCATTGTACATAAGGACCACAACTTTTTTATCCATTTTTCGCTTTCCTGGGATATTTAAGGTGGAATGAAGTGGAGGTCCTTGTCAACAGAGCAGCCCTAAACTTTGGGGTGCTTGTGTCTTGCTGATTTTCAATTTTCCCACTTTATACCCCCATGCGTGGAAGTGCCCTATGCTCTCTAAGCTGTGTTTTATAGATGTTTCAGGACACACCGTACCCTTCTCCAGAGTGGCTGTTGGCAATTTACATCCCGCCCATCAGTGTAGCAAGGCTCCCATTTCTCCATGGCCTGTCCTGCATTTCTGGTTTGGACACTTTTTTCGGCATGGCCCTTTTGACCGATGGGAAGCGAGACTTCTTTGTAGCGCTGATTTGCCTTTCCAGGTTGCTTGGTTGGCCAAAAAGGGCGTAGGCGTTTTTTCCTGAATATATTCTGGAAAAAACACCTACGCCCTTTTTGGCCAAGGGCATCATTGTCAACGTTTTGCTGCTTTTCACGTGCTTTAAAGGCGATTCGAATCTACCTCCTGAAATCTGTTTCCTGCAATTCTGCCTTGATTTCAAATCCTCTTCTTTGCCTTCCCTCAATATATTTGTGGACGAGAGTTATCATTTATAACTCTGCAGGTTTGTGAATTGCAGTGCCCTGAATCTCAATTTTACAACTCGCTTTTTTGGGAGCTGGCCGCAAAAGCGCAGGATGGCTTCAGGCCCTGTTCTGGTTCCGGGGGGCAGGCTGAGCCTGTGGTTAATTCTTCTTCCTGATGGGAAAATAGAGTGACCTGTGCCTGTCCCAACACCAGGAGCTAGTGTCTCATTGGTTCCCCGTCTTCCCGTTCATCCTCAGGACAAATTGCAACCTGTACGGAACAGGAGGTTAAAGGTGCTGATGCTCCAAGTAGGGAGATTGCTAGTAAGGTGGCTGGAATGGCGAACCCGAGCACAAGGAGATGAGAAATGAGGTGCGTTTTAGAAACCTTTCCCCATCACACGGTGTACCATCTTCTGGGTTTCTCATGCATGTTTTTGATGTAGGAAGATGCCCTTGAACCTGGAGATTTGGGACCCATGCGATGGGTAGCACGCAGTATTACTTTAAAGGGTCTGCGTTTGCTCACCCAACCTCACCAAACCTCTCAGCCCCAAGAGTGTCCACCCTTATGTCTCATCCAGCTGTGGGTCTAGATATGGTCAATCCAGGTTGCATCACAGCCCCTGAACGAATTGTGTAAAAATTTCTCTCTCTTTCACTGTCTTTGTTTCATGGGTTTTTAAAAGTAATTTATTTTTATAATGGGGTTTAGCTGCTTTTCACGGCTGTGTTTATGCCGCTTTACACCCACTTGACACACAAACAGAGAGATATCAATACATAGGTTTTAAGATTATTACTAGTCAGATATATTCTTGTGCGATGAATCAGGCGTGTTGAGTCCAGTTCTCTGAGCAGGGAGTAGGTCTTGTCTATTACATATTGGGTTTATGGAACGGTATCTGAGCTAATTTGAAACTCTTGTTTTATGTATCACCCCACCTCACCTTTCCCGTTAAACAGCCATAGTGTGTTTTCTGCATGTGTGACTCTGTTCTGTTTTGTAATTCAGTTCAAGTGTAACGATTTTTACATTCCCTCTATAAGTGACACCTTATGAGAAGTGTCCTTTTCTGTGTGACTTATTTCACTTAGAATCGTCGTACCTAAATCCACTCATCATGCTGCTACTAGCCTTATGACATTGATTTCATGGCTGAGTGATATTCCATTGTACATAAGGACCACAACTTTTTTATCCATTTTTCGCTTTCCTGGGATATTTAAGGTGGAATGAAGTGGAGGTCCTTGTCAACAGAGCAGCCCTAAACTTTGGGGTGCTTGTGTCTTGCTGATTTTCAATTTTCCCACTTTATACCCCCATGCGTGGAAGTGCCCTATGCTCTCTAAGCTGTGTTTTATAGATGTTTCAGGACACACCGTACCCTTCTCCAGAGTGGCTGTTGGCAATTTACATCCCGCCCATCAGTGTAGCAAGGCTCCCATTTCTCCATGGCCTGTCCTGCATTTCTGGTTTTGACACTTTTTTCAGCATGGCCCTTTTGACCGATGGGAAGCGAGACTTCTTTGTAGCGCTGATTTGCCTTTCCAGGTTGCTTGCTTGGCCAAAAAGGGCGTAGGCGTTTTTTCCTGAATATATTCAGGAAAAAACGTCTATGCCCTTTTTGGCCAAGGGCATCATTGTCAACGTTTTGCTGCTTTTCACGTGCTTTAAAGGCGATTCGAATCTACCTCCTGAAATCTGTTTCCTGCAATTCTGCCTTGATTTCAAATCCTCTTCTTTGCCTTCCCTCAATATATTTGTGGACGAGAGTTATCATTTATAACTCTGCAGGTTTGTGAATTGCAGTGCCCTGAAGCTCCATTTTACAACTCGCTTTTTTGGGAGCTGGCCGCAAAAGCGCAGGATGGCTTCAGGCCCTGTTCTGGTTCCGGGGGGCAGGCTGAGCCTGTGGTTAATTCTTCTTCCTGATGGGAAAATAGAGTGACTTGTGCCTGTCCCAACACCAAGAGCTAGTGTCTCATTGGTTCCCCGTCTTCCCGTTCATCCTCAGGACAAATTGCAACCTGTACGGAACAGGAGGTTAAAGGTGCTGATGCTCCAAGTAGGGAGATTGCTAGTAAAGTGGCTGGAATGGCGAACCCGAGCACAAGGAGATGAGAAATGAGGTGCGTTTTAGAAACCTTTCCCCATCACACGGTGTACCATCTTCTGGGTTTCTCATGCATGTTTTGAATGTAGGAAGATGCCCTTGAACCTGGAGATTTGGGACCCATGCGATGGGTAGCACGCAGTATTACTTTAAAGGGTCTGCGTTTGCTCACCTAACCTCACCAAACCTCTCAGCCCCAAGAGTGTCCACCCTTATGTCTCATCCAGCTGTGGGTCTAGATATGGTCAATCCAGGTTGCATCACAGCCACTGAACGAATTGTGTAAAAATTTCTCTCTCTTTCACTGTCTTTGTTTCATGGGTTTTTAAAAGTAATTTATTTTTATAATGGGGTTTAGCTGCTTTTCACGGCTGGGTTTATGCCGCTTTACACCCACTTGACACACAAACAGAGAGATATCAATACATAGGTTTTAAGATTATTACTAGTCAGATATATTCTTGTGCGGTGAATCGGGCGTGTTGAGTCCAGTTCTCTGAGCAAGGAGTAGGTCTTGTCTAATACATATTGGGTTTATGGAACGGTATCTGAGCTAATTTGAAACTCTTGTTTTATGTATCACCCCAACTCACCTTTCCCGTTAAGCAACCATAGTGTGTTTTCTGCATGTGTGATTCTGTTCTGTTTTGTAATTCAGTTCAAGTGTAACGATTTTTATATTCCCTCTATAAGTGACACCTTATGAGAAGTGTCCTTTTCTGTGTGACTTATTTCACTTAGAATCGTCGTACCTAAATCCACTCATCATGCTGCTACTAGCCTTATGACATTGATTTCATGGCTGAGTGATATTCCATTGTACATAGGACCACAACTTTTTTATCCATTTTTCGCTTTCCTGGGATATTTAAGGTGGAATGAAGTGGAGATCCTTGTCAACAGAGCAGCCCTAAACTTTGGGGTGCTTGTGTCTTGCTGATTTTCAATTTTCCCACTTTATACCCCCATGCGTGGAAGTGCCCTATGCTCTCTAAGCTGTGTTTTATAGATGTTTCAGGACACACCGTACCCTTCTCCAGAGTGGCTGTTGGCAATTTACATCCCGCCCATCAGTGTAGCAAGGCTCCCATTTCTCCATGGCCTGTCCTGCATTTCTGGTTTGGACACTTTTTTCAGCATGGCCCTTTTGACCGATGGGAAGCGAGACTTCTTTGTAGCGCTGATTTGCCTTTCCAGGTTGCTTGGTTGGCCAAAAAGGGCGTAGGCGTTTTTTCCTGAATATATTCTGGAAAAAACACCTACGCCCTTTTTGGCCAAGGGCATCATTGTCAACGTTTTGCTGCTTTTCACGTGCTTTAAAGGCGATTCGAATCTACCTCCTGAAATCTGTTTCCTGCAATTCTGCCTTGATTTCAAATCCTCTTCTTTGCCTTCCCTCAATATATTTGTGGACGAGAGTTATCATTTATAACTCTGCAGGTTTGTGAATTGCAGTGCCCTGAATCTCAATTTTACAACTCGCTTTTTTGGGAGCTGGCCTCAAAAGAGCAGGATGGCTTCAGGCCCTGTTCTGGTTCCGGGGGGCAGGCTGAGCCTGTGGTTAATTCTTCTTCCTGATGGGAAAATAGAGTGACCTGTGCCTGTCCCAACACCAGGAGCTAGTGTCTCATTGGTTCCCCGTCTTCCCGTTCATCCTCAGGACAAATTGCAACCTGTACGGAACAGGAGGTTAAAGGTGCTGATGCTCCAAGTAGGGAGATTGCTAGTAAGGTGGCTGGAATGGCGAACCCGAGCACAAGGAGATGAGAAATGAGGTGCATTTTAGAAACCTTTCCCCATCACACGGTGTACCATCTTCTGGGTTTCTCATGCATGTTTTTGATGTAGGAAGATGCCCTTGAACCTGGAGATTTGGGACCCATGCGATGGGTAGCACGCAGTATTACTTTAAAGGGTCTGCGTTTGCTCACCCAACCTCACCAAACCTCTCAGCCCCAAGAGTGTCCACCCTTATGTCTCATCCAGCTGTGGGTCTAGATATGGTCAATCCAGGTTGCATCACAGCCCCTGAACGAATTGTGTAAAAATTTCTCTCTCTTTCACTGTCTTTGTTTCATGGGTTTTTAAAAGTAATTTATTTTTATAATGGGGTTTAGCTGCTTTTCACGGCTGTGTTTATGCCGCTTTACACCCACTTGACACACAAACAGAGAGATATCAATACATAGGTTTTAAGATTATTACTAGTCAGATATATTCTTGTGCGATGAATCAGGCGTGTTGAGTCCAGTTCTCTGAGCAGGGAGTAGGTCTTGTCTATTACATATTGGGTTTATGGAACGGTATCTGAGCTAATTTGAAACTCTTGTTTTATGTATCACCCCACCTCACCTTTCCCGTTAAGCAGCCATAGTGTGTTTTCTGCATGTGTGACTCTGTTCTGTTTTGTAATTCAGTTCAAGTGTAACGATTTTTACATTCCCTCTATAAGTGACACCTTATGAGAAGTGTCCTTTTCTGTGTGACTTATTTCACTTAGAATCGTCGTACCTAAATCCACTCATCATGCTGCTACTAGCCTTATGACATTGATTTCATGGCTGAGTGATATTCCATTGTACATAAGGACCACAACTTTTTTATCCATTTTTCGCTTTCCTGGGATATTTAAGGTGGAATGAAGTGGAGGTCCTTGTCAACAGAGCAGCCCTAAACTTTGGGGTGCTTGTGTCTTGCTGATTTTCAATTTTCCCACTTTATACCCCCATGCGTGGAAGTGCCCTATGCTCTCTAAGCTGTGTTTTATAGATGTTTCAGGACACACCGTACCCTTCTCCAGAGTGGCTGTTGGCAATTTACATCCCGCCCATCAGTGTAGCAAGGCTCCCATTTCTCCATGGCCTGTCCTGCATTTCTGGTTTTGACACTTTTTTCAGCATGGCCCTTTTGACCGATGGGAAGCGAGACTTCTTTGTAGCGCTGATTTGCCTTTCCAGGTTGCTTGCTTGGCCAAAAAGGGCGTAGGCGTTTTTTCCTGAATATATTCAGGAAAAAACGCCTATGCCCTTTTTGGCCAAGGGCATCATTGTCAACGTTTTGCTGCTTTTCACGTGCTTTAAAGGCGATTCGAATCTACCTCCTGAAATCTGTTTCCTGCAATTCTGCCTTGATTTCAAATCCTCTTCTTTGCCTTCCCTCAATATATTTGTGGACGAGAGTTATCATTTATAACTCTGCAGGTTTGTGAATTGCAGTGCCCTGAAGCTCCATTTTACAACTCGCTTTTTTGGGAGCTGGCCGCAAAAGCGCAGGATGGCTTCAGGCCCTGTTCTGGTTCCGGGGGGCAGGCTGAGCCTGTGGTTAATTCTTCTTCCTGATGGGAAAATAGAGTGACCTGTGCCTGTCCCAACACCAAGAGCTAGTGTCTCATTGGTTCCCCGTCTTCCCGTTCATCCTCAGGACAAATTGCAACCTGTACGGAACAGGAGGTTAAAGGTGCTGATGCTCCAAGTAGGGAGATTGCTAGTAAGGTGGCTGGAATGGCGAACCCGAGCACAAGGAGATGAGAAATGAGGTGCGTTTTAGAAACCTTTCCCCATCACACGGTGTACCATCTTCTGGGTTTCTCATGCATGTTTTTGATGTAGGAAGATGCCCTTGAACCTGGAGATTTGGGACCCATGCGATGGGTAGCACGCAGTATTACTTTAAAGGGTCTGCGTTTGCTCACCCAACCTCACCAAACCTCTCAGCCCCAAGAGTGTCCACCCTTACGTCTCATCCAGCTGTGGGTCTAGATATGGTCAATCCAGGTTGCATCACAGCCCCTGAACGAATTGTGTAAAAATTTCTCTCTCTTTCACTGTCTTTGTTTCATGGGTTTTTAAAAGTAATTTATTTTTATAATGGGGTTTAGCTGCTTTTCACGGCTGTGTTTATGCCGCTTTACACCCACTTGACACACAAACAGAGAGATATCAATACATAGGTTTTAAGATTATTACTAGTCAGATATATTCTTGTGCGATGAATCGGGCGTGTTTAGTCCAGTTCTCTGAGCAGGGAGTAGGTCTTGTCTATTACATATTGGGTTTATGGAACGGTATCTGAGCTAATTTGAAACTCTTGTTTTATGTATCACCCCACCTCACCTTTCCCGTTAAACAGCCATAGTGTGTTTTCTGCATGTGTGACTCTGTTCTGTTTTGTAATTCAGTTCAAGTGTAACGATTTTTACATTCCCTCTATAAGTGACACCTTATGAGAAGTGTCCTTTTCTGTGTGACTTATTTCACTTAGAATCGTCGTACCTAAATCCACTCATCATGCTGCTACTAGCCTTATGACATTGATTTCATGGCTGAGTGATATTCCATTGTACATAAGGACCACAACTTTTTTATCCATTTTTCGCTTTCCTGGGATATTTAAGGTGGAATGAAGTGGAGGTCCTTGTCAACAGAGCAGCCCTAAACTTTGGGGTGCTTGTGTCTTGCTGATTTTCAATTTTCCCACTTTATACCCCCATGCGTGGAAGTGCCCTATGCTCTCTAAGCTGTGTTTTATAGATGTTTCAGGACACACCGTACCCTTCTCCAGAGTGGCTGTTGGCAATTTACATCCCGCCCATCAGTGTAGCAAGGCTCCCATTTCTCCATGGCCTGTCCTGCATTTCTGGTTTGGACACTTTTTTCAGCATGGCCCTTTTGACCGATGGGAAGCGAGACTTCTTTGTAGCGCTGATTTGCCTTTCCAGGTTGCTTGGTTGGCCAAAAAGGGCGTAGGCGTTTTTTCCTGAATATATTCTGGAAAAAACACCTACGCCCTTTTTGGCCAAGGGCATCATTGTCAACGTTTTGCTGCTTTTCACGTGCTTTAAAGGCGATTCGAATCTACCTCCTGAAATCTGTTTCCTGCAATTCTGCCTTGATTTCAAATCCTCTTCTTTGCCTTCCCTCAATATATTTGTGGACGAGAGTTATCATTTATAACTCTGCAGGTTTGTGAATTGCAGTGCCCTGAATCTCAATTTTACAACTCGCTTTTTTGGGAGCTGGCCTCAAAAGAGCAGGATGGCTTCAGGCCCTGTTCTGGTTCCGGGGGGCAGGCTGAGCCTGTGGTTAATTCTTCTTCCTGATGGGAAAATAGAGTGACCTGTGCCTGTCCCAACACCAGGAGCTAGTGTCTCATTGGTTCCCCGTCTTCCCGTTCATCCTCAGGACAAATTGCAACCTGTACGGAACAGGAGGTTAAAGGTGCTGATGCTCCAAGTAGGGAGATTGCTAGTAAGGTGGCTGGAATGGCGAACCCGAGCACAAGGAGATGAGAAATGAGGTGCGTTTTAGAAACCTTTCCCCATCACACGGTGTACCATCTTCTGGGTTTCTCATGCATGTTTTTGATGTAGGAAGATGCCCTTGAACCTGGAGATTTGGGACCCATGCGATGGGTAGCACGCAGTATTACTTTAAAGGGTCTGCGTTTGCTCACCCAACCTCACCAAACCTCTCAGCCCCAAGAGTGTCCACCCTTACGTCTCATCCAGCTGTGGGTCTAGATATGGTCAATCCAGGTTGCATCACAGCCCCTGAACGAATTGTGTAAAAATTTCTCTCTCTTTCACTGTCTTTGTTTCATGGGTTTTTAAAAGTAATTTATTTTTATAATGGGGTTTAGCTGCTTTTCACGGCTGTGTTTATGCCGCTTTACACCCACTTGACACACAAACAGAGAGATATCAATACATAGGTTTTAAGATTATTACTAGTCAGATATATTCTTGTGCGATGAATCGGGCGTGTTTAGTCCAGTTCTCTGAGCAGGGAGTAGGTCTTGTCTATTACATATTGGGTTTATGGAACGGTATCTGAGCTAATTTGAAACTCTTGTTTTATGTATCACCCCACCTCACCTTTCCCGTTAAACAGCCATAGTGTGTTTTCTGCATGTGTGACTCTGTTCTGTTTTGTAATTCAGTTCAAGTGTAACGATTTTTACATTCCCTCTATAAGTGACACCTTATGAGAAGTGTCCTTTTCTGTGTGACTTATTTCACTTAGAATCGTCGTACCTAAATCCACTCATCATGCTGCTACTAGCCTTATGACATTGATTTCATGGCTGAGTGATATTCCATTGTACATAAGGACCACAACTTTTTTATCCATTTTTCGCTTTCCTGGGATATTTAAGGTGGAATGAAGTGGAGGTCCTTGTCAACAGAGCAGCCCTAAACTTTGGGGTGCTTGTGTCTTGCTGATTTTCAATTTTCCCACTTTATACCCCCATGCGTGGAAGTGCCCTATGCTCTCTAAGCTGTGTTTTATAGATGTTTCAGGACACACCGTACCCTTCTCCAGAGTGGCTGTTGGCAATTTACATCCCGCCCATCAGTGTAGCAAGGCTCCCATTTCTCCATGGCCTGTCCTGCATTTCTGGTTTTGACACTTTTTTCAGCATGGCCCTTTTGACCGATGGGAAGCGAGACTTCTTTGTAGCGCTGATTTGCCTTTCCAGGTTGCTTGCTTGGCCAAAAAGGGCGTAGGCGTTTTTTCCTGAATATATTCAGGAAAAAACGTCTATGCCCTTTTTGGCCAAGGGCATCATTGTCAACGTTTTGCTGCTTTTCACGTGCTTTAAAGGCGATTCGAATCTACCTCCTGAAATCTGTTTCCTGCAATTCTGCCTTGATTTCAAATCCTCTTCTTTGTCTTCCCTCAATATATTTGTGGACGAGAGTTATCATTTATAACTCTGCAGGTTTGTGAATTGCAGTGCCCTGAAGCTCCATTTTACAACTCGCTTTTTTGGGAGCTGGCCGCAAAAGCGCAGGATGGCTTCAGGCCCTGTTCTGGTTCCGTGGGGCAGGCTGAGCCTGTGGTTAATTCTTCTTCCTGATGGGAAAATAGAGTGACCTGTGCCTGTCCCAACACCAAGAGCTAGTGTCTCATTGGTTCCCCGTCTTCCCGTTCATCCTCAGGACAAATTGCAACCTGTACGGAACAGGAGGTTAAAGGTGCTGATGCTCCAAGTAGGGAGATTGCTAGTAAAGTGGCTGGAATGGCGAACCCGAGCACAAGGAGATGAGAAATGAGGTGCGTTTTAGAAACCTTTCCCCATCACACGGTGTACCATCTTCTGGGTTTCTCATGCATGTTTTTGATGTAGGAAGATGCCCTTGAACCTGGAGATTTGGGACCCATGCGATGGGTAGCACGCAGTATTACTTTAAAGGGTCTGCGTTTGCTCACCCAACCTCACCAAACCTCTCAGCCCCAAGAGTGTCCACCCTTATGTCTCATCCAGCTGTGGGTCTAGATATGGTCAATCCAGGTTGCATCACAGCCCCTGAACGAATTGTGTAAAAATTTCTCTCTCTTTCACTGTCTTTGTTTCATGGGTTTTTAAAAGTAATTTATTTTTATAATGGGGTTTAGCTGCTTTTCACGGCTGTGTTTATGCCGCTTTACACCCACTTGACACACAAACAGAGAGATATCAATACATAGGTTTTAAGATTATTACTAGTCAGATATATTCTTGTGCGATGAATCAGGCGTGTTGAGTCCAGTTCTCTGAGCAGGGAGTAGGTCTTGTCTATTACATATTGGGTTTATGGAACGGTATCTGAGCTAATTTGAAACTCTTGTTTTATGTATCACCCCACCTCACCTTTCCCGTTAAGCAGCCATAGTGTGTTTTCTGCATGTGTGACTCTGTTCTGTTTTGTAATTCAGTTCAAGTGTAACGATTTTTACATTCCCTCTATAAGTGACACCTTATGAGAAGTGTCCTTTTCTGTGTGACTTATTTCACTTAGAATCGTCGTACCTAAATCCACTCATCATGCTGCTACTAGCCTTATGACATTGATTTCATGGCTGAGTGATATTCCATTGTACATAAGGACCACAACTTTTTTATCCATTTTTCGCTTTCCTGGGATATTTAAGGTGGAATGAAGTGGAGGTCCTTGTCAACAGAGCAGCCCTAAACTTTGGGGTGCTTGTGTCTTGCTGATTTTCAATTTTCCCACTTTATACCCCCATGCGTGGAAGTGCCCTATGCTCTCTAAGCTGTGTTTTATAGATGTTTCAGGACACACCGTACCCTTCTCCAGAGTGGCTGTTGGCAATTTACATCCCGCCCATCAGTGTAGCAAGGCTCCCATTTCTCCATGGCCTGTCCTGCATTTCTGGTTTTGACACTTTTTTCAGCATGGCCCTTTTGACCGATGGGAAGCGAGACTTCTTTGTAGCGCTGATTTGCCTTTCCAGGTTGCTTGCTTGGCCAAAAAGGGCGTAGGCGTTTTTTCCTGAATATATTCAGGAAAAAACGTCTATGCCCTTTTTGGCCAAGGGCATCATTGTCAACGTTTTGCTGCTTTTCACGTGCTTTAAAGGCGATTCGAATCTACCTCCTGAAATCTGTTTCCTGCAATTCTGCCTTGATTTCAAATCCTCTTCTTTGCCTTCCCTCAATATATTTGTGGACGAGAGTTATCATTTATAACTCTGCAGGTTTGTGAATTGCAGTGCCCTGAAGCTCCATTTTACAACTCGATTTTTTGGGAGCTGGCCGCAAAAGCGCAGGATGGCTTCAGGCCCTGTTCTGGTTCCGGGGGGCAGGCTGAGCCTGTGGTTAATTCTTCTTCCTGATGGGAAAATAGAGTGACTTGTGCCTGTCCCAACACCAAGAGCTAGTGTCTCATTGGTTCCCCGTCTTCCCGTTCATCCTCAGGACAAATTGCAACCTGTACGGAACAGGAGGTTAAAGGTGCTGATGCTCCAAGTAGGGAGATTGCTAGTAAAGTGGCTGGAATGGCGAACCCGAGCACAAGGAGATGAGAAATGAGGTGCGTTTTAGAAACCTTTCCCCATCACACGGTGTACCATCTTCTGGGTTTCTCATGCATGTTTTGAATGTAGGAAGATGCCCTTGAACCTGGAGATTTGGGACCCATGCGATGGGTAGCACGCAGTATTACTTTAAAGGGTCTGCGTTTGCTCACCTAACCTCACCAAACCTCTCAGCCCCAAGAGTGTCCACCCTTATGTCTCATCCAGCTGTGGGTCTAGATATGGTCAATCCAGGTTGCATCACAGCCACTGAACGAATTGTGTAAAAATTTCTCTCTCTTTCACTGTCTTTGTTTCATGGGTTTTTAAAAGTAATTTATTTTTATAATGGGGTTTAGCTGCTTTTCACGGCTGGGTTTATGCCGCTTTACACCCACTTGACACACAAACAGAGAGATATCAATACATAGGTTTTAAGATTATTACTAGTCAGATATATTCTTGTGCGGTGAATCGGGCGTGTTGAGTCCAGTTCTCTGAGCAAGGAGTAGGTCTTGTCTAATACATATTGGGTTTATGGAACGGTATCTGAGCTAATTTGAAACTCTTGTTTTATGTATCACCCCAACTCACCTTTCCCGTTAAGCAACCATAGTGTGTTTTCTGCATGTGTGATTCTGTTCTGTTTTGTAATTCAGTTCAAGTGTAACGATTTTTATATTCCCTCTATAAGTGACACCTTATGAGAAGTGTCCTTTTCTGTGTGACTTATTTCACTTAGAATCGTCGTACCTAAATCCACTCATCATGCTGCTACTAGCCTTATGACATTGATTTCATAGCTGAGTGATATTCCATTGTACATAGGACCACAACTTTTTTATCCATTTTTCGCTTTCCTGGGATATTTAAGGTGGAATGAAGTGGAGATCCTTGTCAACAGAGCAGCCCTAAACTTTGGGGTGCTTGTGTCTTGCTGATTTTCAATTTTCCCACTTTATACCCCCATGCGTGGAAGTGCCCTATGCTCTCTAAGCTGTGTTTTATAGATGTTTCAGGACACACCGTACCCTTCTCCAGAGTGGCTGTTGGCAATTTACATCCCGCCCATCAGTGTAGCAAGGCTCCCATTTCTCCATGGCCTGTCCTGCATTTCTGGTTTGGACACTTTTTTCAGCATGGCCCTTTTGACCGATGGGAAGCGAGACTTCTTTGTAGCGCTGATTTGCCTTTCCAGGTTGCTTGGTTGGCCAAAAAGGGCGTAGGCGTTTTTTCCTGAATATATTCTGGAAAAAACACCTATGCCCTTTTTGGCCAAGGGCATCATTGTCAACGTTTTGCTGCTTTTCACGTGCTTTAAAGGCGATTCGAATCTACCTCCTGAAATCTGTTTCCTGCAATTCTGCCTTGATTTCAAATCCTCTTCTTTGCCTTCCCTCAATATATTTGTGGACGAGAGTTATCATTTATAACTCTGCAGGTTTGTGAATTGCAGTGCCCTGAATCTCAATTTTACAACTCGCTTTTTTGGGAGCTGGCCTCAAAAGAGCAGGATGGCTTCAGGCCCTGTTCTGGTTCCGGGGGGCAGGCTGAGCCTGTGGTTAATTCTTCTTCCTGATGGGAAAATAGAGTGACCTGTGCCTGTCCCAACACCAGGAGCTAGTGTCTCATTGGTTCCCCGTCTTCCCGTTCATCCTCAGGACAAATTGCAACCTGTACGGAACAGGAGGTTAAAGGTGCTGATGCTCCAAGTAGGGAGATTGCTAGTAAGGTGGCTGGAATGGCGAACCCGAGCACAAGGAGATGAGAAATGAGGTGCGTTTTAGAAACCTTTCCCCATCACACGGTGTACCATCTTCTGGGTTTCTCATGCATGTTTTTGATGTAGGAAGATGCCCTTGAACCTGGAGATTTGGGACCCATGCGATGGGTAGCACGCAGTATTACTTTAAAGGGTCTGCGTTTGCTCACCCAACCTCACCAAACCTCTCAGCCCCAAGAGTGTCCACCCTTATGTCTCATCCAGCTGTGGGTCTAGATATGGTCAATCCAGGTTGCATCACAGCCCCTGAACGAATTGTGTAAAAATTTCTCTCTCTTTCACTGTCTTTGTTTCATGGGTTTTTAAAAGTAATTTATTTTTATAATGGGGTTTAGCTGCTTTTCACGGCTGTGTTTATGCCGCTTTACACCCACTTGACACACAAACAGAGAGATATCAATACATAGGTTTTAAGATTATTACTAGTCAGATATATTCTTGTGCGATGAATCAGGCGTGTTGAGTCCAGTTCTCTGAGCAGGGAGTAGGTCTTGTCTATTACATATTGGGTTTATGGAACGGTATCTGAGCTAATTTGAAACTCTTGTTTTATGTATCACCCCACCTCACCTTTCCCGTTAAGCAGCCATAGTGTGTTTTCTGCATGTGTGACTCTGTTCTGTTTTGTAATTCAGTTCAAGTGTAACGATTTTTACATTCCCTCTATAAGTGACACCTTATGAGAAGTGTCCTTTTCTGTGTGACTTATTTCACTTAGAATCGTCGTACCTAAATCCACTCATCATGCTGCTACTAGCCTTATGACATTGATTTCATGGCTGAGTGATATTCCATTGTACATAAGGACCACAACTTTTTTATCCATTTTTCGCTTTCCTGGGATATTTAAGGTGGAATGAAGTGGAGGTCCTTGTCAACAGAGCAGCCCTAAACTTTGGGGTGCTTGTGTCTTGCTGATTTTCAATTTTCCCACTTTATACCCCCATGCGTGGAAGTGCCCTATGCTCTCTAAGCTGTGTTTTATAGATGTTTCAGGACACACCGTACCCTTCTCCAGAGTGGCTGTTGGCAATTTACATCCCGCCCATCAGTGTAGCAAGGCTCCCATTTCTCCATGGCCTGTCCTGCATTTCTGGTTTTGACACTTTTTTCAGCATGGCCCTTTTGACCGATGGGAAGCGAGACTTCTTTGTAGCGCTGATTTGCCTTTCCAGGTTGCTTGCTTGGCCAAAAAGGGCGTAGGCGTTTTTTCCTGAATATATTCAGGAAAAAACGCCTATGCCCTTTTTGGCCAAGGGCATCATTGTCAACGTTTTGCTGCTTTTCACGTGCTTTAAAGGCGATTCGAATCTACCTCCTGAAATCTGTTTCCTGCAATTCTGCCTTGATTTCAAATCCTCTTCTTTGCCTTCCCTCAATATATTTGTGGACGAGAGTTATCATTTATAACTCTGCAGGTTTGTGAATTGCAGTGCCCTGAAGCTCCATTTTACAACTCGCTTTTTTGGGAGCTGGCCGCAAAAGCGCAGGATGGCTTCAGGCCCTGTTCTGGTTCCGGGGGGCAGGCTGAGCCTGTGGTTAATTCTTCTTCCTGATGGGAAAATAGAGTGACCTGTGCCTGTCCCAACACCAAGAGCTAGTGTCTCATTGGTTCCCCGTCTTCCCGTTCATCCTCAGGACAAATTGCAACCTGTACGGAACAGGAGGTTAAAGGTGCTGATGCTCCAAGTAGGGAGATTGCTAGTAAGGTGGCTGGAATGGCGAACCCGAGCACAAGGAGATGAGAAATGAGGTGCGTTTTAGAAACCTTTCCCCATCACACGGTGTACCATCTTCTGGGTTTCTCATGCATGTTTTTGATGTAGGAAGATGCCCTTGAACCTGGAGATTTGGGACCCATGCGATGGGTAGCACGCAGTATTACTTTAAAGGGTCTGCGTTTGCTCACCCAACCTCACCAAACCTCTCAGCCCCAAGAGTGTCCACCCTTACGTCTCATCCAGCTGTGGGTCTAGATATGGTCAATCCAGGTTGCATCACAGCCCCTGAACGAATTGTGTAAAAATTTCTCTCTCTTTCACTGTCTTTGTTTCATGGGTTTTTAAAAGTAATTTATTTTTATAATGGGGTTTAGCTGCTTTTCACGGCTGTGTTTATGCCGCTTTACACCCACTTGACACACAAACAGAGAGATATCAATACATAGGTTTTAAGATTATTACTAGTCAGATATATTCTTGTGCGATGAATCGGGCGTGTTTAGTCCAGTTCTCTGAGCAGGGAGTAGGTCTTGTCTATTACATATTGGGTTTATGGAACGGTATCTGAGCTAATTTGAAACTCTTGTTTTATGTATCACCCCACCTCACCTTTCCCGTTAAACAGCCATAGTGTGTTTTCTGCATGTGTAACTCTGTTCTGTTTTGTAATTCAGTTCAAGTGTAACGATTTTTACATTCCCTCTATAAGTGACACCTTATGAGAAGTGTCCTTTTCTGTGTGACTTATTTCACTTAGAATCGTCGTACCTAAATCCACTCATCATGCTGCTACTAGCCTTATGACATTGATTTCATGGCTGAGTGATATTCCATTGTACATAAGGACCACAACTTTTTTATCCATTTTTCGCTTTCCTGGGATATTTAAGGTGGAATGAAGTGGAGGTCCTTGTCAACAGAGCAGCCCTAAACTTTGGGGTGCTTGTGTCTTGCTGATTTTCAATTTTCCCACTTTATACCCCCATGCGTGGAAGTGCCCTATGCTCTCTAAGCTGTGTTTTATAGATGTTTCAGGACACACCGTACCCTTCTCCAGAGTGGCTGTTGGCAATTTACATCCCGCCCATCAGTGTAGCAAGGCTCCCATTTCTCCATGGCCTGTCCTGCATTTCTGGTTTTGACACTTTTTTCAGCATGGCCCTTTTGACCGATGGGAAGCGAGACTTCTTTGTAGCGCTGATTTGCCTTTCCAGGTTGCTTGCTTGGCCAAAAAGGGCGTAGGCGTTTTTTCCTGAATATATTCAGGAAAAAACGTCTATGCCCTTTTTGGCCAAGGGCATCATTGTCAACGTTTTGCTGCTTTTCACGTGCTTTAAAGGCGATTCGAATCTACCTCCTGAAATCTGTTTCCTGCAATTCTGCCTTGATTTCAAATCCTCTTCTTTGTCTTCCCTCAATATATTTGTGGACGAGAGTTATCATTTATAACTCTGCAGGTTTGTGAATTGCAGTGCCCTGAAGCTCCATTTTACAACTCGCTTTTTTGGGAGCTGGCCGCAAAAGCGCAGGATGGCTTCAGGCCCTGTTCTGGTTCCGTGGGGCAGGCTGAGCCTGTGGTTAATTCTTCTTCCTGATGGGAAAATAGAGTGACCTGTGCCTGTCCCAACACCAAGAGCTAGTGTCTCATTGGTTCCCCGTCTTCCCGTTCATCCTCAGGACAAATTGCAACCTGTACGGAACAGGAGGTTAAAGGTGCTGATGCTCCAAGTAGGGAGATTGCTAGTAAAGTGGCTGGAATGGCGAACCCGAGCACAAGGAGATGAGAAATGAGGTGCGTTTTAGAAACCTTTCCCCATCACACGGTGTACCATCTTCTGGGTTTCTCATGCATGTTTTTGATGTAGGAAGATGCCCTTGAACCTGGAGATTTGGGACCCATGCGATGGGTAGCACGCAGTATTACTTTAAAGGGTCTGCGTTTGCTCACCCAACCTCACCAAACCTCTCAGCCCCAAGAGTGTCCACCCTTATGTCTCATCCAGCTGTGGGTCTAGATATGGTCAATCCAGGTTGCATCACAGCCCCTGAACGAATTGTGTAAAAATTTCTCTCTCTTTCACTGTCTTTGTTTCATGGGTTTTTAAAAGTAATTTATTTTTATAATGGGGTTTAGCTGCTTTTCACGGCTGTGTTTATGCCGCTTTACACCCACTTGACACACAAACAGAGAGATATCAATACATAGGTTTTAAGATTATTACTAGTCAGATATATTCTTGTGCGATGAATCAGGCGTGTTGAGTCCAGTTCTCTGAGCAGGGAGTAGGTCTTGTCTATTACATATTGGGTTTATGGAACGGTATCTGAGCTAATTTGAAACTCTTGTTTTATGTATCACCCCACCTCACCTTTCCCGTTAAGCAGCCATAGTGTGTTTTCTGCATGTGTGACTCTGTTCTGTTTTGTAATTCAGTTCAAGTGTAACGATTTTTACATTCCCTCTATAAGTGACACCTTATGAGAAGTGTCCTTTTCTGTGTGACTTATTTCACTTAGAATCGTCGTACCTAAATCCACTCATCATGCTGCTACTAGCCTTATGACATTGATTTCATGGCTGAGTGATATTCCATTGTACATAAGGACCACAACTTTTTTATCCATTTTTCGCTTTCCTGGGATATTTAAGGTGGAATGAAGTGGAGGTCCTTGTCAACAGAGCAGCCCTAAACTTTGGGGTGCTTGTGTCTTGCTGATTTTCAATTTTCCCACTTTATACCCCCATGCGTGGAAGTGCCCTATGCTCTCTAAGCTGTGTTTTATAGATGTTTCAGGACACACCGTACCCTTCTCCAGAGTGGCTGTTGGCAATTTACATCCCGCCCATCAGTGTAGCAAGGCTCCCATTTCTCCATGGCCTGTCCTGCATTTCTGGTTTTGACACTTTTTTCAGCATGGCCCTTTTGACCGATGGGAAGCGAGACTTCTTTGTAGCGCTGATTTGCCTTTCCAGGTTGCTTGCTTGGCCAAAAAGGGCGTAGGCGTTTTTTCCTGAATATATTCAGGAAAAAACGTCTATGCCCTTTTTGGCCAAGGGCATCATTGTCAACGTTTTGCTGCTTTTCACGTGCTTTAAAGGCGATTCGAATCTACCTCCTGAAATCTGTTTCCTGCAATTCTGCCTTGATTTCAAATCCTCTTCTTTGCCTTCCCTCAATATATTTGTGGACGAGAGTTATCATTTATAACTCTGCAGGTTTGTGAATTGCAGTGCCCTGAAGCTCCATTTTACAACTCGCTTTTTTGGGAGCTGGCCGCAAAAGCGCAGGATGGCTTCAGGCCCTGTTCTGGTTCCGGGGGGCAGGCTGAGCCTGTGGTTAATTCTTCTTCCTGATGGGAAAATAGAGTGACTTGTGCCTGTCCCAACACCAAGAGCTAGTGTCTCATTGGTTCCCCGTCTTCCCGTTCATCCTCAGGACAAATTGCAACCTGTACGGAACAGGAGGTTAAAGGTGCTGATGCTCCAAGTAGGGAGATTGCTAGTAAAGTGGCTGGAATGGCGAACCCGAGCACAAGGAGATGAGAAATGAGGTGCGTTTTAGAAACCTTTCCCCATCACACGGTGTACCATCTTCTGGGTTTCTCATGCATGTTTTGAATGTAGGAAGATGCCCTTGAACCTGGAGATTTGGGACCCATGCGATGGGTAGCACGCAGTATTACTTTAAAGGGTCTGCGTTTGCTCACCTAACCTCACCAAACCTCTCAGCCCCAAGAGTGTCCACCCTTATGTCTCATCCAGCTGTGGGTCTAGATATGGTCAATCCAGGTTGCATCACAGCCACTGAACGAATTGTGTAAAAATTTCTCTCTCTTTCACTGTCTTTGTTTCATGGGTTTTTAAAAGTAATTTATTTTTATAATGGGGTTTAGCTGCTTTTCACGGCTGGGTTTATGCCGCTTTACACCCACTTGACACACAAACAGAGAGATATCAATACATAGGTTTTAAGATTATTACTAGTCAGATATATTCTTGTGCGGTGAATCGGGCGTGTTGAGTCCAGTTCTCTGAGCAAGGAGTAGGTCTTGTCTAATACATATTGGGTTTATGGAACGGTATCTGAGCTAATTTGAAACTCTTGTTTTATGTATCACCCCAACTCACCTTTCCCGTTAAGCAACCATAGTGTGTTTTCTGCATGTGTGACTCTGTTCTGTTTTGTAATTCAGTTCAAGTGTAACGATTTTTATATTCCCTCTATAAGTGACACCTTATGAGAAGTGTCCTTTTCTGTGTGACTTATTTCACTTAGAATCGTCGTACCTAAATCCACTCATCATGCTGCTACTAGCCTTATGACATTGATTTCATGGCTGAGTGATATTCCATTGTACATAGGACCACAACTTTTTTATCCATTTTTCGCTTTCCTGGGATATTTAAGGTGGAATGAAGTGGAGATCCTTGTCAACAGAGCAGCCCTAAACTTTGGGGTGCTTGTGTCTTGCTGATTTTCAATTTTCCCACTTTATACCCCCATGCGTGGAAGTGCCCTATGCTCTCTAAGCTGTGTTTTATAGATGTTTCAGGACACACCGTACCCTTCTCCAGAGTGGCTGTTGGCAATTTACATCCCGCCCATCAGTGTAGCAAGGCTCCCATTTCTCCATGGCCTGTCCTGCATTTCTGGTTTGGACACTTTTTTCAGCATGGCCCTTTTGACCGATGGGAAGCGAGACTTCTTTGTAGCGCTGATTTGCCTTTCCAGGTTGCTTGGTTGGCCAAAAAGGGCGTAGGCGTTTTTTCCTGAATATATTCTGGAAAAAACACCTACGCCCTTTTTGGCCAAGGGCATCATTGTCAACGTTTTGCTGCTTTTCACGTGCTTTAAAGGCGATTCGAATCTACCTCCTGAAATCTGTTTCCTGCAATTCTGCCTTGATTTCAAATCCTCTTCTTTGCCTTCCCTCAATATATTTGTGGACGAGAGTTATCATTTATAACTCTGCAGGTTTGTGAATTGCAGTGCCCTGAATCTCAATTTTACAACTCGCTTTTTTGGGAGCTGGCCTCAAAAGAGCAGGATGGCTTCAGGCCCTGTTCTGGTTCCGGGGGGCAGGCTGAGCCTGTGGTTAATTCTTCTTCCTGATGGGAAAATAGAGTGACCTGTGCCTGTCCCAACACCAGGAGCTAGTGTCTCATTGGTTCCCCGTCTTCCCGTTCATCCTCAGGACAAATTGCAACCTGTACGGAACAGGAGGTTAAAGGTGCTGATGCTCCAAGTAGGGAGATTGCTAGTAAGGTGGCTGGAATGGCGAACCCGAGCACAAGGAGATGAGAAATGAGGTGCGTTTTAGAAACCTTTCCCCATCACACGGTGTACCATCTTCTGGGTTTCTCATGCATGTTTTTGATGTAGGAAGATGCCCTTGAACCTGGAGATTTGGGACCCATGCGATGGGTAGCACGCAGTATTACTTTAAAGGGTCTGCGTTTGCTCACCCAACCTCACCAAACCTCTCAGCCCCAAGAGTGTCCACCCTTATGTCTCATCCAGCTGTGGGTCTAGATATGGTCAATCCAGGTTGCATCACAGCCCCTGAACGAATTGTGTAAAAATTTCTCTCTCTTTCACTGTCTTTGTTTCATGGGTTTTTAAAAGTAATTTATTTTTATAATGGGGTTTAGCTGCTTTTCACGGCTGTGTTTATGCCGCTTTACACCCACTTGACACACAAACAGAGAGATATCAATACATAGGTTTTAAGATTATTACTAGTCAGATATATTCTTATGCGATGAATCGGGCGTGTTGAGTCCAGTTCTCTGAGCAGGGAGTAGGTCTTGTCTATTACATATTGGGTTTATGGAACGGTATCTGAGCTAATTTGAAACTCTTGTTTTATGTATCACCCCACCTCACCTTTCCCGTTAAGCAGCCATAGTGTGTTTTCTGCATGTGTGACTCTGTTCTGTTTTGTAATTCAGTTCAAGTGTAACGATTTTTACATTCCCTCTATAAGTGACACCTTATGAGAAGTGTCCTTTTCTGTGTGACTTATTTCACTTAGAATCGTCGTACCTAAATCCACTCATCATGCTGCTACTAGCCTTATGACATTGATTTCATGGCTGAGTGATATTCCATTGTACATAAGGACCACAACTTTTTTATCCATTTTTCGCTTTCCTGGGATATTTAAGGTGGAATGAAGTGGAGGTCCTTGTCAACAGAGCAGCCCTAAACTTTGGGGTGCTTGTGTCTTGCTGATTTTCAATTTTCCCACTTTATACCCCCATGCGTGGAAGTGCCCTATGCTCTCTAAGCTGTGTTTTATAGATGTTTCAGGACACACCGTACCCTTCTCCAGAGTGGCTGTTGGCAATTTACATCCCGCCCATCAGTGTAGCAAGGCTCCCATTTCTCCATGGCCTGTCCTGCATTTCTGGTTTTGACACTTTTTTCAGCATGGCCCTTTTGACCGATGGGAAGCGAGACTTCTTTGTAGCGCTGATTTGCCTTTCCAGGTTGCTTGCTTGGCCAAAAAGGGCGTAGGCGTTTTTTCCTGAATATATTCAGGAAAAAACGTCTACGCCCTTTTTGGCCAAGGGCATCATTGTCAACGTTTTGCTGCTTTTCACGTGCTTTAAAGGCGATTCGAATCTACCTCCTGAAATCTGTTTCCTGCAATTCTGCCTTGATTTCAAATCCTCTTCTTTGCCTTCCCTCAATATATTTGTGGACGAGAGTTATCATTTATAACTCTGCAGGTTTGTGAATTGCAGTGCCCTGAAGCTCCATTTTACAACTCGCTTTTTTGGGAGCTGGCCGCAAAAGCGCAGGATGGCTTCAGGCCCTGTTCTGGTTCCGGGGGGCAGGCTGAGCCTGTGGTTAATTCTTCTTCCTGATGGGAAAATAGAGTGACCTGTGCCTGTCCCAACACCAGGAGCTAGTGTCTCATTGGTTCCCCGTCTTCCCGTTCATCCTCAGGACAAATTGCAACCTGTACGGAACAGGAGGTTAAAGGTGCTGATGCTCCAAGTAGGGAGATTGCTAGTAAGGTGGCTGGAATGGCGAACCCGAGCACAAGGAGATGAGAAATGAGGTGCGTTTTAGAAACCTTTCCCCATCACACGGTGTACCATCTTCTGGGTTTCTCATGCATGTTTTTGATGTAGGAAGATGCCCTTGAACCTGGAGATTTGGGACCCATACGATGGGTAGCACGCAGTATTACTTTAAAGGGTCTGCGTTTGCTCACCCAACCTCACCAAACCTCTCAGCCCCAAGAGTGTCCACCCTTATGTCTCATCCAGCTGTGGGTCTAGATATGGTCAATCCAGGTTGCATCACAGCCCCTGAACGAATTGTGTAAAAATTTCTCTCTCTTTCACTGTCTTTGTTTCATGGGTTTTTAAAAGTAATTTATTTTTATAATGGGGTTTAGCTGCTTTTCACGGCTGTGTTTATGCCGCTTTACACCCACTTGACACACAAACAGAGAGATATCAATACATAGGTTTTAAGATTATTACTAGTCAGATATATTCTTGTGCGATGAATCGGGCGTGTTGAGTCCAGTTCTCTGAGCAGGGAGTAGGTCTTGTCTATTACATATTGGGTTTATGGAACGGTATCTGAGCTAATTTGAAACTCTTGTTTTATGTATCACCCCACCTCACCTTTCCCGTTAAGCAGCCATAGTGTGTTTTCTGCATGTGTGACTCTGTTCTGTTTTGTAATTCAGTTCAAGTGTAACGATTTTTACATTCCCTCTATAAGTGACACCTTATGAGAAGTGTCCTTTTCTGTGTGACTTATTTCACTTAGAATCGTCGTACCTAAATCCACTCATCATGCTGCTACTAGCCTTATGACATTGATTTCATGGCTGAGTGATATTCCATTGTACATAAGGACCACAACTTTTTTATCCATTTTTCGCTTTCCTGGGATATTTAAGGTGGAATGAAGTGGAGGTCCTTGTCAACAGAGCAGCCCTAAACTTTGGGGTGCTTGTGTCTTGCTGATTTTCAATTTTCCCACTTTATACCCCCATGCGTGGAAGTGCCCTATGCTCTCTAAGCTGTGTTTTATAGATGTTTCAGGACACACCGTCCCCTTCTCCAGAGTGGCTGTTGGCAATTTACATCCCGCCCATCAGTGTAGCAAGGCTCCCATTTCTCCATGGCCTGTCCTGCATTTCTGGTTTTGACACTTTTTTCAGCATGGCCCTTTTGACCGATGGGAAGCGAGACTTCTTTGTAGCGCTGATTTGCCTTTCCAGGTTGCTTGCTTGGCCAAAAAGGGCGTAGGCGTTTTTTCCTGAATATATTCAGGAAAAAACGTCTATGCCCTTTTTGGCCAAGGGCATCATTGTCAACGTTTTGCTGCTTTTCACGTGCTTTAAAGGCGATTCGAATCTACCTCCTGAAATCTGTTTCCTGCAATTCTGCCTTGATTTCAAATCCTCTTCTTTGCCTTCCCTCAATATATTTGTGGACGAGAGTTATCATTTATAACTCTGCAGGTTTGTGAATTGCAGTGCCCTGAAGCTCCATTTTACAACTCGCTTTTTTGGGAGCTGGCCGCAAAAGCGCAGGATGGCTTCAGGCCCTGTTCTGGTTCCGGGGGGCAGGCTGAGCCTGTGGTTAATTCTTCTTCCTGATGGGAAAATAGAGTGACCTGTGCCTGTCCCAACACCAAGAGCTAGTGTCTCATTGGTTCCCCGTCTTCCCGTTCATCCTCAGGACAAATTGCAACCTGTACGGAACAGGAGGTTAAAGGTGCTGATGCTCCAAGTAGGGAGATTGCTAGTAAAGTGGCTGGAATGGCGAACCCGAGCACAAGGAGATGAGAAATGAGGTGCGTTTTAGAAACCTTTCCCCATCACACGGTGTACCATCTTCTGGGTTTCTCATGCATGTTTTTGATGTAGGAAGATGCCCTTGAACCTGGAGATTTGGGACCCATGCGATGGGTAGCACGCAGTATTACTTTAAAGGGTCTGCGTTTGCTCACCTAACCTCACCAAACCTCTCAGCCCCAAGAGTGTCCACCCTTATGTCTCATCCAGCTGTGGGTCTAGATATGGTCAATCCAGGTTGCATCACAGCCCCTGAACGAATTGTGTAAAAATTTCTCTCTCTTTCACTGTCTTTGTTTCATGGGTTTTTAAAAGTAATTTATTTTTATAATGGGGTTTAGCTGCTTTTCACGGCTGTGTTTATGCCGCTTTACACCCACTTGACACACAAACAGAGAGATATCAATACATAGGTTTTAAGATTATTACTAGTCAGATATATTCTTGTGCGGTGAATCGGGCGTGTTGAGTCCAGTTCTCTGAGCAAGGAGTAGGTCTTGTCTAATACATATTGGGTTTATGGAACGGTATCTGAGCTAATTTGAAACTCTTGTTTTATGTATCACCCCAACTCACCTTTCCCGTTAAGCAACCATAGTGTGTTTTCTGCATGTGTGATTCTGTTCTGTTTTGTAATTCAGTTCAAGTGTAACGATTTTTATATTCCCTCTATAAGTGACACCTTATGAGAAGTGTCCTTTTCTGTGTGACTTATTTCACTTAGAATCGTCGTACCTAAATCCACTCATCATGCTGCTACTAGCCTTATGACATTGATTTCATGGCTGAGTGATATTCCATTGTACATAGGACCACAACTTTTTTATCCATTTTTCGCTTTCCTGGGATATTTAAGGTGGAATGAAGTGGAGATCCTTGTCAACAGAGCAGCCCTAAACTTTGGGGTGCTTGTGTCTTGCTGATTTTCAATTTTCCCACTTTATACCCCCATGCGTGGAAGTGCCCTATGCTCTCTAAGCTGTGTTTTATAGATGTTTCAGGACACACCGTCCCCTTCTCCAGAGTGGCTGTTGGCAATTTACATCCCGCCCATCAGTGTAGCAAGGCTCCCATTTCTCCATGGCCTGTCCTGCATTTCTGGTTTGGACACTTTTTTCAGCATGGCCCTTTTGACCGATGGGAAGCGAGACTTCTTTGTAGCGCTGATTTGCCTTTCCAGGTTGCTTGGTTGGCCAAAAAGGGCGTAGGCGTTTTTTCCTGAATATATTCTGGAAAAAACACCTACGCCCTTTTTGGCCAAGGGCATCATTGTCAACGTTTTGCTGCTTTTCACGTGCTTTAAAGGCGATTCGAATCTACCTCCTGAAATCTGTTTCCTGCAATTCTGCCTTGATTTCAAATCCTCTTCTTTGCCTTCCCTCAATATATTTGTGGACGAGAGTTATCATTTATAACTCTGCAGGTTTGTGAATTGCAGTGCCCTGAAGCTCCATTTTACAACTCGCTTTTTTGGGAGCTGGCCGCAAAAGCGCAGGATGGCTTCAGGCCCTGTTCTGGTTCCGGGGGGCAGGCTGAGCCTGTGGTTAATTCTTCTTCCTGATGGGAAAATAGAGTGACCTGTGCCTGTCCCAACACCAAGAGCTAGTGTCTCATTGGTTCCCCGTCTTCCCGTTCATCCTCAGGACAAATTGCAACCTGTACGGAACAGGAGGTTAAAGGTGCTGATGCTCCAAGTAGGGAGATTGCTAGTAAAGTGGCTGGAATGGCGAACCCGAGCACAAGGAGATGAGAAATGAGGTGCGTTTTAGAAACCTTTCCCCATCACACGGTGTACCATCTTCTGGGTTTCTCATGCATGTTTTGAATGTAGGAAGATGCCCTTGAACCTGGAGATTTGGGACCCATGCGATGGGTAGCACGCAGTATTACTTTAAAGGGTCTGCGTTTGCTCACCTAACCTCACCAAACCTCTCAGCCCCAAGAGTGTCCACCCTTATGTCTCATCCAGCTGTGGGTCTAGATATGGTCAATCCAGGTTGCATCACAGCCACTGAACGAATTGTGTAAAAATTTCTCTCTCTTTCACTGTCTTTGTTTCATGGGTTTTTAAAAGTAATTTATTTTTATAATGGGGTTTAGCTGCTTTTCACGGCTGGGTTTATGCCGCTTTACACCCACTTGACACACAAACAGAGAGATATCAATACATAGGTTTTAAGATTATTACTAGTCAGATATATTCTTGTGCGGTGAATCGGGCGTGTTGAGTCCAGTTCTCTGAGCAAGGAGTAGGTCTTGTCTAATACATATTGGGTTTATGGAACGGTATCTGACCTAATTTGAAACTCTTGTTTTATGTATCACCCCAACTCACCTTTCCCGTTAAGCAACCATAGTGTGTTTTCTGCATGTGTGATTCTGTTCTGTTTTGTAATTCAGTTCAAGTGTAACGATTTTTATATTCCCTCTATAAGTGACACCTTATGAGAAGTGTCCTTTTCTGTGTGACTTATTTCACTTAGAATCGTCGTACCTAAATCCACTCATCATGCTGCTACTAGCCTTATGACATTGATTTCATGGCTGAGTGATATTCCATTGTACATAAGGACCACAACTTTTTTATCCATTTTTCGCTTTCCTGGGATATTTAAGGTGGAATGAAGTGGAGGTCCTTGTCAACAGAGCAGCCCTAAACTTTGGGGTGCTTGTGTCTTGCTGATTTTCAATTTTCCCACTTTATACCCCCATGCGTGGAAGTGCCCTATGCTCTCTAAGCTGTGTTTTATAGATGTTTCAGGACACACCGTACCCTTCTCCAGAGTGGCTGTTGGCAATTTACATCCCGCCCATCAGTGTAGCAAGGCTCCCATTTCTCCATGGCCTGTCCTGCATTTCTGGTTTGGACACTTTTTTCAGCATGGCCCTTTTGACCGATGGGAAGCGAGACTTCTTTGTAGCGCTGATTTGCCTTTCCAGGTTGCTTGGTTGGCCAAAAAGGGCGTAGGCGTTTTTTCCTGAATATATTCTGGAAAAAACACCTACGCCCTTTTTGGCCAAGGGCATCATTGTCAACGTTTTGCTGCTTTTCACGTGCTTTAAAGGCGATTCGAATCTACCTCCTGAAATCTGTTTCCTGCAATTCTGCCTTGATTTCAAATCCTCTTCTTTGCCTTCCCTCAATATATTTGTGGACGAGAGTTATCATTTATAACTCTGCAGGTTTGTGAATTGCAGTGCCCTGAAGCTCCATTTTACAACTCGCTTTTTTGGGAGCTGGCCGCAAAAGCGCAGGATGGCTTCAGGCCCTGTTCTGGTTCCGGGGGGCAGGCTGAGCCTGTGGTTAATTCTTCTTCCTGATGGGAAAATAGAGTGACCTGTGCCTGTCCCAACACCAAGAGCTAGTGTCTCATTGGTTCCCCGTCTTCCCGTTCATCCTCAGGACAAATTGCAACCTGTACGGAACAGGAGGTTAAAGGTGCTGATGCTCCAAGTAGGGAGATTGCTAGTAAAGTGGCTGGAATGGCGAACCCGAGCACAAGGAGATGAGAAATGAGGTGCGTTTTAGAAACCTTTCCCCATCACACGGTGTACCATCTTCTGGGTTTCTCATGCATGTTTTGAATGTAGGAAGATGCCCTTGAACCTGGAGATTTGGGACCCATGCGATGGGTAGCACGCAGTATTACTTTAAAGGGTCTGCGTTTGCTCACCTAACCTCACCAAACCTCTCAGCCCCAAGAGTGTCCACCCTTATGTCTCATCCAGCTGTGGGTCTAGATATGGTCAATCCAGGTTGCATCACAGCCACTGAACGAATTGTGTAAAAATTTCTCTCTCTTTCACTGTCTTTGTTTCATGGGTTTTTAAAAGTAATTTATTTTTATAATGGGGTTTAGCTGCTTTTCACGGCTGGGTTTATGCCGCTTTACACCCACTTGACACACAAACAGAGATATATCAATACATAGGTTTTAAGATTATTACTAGTCAGATATATTCTTGTGCGGTGAATCGGGCGTGTTGAGTCCAGTTCTCTGAGCAAGGAGTAGGTCTTGTCTAATACATATTGGGTTTATGGAACGGTATCTGAGCTAATTTGAAACTCTTGTTTTATGTATCACCCCAACTCACCTTTCCCGTTAAGCAACCATAGTGTGTTTTCTGCATGTGTGATTCTGTTCTGTTTTGTAATTCAGTTCAAGTGTAACGATTTTTATATTCCCTCTATAAGTGACACCTTATGAGAAGTGTCCTTTTCTGTGTGACTTATTTCACTTAGAATCGTCGTACCTAAATCCACTCATCATGCTGCTACTAGCCTTATGACATTGATTTCATGGCTGAGTGATATTCCATTGTACATAAGGACCACAACTTTTTTATCCATTTTTCGCTTTCCTGGGATATTTAAGGTGGAATGAAGTGGAGGTCCTTGTCAACAGAGCAGCCCTAAACTTTGGGGTGCTTGTGTCTTGCTGATTTTCAATTTTCCCACTTTATACCCCCATGCGTGGAAGTGCCCTATGCTCTCTAAGCTGTGTTTTATAGATGTTTCAGGACACACCGTACCCTTCTCCAGAGTGGCTGTTGGCAATTTACATCCCGCCCATCAGTGTAGCAAGGCTCCCATTTCTCCATGGCCTGTCCTGCATTTCTGGTTTGGACACTTTTTTCAGCATGGCCCTTTTGACCGATGGGAAGCGAGACTTCTTTGTAGCGCTGATTTGCCTTTCCAGGTTGCTTGGTTGGCCAAAAAGGGCGTAGGCGTTTTTTCCTGAATATATTCTGGAAAAAACACCTACGCCCTTTTTGGCCAAGGGCATCATTGTCAACGTTTTGCTGCTTTTCACGTGCTTTAAAGGCGATTCGAATCTACCTCCTGAAATCTGTTTCCTGCAATTCTGCCTTGATTTCAAATCCTCTTCTTTGCCTTCCCTCAATATATTTGTGGACGAGAGTTATCATTTATAACTCTGCAGGTTTGTGAATTGCAGTGCCCTGAAGCTCCATTTTACAACTCGCTTTTTTGGGAGCTGGCCGCAAAAGCGCAGGATGGCTTCAGGCCCTGTTCTGGTTCCGGGGGGCAGGCTGAGCCTGTGGTTAATTCTTCTTCCTGATGGGAAAATAGAGTGACCTGTGCCTGTCCCAACACCAAGAGCTAGTGTCTCATTGGTTCCCCGTCTTCCCGTTCATCCTCAGGACAAATTGCAACCTGTACGGAACAGGAGGTTAAAGGTGCTGATGCTCCAAGTAGGGAGATTGCTAGTAAAGTGGCTGGAATGGCGAACCCGAGCACAAGGAGATGAGAAATGAGGTGCGTTTTAGAAACCTTTCCCCATCACACGGTGTACCATCTTCTGGGTTTCTCATGCATGTTTTGAATGTAGGAAGATGCCCTTGAACCTGGAGATTTGGGACCCATGCGATGGGTAGCACGCAGTATTACTTTAAAGGGTCTGCGTTTGCTCACCTAACCTCACCAAACCTCTCAGCCCCAAGAGTGTCCACCCTTATGTCTCATCCAGCTGTGGGTCTAGATATGGTCAATCCAGGTTGCATCACAGCCACTGAACGAATTGTGTAAAAATTTCTCTCTCTTTCACTGTCTTTGTTTCATGGGTTTTTAAAAGTAATTTATTTTTATAATGGGGTTTAGCTGCTTTTCACGGCTGGGTTTATGCCGCTTTACACCCACTTGACACACAAACAGAGAGATATCAATACATAGGTTTTAAGATTATTACTAGTCAGATATATTCTTGTGCGGTGAATCGGGCGTGTTGAGTCCAGTTCTCTGAGCAAGGAGTAGGTCTTGTCTAATACATATTGGGTTTATGGAACGGTATCTGAGCTAATTTGAAACTCTTGTTTTATGTATCACCCCAACTCACCTTTCCCGTTAAGCAACCATAGTGTGTTTTCTGCATGTGTGATTCTGTTCTGTTTTGTAATTCAGTTCAAGTGTAACGATTTTTATATTCCCTCTATAAGTGACACCTTATGAGAAGTGTCCTTTTCTGTGTGACTTATTTCACTTAGAATCGTCGTACCTAAATCCACTCATCATGCTGCTACTAGCCTTATGACATTGATTTCATGGCTGAGTGATATTCCATTGTACATAGGACCACAACTTTTTTATCCATTTTTCGCTTTCCTGGGATATTTAAGGTGGAATGAAGTGGAGATCCTTGTCAACAGAGCAGCCCTAAACTTTGGGGTGCTTGTGTCTTGCTGATTTTCAATTTTCCCACTTTATACCCCCATGCGTGGAAGTGCCCTATGCTCTCTAAGCTGTGTTTTATAGATGTTTCAGGACACACCGTACCCTTCTCCAGAGTGGCTGTTGGCAATTTACATCCCGCCCATCAGTGTAGCAAGGCTCCCATTTCTCCATGGCCTGTCCTGCATTTCTGGTTTGGACACTTTTTTCAGCATGGCCCTTTTGACCGATGGGAAGCGAGACTTCTTTGTAGCGCTGATTTCCCTTTCCAGGTTGCTTGGTTGGCCAAAAAGGGCGTAGGCGTTTTTTCCTGAATATATTCTGGAAAAAACACCTACGCCCTTTTTGGCCAAGGGCATCATTGTCAACGTTTTGCTGCTTTTCACGTGCTTTAAAGGCGATTCGAATCTACCTCCTGAAATCTGTTTCCTGCAATTCTGCCTTGATTTCAAATCCTCTTCTTTGCCTTCCCTCAATATATTTGTGGACGAGAGTTATCATTTATAACTCTGCAGGTTTGTGAATTGCAGTGCCCTGAATCTCAATTTTACAACTCGCTTTTTTGGGAGCTGGCCTCAAAAGAGCAGGATGGCTTCAGGCCCTGTTCTGGTTCCGGGGGGCAGGCTGAGCCTGTGGTTAATTCTTCTTCCTGATGGGAAAATAGAGTGACCTGTGCCTGTCCCAACACCAGGAGCTAGTGTCTCATTGGTTCCCCGTCTTCCCGTTCATCCTCAGGACAAATTGCAACCTGTACGGAACAGGAGGTTAAAGGTGCTGATGCTCCAAGTAGGGAGATTGCTAGTAAGGTGGCTGGAATGGCGAACCCGAGCACAAGGAGATGAGAAATGAGGTGCGTTTTAGAAACCTTTCCCCATCACACGGTGTACCATCTTCTGGGTTTCTCATGCATGTTTTTGATGTAGGAAGATGCCCTTGAACCTGGAGATTTGGGACCCATGCGATGGGTAGCACGCAGTATTACTTTAAAGGGTCTGCGTTTGCTCACCCAACCTCACCAAACCTCTCAGCCCCAAGAGTGTCCACCCTTATGTCTCATCCAGCTGTGGGTCTAGATATGGTCAATCCAGGTTGCATCACAGCCCCTGAACGAATTGTGTAAAAATTTCTCTCTCTTTCACTGTCTTTGTTTCATGGGTTTTTAAAAGTAATTTATTTTTATAATGGGGTTTAGCTGCTTTTCACGGCTGTGTTTATGCCGCTTTACACCCACTTGACACACAAACAGAGAGATATCAATACATAGGTTTTAAGATTATTACTAGTCAGATATATTCTTGTGCGATGAATCGGGCGTGTTGAGTCCAGTTCTCTGAGCAGGGAGTAGGTCTTGTCTATTACATATTGGGTTTATGGAACGGTATCTGAGCTAATTTGAAACTCTTGTTTTATGTATCACCCCACCTCACCTTTCCCGTTAAGCAGCCATAGTGTGTTTTCTGCATGTGTGACTCTGTTCTGTTTTGTAATTCAGTTCAAGTGTAACGATTTTTACATTCCCTCTATAAGTGACACCTTATGAGAAGTGTCCTTTTCTGTGTGACTTATTTCACTTAGAATCGTCGTACCTAAATCCACTCATCATGCTGCTACTAGCCTTATGACATTGATTTCATGGCTGAGTGATATTCCATTGTACATAAGGACCACAACTTTTTTATCCATTTTTCGCTTTCCTGGGATATTTAAGGTGGAATGAAGTGGAGGTCCTTGTCAACAGAGCAGCCCTAAACTTTGGGGTGCTTGTGTCTTGCTGATTTTCAATTTTCCCACTTTATACCCCCATGCGTGGAAGTGCCCTATGCTCTCTAAGCTGTGTTTTATAGATGTTTCAGGACACACCGTACCCTTCTCCAGAGTGGCTGTTGGCAATTTACATCCCGCCCATCAGTGTAGCAAGGCTCCCATTTCTCCATGGCCTGTCCTGCATTTCTGGTTTTGACACTTTTTTCAGCATGGCCCTTTTGACCGATGGGAAGCGAGACTTCTTTGTAGCGCTGATTTGCCTTTCCAGGTTGCTTGCTTGGCCAAAAAGGGCGTAGGCGTTTTTTCCTGAATATATTCAGGAAAAAACGCCTATGCCCTTTTTGGCCAAGGGCATCATTGTCAACGTTTTGCTGCTTTTCACGTGCTTTAAAGGCGATTCGAATCTACCTCCTGAAATCTGTTTCCTGCAATTCTGCCTTGATTTCAAATCCTCTTCTTTGCCTTCCCTCAATATATTTGTGGACGAGAGTTATCATTTATAACTCTGCAGGTTTGTGAATTGCAGTGCCCTGAAGCTCCATTTTACAACTCGCTTTTTTGGGAGCTGGCCGCAAAAGCGCAGGATGGCTTCAGGCCCTGTTCTGGTTCCGGGGGGCAGGCTGAGCCTGTGGTTAATTCTTCTTCCTGATGGGAAAATAGAGTGACCTGTGCCTGTCCCAACACCAAGAGCTAGTGTCTCATTGGTTCCCCGTCTTCCCGTTCATCCTCAGGACAAATTGCAACCTGTACGGAACAGGAGGTTAAAGGTGCTGATGCTCCAAGTAGGGAGATTGCTAGTAAAGTGGCTGGAATGGCAAACCCGAGCACAAAGAGATGAGAAATGAGGTGCGTTTTAGAAACCTTTCCCCATCACACGGTGTACCATCTTCTGGGTTTCTCATGCATGTTTTTGATGTAGGAAGATGCCCTTGAACCTGGAGATTTGGGACCCATGCGATGGGTAGCACGCAGTATTACTTTAAAGGGTCTGCGTTTGCTCACCCAACCTCACCAAACCTCTCAGCCCCAAGAGTGTCCACCCTTACGTCTCATCCAGCTGTGGGTCTAGATATGGTCAATCCAGGTTGCATCACAGCCCCTGAACGAATTGTGTAAAAATTTCTCTCTCTTTCACTGTCTTTGTTTCATGGGTTTTTAAAAGTAATTTATTTTTATAATGGGGTTTAGCTGCTTTTCACGGCTGTGTTTATGCCGCTTTACACCCACTTGACACACAAACAGAGAGATATCAATACATAGGTTTTAAGATTATTACTAGTCAGATATATTCTTGTGCGATGAATCGGGCGTGTTGAGTCCAGTTCTCTGAGCAGGGAGTAGGTCTTGTCTATTACATATTGGGTTTATGGAACGGTATCTGAGCTAATTTGAAACTCTTGTTTTATGTATCACCCCACCTCACCTTTCCCGTTAAACAGCCATAGTGTGTTTTCTGCATGTGTGACTCTGTTCTGTTTTGTAATTCAGTTCAAGTGTAACGATTTTTACATTCCCTCTATAAGTGACACCTTATGAGAAGTGTCCTTTTCTGTGTGACTTATTTCACTTAGAATCGTCGTACCTAAATCCACTCATCATGCTGCTACTAGCCTTATGACATTGATTTCATGGCTGAGTGATATTCCATTGTACATAAGGACCACAACTTTTTTATCCATTTTTCGCTTTCCTGGGATATTTAAGGTGGAATGAAGTGGAGGTCCTTGTCAACAGAGCAGCCCTAAACTTTGGGGTGCTTGTGTCTTGCTGATTTTCAATTTTCCCACTTTATACCCCCATGCGTGGAAGTGCCCTATGCTCTCTAAGCTGTGTTTTATAGATGTTTCAGGACACACCGTACCCTTCTCCAGAGTGGCTGTTGGCAATTTACATCCCGCCCATCAGTGTAGCAAGGCTCCCATTTCTCCATGGCCTGTCCTGCATTTCTGGTTTTGACACTTTTTTCAGCATGGCCCTTTTGACCGATGGGAAGCGAGACTTCTTTGTAGCGCTGATTTGCCTTTCCAGGTTGCTTGCTTGGCCAAAAAGGGCGTAGGCGTTTTTTCCTGAATATATTCAGGAAAAAACGTCTACGCCCTTTTTGGCCAAGGGCATCATTGTCAACGTTTTGCTGCTTTTCACGTGCTTTAAAGGCGATTCGAATCTACCTCCTGAAATCTGTTTCCTGCAATTCTGCCTTGATTTCAAATCCTCTTCTTTGCCTTCCCTCAATATATTTGTGGACGAGAGTTATCATTTATAACTCTGCAGGTTTGTGAATTGCAGTGCCCTGAAGCTCCATTTTACAACTCGCTTTTTTGGGAGCTGGCCGCAAAAGCGCAGGATGGCTTCAGGCCCTGTTCTGGTTCCGGGGGGCAGGCTGAGCCTGTGGTTAATTCTTCTTCCTGATGGGAAAATAGAGTGACCTGTGCCTGTCCCAACACCAGGAGCTAGTGTCTCATTGGTTCCCCGTCTTCCCGTTCATCCTCAGGACAAATTGCAACCTGTACGGAACAGGAGGTTAAAGGTGCTGATGCTCCAAGTAGGGAGATTGCTAGTAAGGTGGCTGGAATGGCGAACCCGAGCACAAGGAGATGAGAAATGAGGTGCGTTTTAGAAACCTTTCCCCATCACACGGTGTACCATCTTCTGGGTTTCTCATGCATGTTTTTGATGTAGGAAGATGCCCTTGAACCTGGAGATTTGGGACCCATGCGATGGGTAGCACGCAGTATTACTTTAAAGGGTCTGCGTTTGCTCACCCAACCTCACCAAACCTCTCAGCCCCAAGAGTGTCCACCCTTATGTCTCATCCAGCTGTGGGTCTAGATATGGTCAATCCAGGTTGCATCACAGCCCCTGAACGAATTGTGTAAAAATTTCTCTCTCTTTCACTGTCTTTGTTTCATGGGTTTTTAAAAGTAATTTATTTTTATAATAGGGTTTAGCTGCTTTTCACGGCTGTGTTTATGCCGCTTTACACCCACTTGACACACAAACAGAGAGATATCAATACATAGGTTTTAAGATTATTACTAGTCAGATATATTCTTGTGCGATGAATCGGGCGTGTTGAGTCCAGTTCTCTGAGCAGGGAGTAGGTCTTGTCTATTACATATTGGGTTTATGGAACGGTATCTGAGCTAATTTGAAACTCTTGTTTTATGTATCACCCCACCTCACCTTTCCCGTTAAGCAGCCATAGTGTGTTTTCTGCATGTGTGACTCTGTTCTGTTTTGTAATTCAGTTCAAGTGTAACGATTTTTACATTCCCTCTATAAGTGACACCTTATGAGAAGTGTCCTTTTCTGTGTGACTTATTTCACTTAGAATCGTCGTACCTAAATCCACTCATCATGCTGCTACTAGCCTTATGACATTGATTTCATGGCTGAGTGATATTCCATTGTACATAAGGACCACAGCTTTTTTATCCATTTTTCGCTTTCCTGGGATATTTAAGGTGGAATGAAGTGGAGGTCCTTGTCAACAGAGCAGCCCTAAACTTTGGGGTGCTTGTGTCTTGCTGATTTTCAATTTTCCCACTTTATACCCCCATGCGTGGAAGTGCCCTATGCTCTCTAAGCTGTGTTTTATAGATGTTTCAGGACACACCGTCCCCTTCTCCAGAGTGGCTGTTGGCAATTTACATCCCGCCCATCAGTGTAGCAAGGCTCCCATTTCTCCATGGCCTGTCCTGCATTTCTGGTTTTGACACGTTTTTCAGCATGGCCCTTTTGACCGATGGGAAGTGAGACTTCTTTGTAGCGCTGATTTGCCTTTCCAGGTTGCTTGCTTGGCCAAAAAGGGCGTAGGCGTTTTTTCCTGAATATATTCAGGAAAAAACGCCTACGCCCTTTTTGGCCAAGGGCATCATTGTCAACGTTTTGCTGCTTTTCACGTGCTTTAAAGGCGATTCGAATCTACCTCCTGAAATCTGTTTCCTGCAATTCTGCCTTGATTTCAAATCCTCTTCTTTGCCTTCCCTCAATATATTTGTGGACGAGAGTTATCATTTATAACTCTGCAGGTTTGTGAATTGCAGTGCCCTGAAGCTCCATTTTACAACTCGCTTTTTTGGGAGCTGGCCGCAAAAGCGCAGGATGGCTTCAGGCCCTGTTCTGGTTCCGGGGGGCAGGCTGAGCCTGTGGTTAATTCTTCTTCCTGATGGGAAAATAGAGTGACCTGTGCCTGTCCCAACACCAAGAGCTAGTGTCTCATTGGTTCCCCGTCTTCCCGTTCATCCTCAGGACAAATTGCAACCTGTACGGAACAGGAGGTTAAAGGTGCTGATGCTCCAAGTAGGGAGATTGCTAGTAAAGTGGCTGGAATGGCGAACCCGAGCACAAGGAGATGAGAAATGAGGTGCGTTTTAGAAACCTTTCCCCATCACACGGTGTACCATCTTCTGGATTTCTCATGCATGTTTTTGATGTAGGAAGATGCCCTTGAACCTGGAGATTTGGGACCCATGCGATGGGTAGCACGCAGTATTACTTTAAAGGGTCTGCGTTTGCTCACCTAACCTCACCAAACCTCTCAGCCCCAAGAGTGTCCACCCTTATGTCTCATCCAGCTGTGGGTCTAGATATGGTCAATCCAGGTTGCCTCACAGCCCCTGAACGAATTGTGTAAAAATTTCTCTCTCTTTCACTGTCTTTGTTTCATGGGTTTTTAAAAGTAATTTATTTTTATAATGGGGTTTAGCTGCTTTTCACGGCTGTGTTTATGCCGCTTTACACCCACTTGACACACAAACAGAGAGATATCAATACATAGGTTTTAAGATTATTACTAGTCAGATATATTCTTGTGCGGTGAATCGGGCGTGTTGAGTCCAGTTCTCTGAGCAAGGAGTAGGTCTTGTCTAATACATATTGGGTTTATGGAACGGTATCTGAGCTAATTTGAAACTCTTGTTTTATGTATCACCCCAACTCACCTTTCCCGTTAAGCAACCATAGTGTGTTTTCTGCATGTGTGATTCTGTTCTGTTTTGTAATTCAGTTCAAGTGTAACGATTTTTATATTCCCTCTATAAGTGACACCTTATGAGAAGTGTCCTTTTCTGTGTGACTTATTTCACTTAGAATCGTCGTACCTAAATCCACTCATCATGCTGCTACTAGCCTTATGACATTGATTTCATGGCTGAGTGATATTCCATTGTACATAGGACCACAACTTTTTTATCCATTTTTCGCTTTCCTGGGATATTTAAGGTGGAATGAAGTGGAGATCCTTGTCAACAGAGCAGCCCTAAACTTTGGGGTGCTTGTGTCTTGCTGATTTTCAATTTTCCCACTTTATACCCACATGCGTGGACGTGCCCTATGCTCTCTAAGCTGTGTTTTATAGATGTTTCAGGACACACCGTACCCTTCTCCAGAGTGGCTGTTGGCAATTTACATCCCGCCCATCAGTGTAGCAAGGCTCCCATTTCTCCATGGCCTGTCCTGCATTTCTGGTTTGGACACTTTTTTCAGCATGGCCCTTTTGACCGATGGGAAGCGAGACTTCTTTGTAGCGCTGATTTGCCTTTCCAGGTTGCTTGGTTGGCCAAAAAGGGCGTAGGCGTTTTTTCCTGAATATATTCTGGAAAAAACACCTACGCCCTTTTTGGCCAAGGGCATCATTGTCAACGTTTTGCTGCTTTTCACGTGCTTTAAAGGCGATTCGAATCTACCTCCTGAAATCTGTTTCCTGCAATTCTGCCTTGATTTCAAATCCTCTTCTTTGCCTTCCCTCAATATATTTGTGGACGAGAGTTATCATTTATAACTCTGCAGGTTTGTGAATTGCAGTGCCCTGAATCTCAATTTTACAACTCGCTTTTTTGGGAGCTGGCCGCAAAAGCGCAGGATGGCTTAAGGCCCTGTTCTGGTTCCGGGGGGCAGGCTGAGCCTGTGGTTAATTCTTCTTCCTGATGGGAAAATAGAGTGACCTGTGCCTGTCCCAACACCAGGAGCTAGTGTCTCATTGGTTCCCCGTCTTCCCGTTCATCCTCAGGACAAATTGCAACCTGTACGGAACAGGAGGTTAAAGGTGCTGATGCTCCAAGTAGGGAGATTGCTAGTAAGGTGGCTGGAATGGCGAACCCGAGCACAAGGAGATGAGAAATGAGGTGCGTTTTAGAAACCTTTCCCCATCACACGGTGTACCATCTTCTGGGTTTCTCATGCATGTTTTTGATGTAGGAAGATGCCCTTGAACCTGGAGATTTGGGACCCATGCGATGGGTAGCACGCAGTATTACTTTAAAGGGTCTGCGTTTGCTCACCCAACCTCACCAAACCTCTCAGCCCCAAGAGTGTCCACCCTTATGTCTCATCCAGCTGTGGGTCTAGATATGGTCAATCCAGGTTGCATCACAGCCCCTGAACGAATTGTGTAAAAATTTCTCTCTCTTTCACTGTCTTTGTTTCATGGGTTTTTAAAAGTAATTTATTTTTATAATGGGGTTTAGCTGCTTTTCACGGCTGTGTTTATGCCGCTTTACACCCACTTGACACACAAACAGAGAGATATCAATACATAGGTTTTAAGATTATTACTAGTCAGATATATTCTTGTGCGATGAATCGGGCGTGTTGAGTCCAGTTCTCTGAGCAGGGAGTAGGTCTTGTCTATTACATATTGGGTTTATGGAACGGTATCTGAGCTAATTTGAAACTCTTGTTTTATGTATCACCCCACCTCACCTTTCCCGTTAAGCAGCCATAGTGTGTTTTCTGCATGTGTGACTCTGTTCTGTTTTGTAATTCAGTTCAAGTGTAACGATTTTTACATTCCCTCTATAAGTGACACCTTATGAGAAGTGTCCTTTTCTGTGTGACTTATTTCACTTAGAATCGTCGTACCTAAATCCACTCATCATGCTGCTACTAGCCTTATGACATTGATTTCATGGCTGAGTGATATTCCATTGTACATAAGGACCACAACTTTTTTATCCATTTTTCGCTTTCCTGGGATATTTAAGGTGGAATGAAGTGGAGGTCCTTGTCAACAGAGCAGCCCTAAACTTTGGGGTGCTTGTGTCTTGCTGATTTTCAATTTTCCCACTTTATACCCCCATGCGTGGAAGTGCCCTATGCTCTCTAAGCTGTGTTTTATAGATGTTTCAGGACACACCGTACCCTTCTCCAGAGTGGCTGTTGGCAATTTACATCCCGCCCATCAGTGTAGCAAGGCTCCCATTTCTCCATGGCCTGTCCTGCATTTCTGGTTTGGACACTTTTTTCAGCATGGCCCTTTTGACCGATGGGAAGCGAGACTTCTTTGTAGCCCTGATTTGCCTTTCCAGGTTGCTTGCTTGGCCAAAAAGGGCGTAGGCGTTTTTTCCTGAATATATTCAGGAAAAAACGCCTACGCCCTTTTTGGCCAAGGGCATCATTGTCAACGTTTTGCTGCTTTTCACGTGCTTTAAAGGCGATTCGAATCTACCTCCTGAAATCTGTTTCCTGCAATTCTGCCTTGATTTCAAATCCTCTTCTTTGCCTTCCCTCAATATATTTGTGGACGAGAGTTATCATTTATAACTCTGCAGGTTTGTGAATTGCAGTGCCCTGAAGCTCCATTTTACAACTCGCTTTTTTGGGAGCTGGCCGCAAAAGCGCAGGATGGCTTCAGGCCCTGTTCTGGTTCCGGGGGGCAGGCTGAGCCTGTGGTTAATTCTTCTTCCTGATGGGAAAATAGAGTGACCTGTGCCTGTCCCAACACCAAGAGCTAGTGTCTCATTGGTTCCCCGTCTTCCCGTTCATCCTCAGGACAAATTGCAACCTGTACGGAACAGGAGGTTAAAGGTGCTGATGCTCCAAGTAGGGAGATTGCTAGTAAAGTGGCTGGAATGGCGAACCCGAGCACAAAGAGATGAGAAATGAGGTGCGTTTTAGAAACCTTTCCCCATCACACGGTGTACCATCTTCTGGGTTTCTCATGCATGTTTTGGATGTAGGAAGATGCCCTTGAACCTGGAGATTTGGGACCCATGCGATGGGTAGCACGCAGTATTACTTTAAAGGGTCTGCGTTTGCTCACCCAACCTCACCAAACCTCTCAGCCCCAAGAGTGTCCACCCTTACGTCTCATCCAGCTGTGGGTCTAGATATGGTCAATCCAGGTTGCATCACAGCCCCTGAACGAATTGTGTAAAAATTTCTCTCTCTTTCACTGTCTTTGTTTCATGGGTTTTTAAAAGTAATTTATTTTTATAATGGGGTTTAGCTGCTTTTCACGGCTGTGTTTATGCCGCTTTACACCCACTTGACACACAAACAGAGAGATATCAATACATAGGTTTTAAGATTATTACTAGTCAGATATATTCTTGTGCGATGAATCGGGCGTGTTGAGTCCAGTTCTCTGAGCAGGGAGTAGGTCTTGTCTATTACATATTGGGTTTATGGAACGGTATCTGAGCTAATTTGAAACTCTTGTTTTATGTATCACCCCACCTCACCTTTCCCGTTAAGCAGCCATAGTGTGTTTTCTGCATGTGTGACTCTGTTCTGTTTTGTAATTCAGTTCAAGTGTAACGATTTTTACATTCCCTCTATAAGTGACACCTTATGAGAAGTGTCCTTTTCTGTGTGACTTATTTCACTTAGAATCGTCGTACCTAAATCCACTCATCATGCTGCTACTAGCCTTATGACATTGATTTCATGGCTGAGTGATATTCCATTGTACATAAGGACCACAACTTTTTTATCCATTTTTCGCTTTCCTGGGATATTTAAGGTGGAATGAAGTGGAGGTCCTTGTCAACAGAGCAGCCCTAAACTTTGGGGTGCTTGTGTCTTGCTGATTTTCAATTTTCCCACTTTATACCCCCATGCGTGGAAGTGCCCTATGCTCTCTAAGCTGTGTTTTATAGATGTTTCAGGACACACCGTACCCTTCTCCAGAGTGGCTGTTGGCAATTTACATCCCGCCCATCAGTGTAGCAAGGCTCCCATTTCTCCATGGCCTGTCCTGCATTTCTGGTTTGGACACTTTTTTCAGCATGGCCCTTTTGACCGATGGGAAGCGAGACTTCTTTGTAGCGCTGATTTGCCTTTCCAGGTTGCTTGGTTGGCCAAAAAGGGCGTAGGCGTTTTTTCCTGAATATATTCTGGAAAAAACACCTACGCCCTTTTTGGCCAAGGGCATCATTGTCAACGTTTTGCTGCTTTTCACGTGCTTTAAAGGCGATTCGAATCTACCTCCTGAAATCTGTTTCCTGCAATTCTGCCTTGATTTCAAATCCTCTTCTTTGCCTTCCCTCAATATATTTGTGGACGAGAGTTATCATTTATAACTCTGCAGGTTTGTGAATTGCAGTGCCCTGAAGCTCCATTTTACAAGTCGCTTTTTTGGGAGCTGGCCGCAAAAGCGCAGGATGGCTTCAGGCCCTGTTCTGGTTCCGCGGGGCAGGCTGAGCCTGTGGTTAATTCTTCTTCCTGATGGGAAAATAGAGTGACCTGTGCCTGTCCCAACACCAAGAGCTAGTGTCTCATTGGTTCCCCGTCTTCCCGTTCATCCTCAGGACAAATTGCAACCTGTACGGAACAGGAGGTTAAAGGTGCTGATGCTCCAAGTAGGGAGATTGCTAGTAAAGTGGCTGGAATGGTGAACCCGAGCACAAGGAGATGAGAAATGAGGTGCGTTTTAGAAACCTTTCCCCATCACACGGTGTACCATCTTCTGGGTTTCTCATGCATGTTTTTGATGTAGGAAGATGCCCTTGAACCTGGAGATTTGAGACCCATGCGATGGGTAGCACGCAGTATTACTTTAAAGGGTCTGCGTTTGCTCACCTAACCTCACCAAACCTCTCAGCCCCAAGAGTGTCCACCCTTATGTCTCATCCAGCTGTGGGTCTAGATATGGTCAATCCAGGTTGCATCACAGCCACTGAACGAATTGTGTAAAAATTTCTCTCTCTTTCACTGTCTTTGTTTCATGGGTTTTTAAAAGTAATTTATTTTTATAATGGGGTTTAGCTGCTTTTCACGGCTGTGTTTATGCCGCTTTACACCCACTTGACACACAAACAGAGAGATATCAATACATAGGTTTTAAGATTATTACTAGTCAGATATATTCTTGTGCGGTGAATCGGGCGTGTTGAGTCCAGTTCTCTGAGCAAGGAGTAGGTCTTGTCTAATACATATTGGGTTTATGGAACGGTATCTGGGCTAATTTGAAACTCTTGTTTTATGTATCACCCCAACTCACCTTTCCCGTTAAGCAACCATAGTGTGTTTTCTGCATGTGTGATTCTGTTCTGTTTTGTAATTCAGTTCAAGTGTAACGATTTTTACATTCCCTCTATAAGTGACACCTTATGAGAAGTGTCCTTTTCTGTGTGACTTATTTCACTTAGAATCGTCGTACCTAAATCCACTCATCATGCTGCTACTAGCCTTATGACATTGATTTCATGGCTGAGTGATATTCCATTGTACATAGGACCACAACTTTTTTATCCATTTTTCGCTTTCCTGGGATATTTAAGGTGGAATGAAGTGGAGGTCCTTGTCAACAGAGCAGCCCTAAACTTTGGGGTGCTTGTGTCTTGCTGATTTTCAATTTTCCCACTTTATACCCCCATGCGTGGAAGTGCCCTATGCTCTCTAAGCTGTGTTTTATAGATGTTTCAGGACACACCGTACCCTTCTCCAGAGTGGCTGTTGGCAATTTACATCCCGCCCATCAGTGTAGCAAGGCTCCCATTTCTCCATGGCCTGTCCTGCATTTCTGGTTTGGACACTTTTTTCAGCATGGCCCTTTTGACCGATGGGAAGCGAGACTTCTTTGTAGCGCTGATTTGCCTTTCCATGTTGCTTGGTTGGCCAAAAAGGGCGTAGGCGTTTTTTCCTGAATATATTCAGGAAAAAACGCCTAAGCCCTTTTTGGACAAGGGCATCATTGTCAACGTTTTGCTGCTTTTCACGTGCTTTAAAGGCGATTCGAATCTACCTCCTGAAATCTGTTTCCTGCAATTCTGCCTTGATTTCAAATCCTCTTCTTTGCCTTCCCTCAATATATTTGTGGACGAGAGTTATCATTTATAACTCTGCAGGTTTGTGAATTGCAGTGCCCTGAAGCTCCATTTTACAACTCGCTTTTTTGGGAGCTGGCCGCAAAAGCGCAGGATGGCTTCAGGCCCTGTTCTGGTTCCGGGGGGCAGGCTGAGCCTTTGGTTAATTCTTCTTCCTGATGGGAAAATAGAGTGACCTGTGCCTGTCCCAACACCAAGAGCTAGTGTCTCATTGGTTCCCCGTCTTCCCGTTCATCCTCAGGACAAATTGCAACCTGTACGGAACAGGAGGTTAAAGGTGCTGATGCTCCAAGTAGGGAGATTGCTAGTAAAGTGGCTGGAATGGCGAACCCGAGCACAAAGAGATGAGAAATGAGGTGCGTTTTAGAAACCTTTCCCCATCACACGGTGTACCATCTTCTGGGTTTCTCATGCATGTTTTGGATGTAGGAAGATGCCCTTGAACCTGGAGATTTGGGACCCATGCGATGGGTAGCACGCAGTATTACTTTAAAGGGTCTGCGTTTGCTCACCCAACCTCACCAAACCTCTCAGCCCCAAGAGTGTCCACCCTTACGTCTCATCCAGCTGTGGGTCTAGATATGGTCAATCCAGGTTGCATCACAGCCCCTGAACGAATTGTGTAAAAATTTCTCTCTCTTTCACTGTCTTTGTTTCATGGGTTTTTAAAAGTAATTTATTTTTATAATGGGGTTTAGCTGCTTTTCACGGCTGTGTTTATGCCGCTTTACACCCACTTGACACACAAACAGAGAGATATCAATACATAGGTTTTAAGATTATTACTAGTCAGATATATTCTTGTGCGATGAATCGGGCGTGTTGAGTCCAGTTCTCTGAGCAGGGAGTAGGTCTTGTCTATTACATATTGGGTTTATGGAACGGTATCTGAGCTAATTTGAAACTCTTGTTTTATGTATCACCCCACCTCACCTTTCCCGTTAAGCAGCCATAGTGTGTTTTCTGCATGTGTGACTCTGTTCTGTTTTGTAATTCAGTTCAAGTGTAACGATTTTTACATTCCCTCTATAAGTGACACCTTATGAGAAGTGTCCTTTTCTGTGTGACTTATTTCACTTAGAATCGTCGTACCTAAATCCACTCATCATGCTGCTACTAGCCTTATGACATTGATTTCATGGCTGAGTGATATTCCATTGTACATAAGGACCACAACTTTTTTATCCATTTTTCGCTTTCCTGGGATATTTAAGGTGGAATGAAGTGGAGGTCCTTGTCAACAGAGCAGCCCTAAACTTTGGGGTGCTTGTGTCTTGCTGATTTTCAATTTTCCCACTTTATACCCCCATGCGTGGAAGTGCCCTATGCTCTCTAAGCTGTGTTTTATAGATGTTTCAGGACACACCGTACCCTTCTCCAGAGTGGCTGTTGGCAATTTACATCCCGCCCATCAGTGTAGCAAGGCTCCCATTTCTCCATGGCCTGTCCTGCATTTCTGGTTTGGACACTTTTTTCAGCATGGCCCTTTTGACCGATGGGAAGCGAGACTTCTTTGTAGCGCTGATTTGCCTTTCCAGGTTGCTTGGTTGGCCAAAAAGGGCGTAGGCGTTTTTTCCTGAATATATTCTGGAAAAAACACCTACGCCCTTTTTGGCCAAGGGCATCATTGTCAACGTTTTGCTGCTTTTCACGTGCTTTAAAGGCGATTCGAATCTACCTCCTGAAATCTGTTTCCTGCAATTCTGCCTTGATTTCAAATCCTCTTCTTTGCCTTCCCTCAATATATTTGTGGACGAGAGTTATCATTTATAACTCTGCAGGTTTGTGAATTGCAGTGCCCTGAAGCTCCATTTTACAAGTCGCTTTTTTGGGAGCTGGCCGCAAAAGCGCAGGATGGCTTCAGGCCCTGTTCTGGTTCCGCGGGGCAGGCTGAGCCTGTGGTTAATTCTTCTTCCTGATGGGAAAATAGAGTGACCTGTGCCTGTCCCAACACCAAGAGCTAGTGTCTCATTGGTTCCCCGTCTTCCCGTTCATCCTCAGGACAAATTGCAACCTGTACGGAACAGGAGGTTAAAGGTGCTGATGCTCCAAGTAGGGAGATTGCTAGTAAAGTGGCTGGAATGGTGAACCCGAGCACAAGGAGATGAGAAATGAGGTGCGTTTTAGAAACCTTTCCCCATCACACGGTGTACCATCTTCTGGGTTTCTCATGCATGTTTTTGATGTAGGAAGATGCCCTTGAACCTGGAGATTTGAGACCCATGCGATGGGTAGCACGCAGTATTACTTTAAAGGGTCTGCGTTTGCTCACCTAACCTCACCAAACCTCTCAGCCCCAAGAGTGTCCACCCTTATGTCTCATCCAGCTGTGGGTCTAGATATGGTCAATCCAGGTTGCATCACAGCCCCTGAACGAATTGTGTAAAAATTTCTCTCTCTTTCACTGTCTTTGTTTCATGGGTTTTTAAAAGTAATTTATTTTTATAATGGGGTTTAGCTGCTTTTCACGGCTGTGTTTATGCCGCTTTACACCCACTTGACACACAAACAGAGAGATATCAATACATAGGTTTTAAGATTATTACTAGTCAGATATATTCTTGTGCGGTGAATCGGGCGTGTTGAGTCCAGTTCTCTGAGCAAGGAGTAGGTCTTGTCTAATACATATTGGGTTTATGGAACGGTATCTGGGCTAATTTGAAACTCTTGTTTTATGTATCACCCCAACTCACCTTTCCCGTTAAGCAACCATAGTGTGTTTTCTGCATGTGTGATTCTGTTCTGTTTTGTAATTCAGTTCAAGTGTAACGATTTTTACATTCCCTCTATAAGTGACACCTTATGAGAAGTGTCCTTTTCTGTGTGACTTATTTCACTTAGAATCGTCGTACCTAAATCCACTCATCATGCTGCTACTAGCCTTATGACATTGATTTCATGGCTGAGTGATATTCCATTGTACATAGGACCACAACTTTTTTATCCATTTTTCGCTTTCCTGGGATATTTAAGGTGGAATGAAGTGGAGATCCTTGTCAACAGAGCAGCCCTAAACTTTGGGGTGCTTGTGTCTTGCTGATTTTCAATTTTCCCACTTTATACCCCCATGCGTGGAAGTGCCCTATGCTCTCTAAGCTGTGTTTTATAGATGTTTCAGGACACACCGTACCCTTCTCCAGAGTGGCTGTTGGCAATTTACATCCCGCCCATCAGTGTAGCAAGGCTCCCATTTCTCCATGGCCTGTCCTGCATTTCTGGTTTGGACACTTTTTTCAGCATGGCCCTTTTGACCGATGGGAAGCGAGACTTCTTTGTAGCGCTGATTTGCCTTTCCAGGTTGCTTGGTTGGCCAAAAAGGGCGTAGGCGTTTTTTCCTGAATATATTCTGGAAAAAACACCTACGCCCTTTTTGGCCAAGGGCATCATTGTCAACGTTTTGCTGCTTTTCACGTGCTTTAAAGGCGATTCGAATCTACCTCCTGAAATCTGTTTCCTGCAATTCTGCCTTGATTTCAAATCCTCTTCTTTGCCTTCCCTCAATATATTTGTGGACGAGAGTTATCATTTATAACTCTGCAGGTTTGTGAATTGCAGTGCCCTGAATCTCAATTTTACAACTCGCTTTTTTGGGAGCTGGCCGCAAAAGCGCAGGATGGCTTCAGGCCCTGTTCTGGTTCCGGGGGGCAGGCTGAGCCTGTGGTTAATTCTTCTTCCTGATGGGAAAATAGAGTGACCTGTGCCTGTCCCAACACCAAGAGCTAGTGTCTCATTGGTTCCCCGTCTTCCCGTTCATCCTCAGGACAAATTGCAACCTGTACGGAACAGGAGGTTAAAGGTGCTGATGCTCCAACTAGGGAGATTGCTAGTATGGTGGCTGGAATGGCGAACCCGAGCACAAGGAGATGAGAAATGAGGTGCGTTTTAGAAACCTTTCCCCATCACACGGTGTACCATCTTCTGGGTTTCTCATGCATGTTTTTGATGTAGGAAGATGCCCTTGAACCTGGAGATTTGGGACCCATGCGATGGGTAGCACGCAGTATTACTTTAAAGGGTCTGCGTTTGCTCACCCAACCTCACCAAACCTCTCAGCCCCAAGAGTGTCCACCCTTATGTCTCATCCAGCTGTGGGTCTAGATATGGTCAATCCAGGTTGCATCACAGCCCCTGAACGAATTGTGTAAAAATTTCTCTCTCTTTCACTGTCTTTGTTTCATGGGTTTTTAAAAGTAATTTATTTTTATAATGGGGTTTAGCTGCTTTTCACGGCTGTGTTTATGCCGCTTTACACCCACTTGACACACAAACAGAGAGATATCAATACATAGGTTTTAAGATTATTACTAGTCAGATATATTCTTGTGCGGTGAATCGGGTGTGTTGAGTCCAGTTCTCTGAGCAAGGAGTAGGTCTTGTCTAATACATATTGGGTTTATGGAACGGTATCTGAGCTAATTTGAAACTCTTGTTTTATGTATCACCCCAACTCACCTTTCCCGTTAAGCAACCATAGTGTGTTTTCTGCATGTGTGATTCTGTTCTGTTTTAGTAATTCAGTTCAAGTGTAACGATTTTTACATTCCCTCTATAAGTGACACCTTATGAGAAGTGTCCTTTTCTGTGTGACTTATTTCACTTAGAATCGTCGTACCTAAATCCACTCATCATGCTGCTACTAGCCTTATGACATTGATTTCATGGCTGAGTGATATTCCATTGTACATAGGACCACAACTTTTTTATCCATTTTTCGCTTTCCTGGGATATTTAAGGTGGAATGAAGTGGAGGTCCTTGTCAACAGAGCAGCCCTAAACTTTGGGGTGCTTGTGTCTTGCTGATTTTCAATTTTCCCACTTTATACCCCCATGCGTGGAAGTGCCCTATGCTCTCTAAGCTGTGTTTTATAGATGTTTCAGGACACACCGTACCCTTCTCCAGAGTGGCTGTTGGCAATTTACATCCCGCCCATCAGTGTAGCAAGGCTCCCATTTCTCCATGGCCTGTCCTGCATTTCTGGTTTGGACACTTTTTTCAGCATGGCCCTTTTGACCGATGGGAAGCGAGACTTCTTTGTAGCGCTGATTTGCCTTTCCAGGTTGCTTGCTTGGCCAAAAAGGGCGTAGGCGTTTTTTCCTGAATATATTCTGGAAAAAACACCTACGCCCTTTTTGGCCAAGGGCATCATTGTCAACGTTTTGCTGCTTTTCACGTGCTTTAAAGGCGATTCGAATCTACCTCCTGAAATCTGTTTCCTGCAATTCTGCCTTGATTTCAAATCCTCTTCTTTGCCTTCCCTCAATATATTTGTGGACGAGAGTTATCATTTATAACTCTGCAGGTTTGTGAATTGCAGTGCCCTGAATCTCAGTTTTACAACTCGCTTTTTTGGGAGCTGGCCGCAAAAGCGCAGGATGGCTTCAGGCCCTGTTCTGGTTCCGGGGGGCAGGCTGAGCCTGTGGTTAATTCTTCTTCCTGATGGGAAAATAGAGTGACCTGTGCCTGTCCCAACACCAAGAGCTAGTGTCTCATTGGTTCCCCGTCTTCCCGTTCATCCTCAGGACAAATTGCAACCTGTACGGAACAGGAGGTTAAAGGTGCTGATGCTCCAAGTAGGGAGATTGCTAGTAAGGTGGCTGGAATGGCGAACCCGAGCACAAGGAGATGAGAAATGAGGTGCGTTTTAGAAACCTTTCCCCATCACACGGTGTACCATCTTCTGGGTTTCTCATGCATGTTTTTGATGTAGGAAGATGCCCTTGAACCTGGAGATTTGGGACCCATGCGATGGGTAGCACGCAGTATTACTTTAAAGGGTCTGCGTTTGCTCACCCAACCTCACAAAACCTCTCAGCCCCAAGAGTGTCCACCCTTATGTCTCATCCAGCTGTGGGTCTAGATATGGTCAATCCAGGTTGCATCACAGCCCCTGAACGAATTGTGTAAAAATTTCTCTCTCTTTCACTGTCTTTGTTTCATGGGTTTTTAAAAGTAATTTATTTTTATAATGGGGTTTAGCTGCTTTTCACGGCTGTGTTTATGCCGCTTTACACCCACTTGACACACAAACAGAGAGATATCAATACATAGGTTTTAAGATTATTACTAGTCAGATATATTCTTGTGCGATGAATCGGGCGTGTTGAGTCCAGTTCTCTGAGCAGGGAGTAGGTCTTGTCTATTACATATTGGGTTTATGGAACGGTATCTGAGCTAATTTGAAACTCTTGTTTTATGTATCACCCCACCTCACCTTTCCCGTTAAGCAGCCATAGTGTGTTTTCTGCATGTGTGACTCTGTTCTGTTTTGTAATTCAGTTCAAGTGTAACGATTTTTACATTCCCTCTATAAGTGACACCTTATGAGAAGTGTCCTTTTCTGTGTGACTTATTTCACTTAGAATCGTCGTACCTAAATCCACTCATCATGCTGCTACTAGCCTTATGACATTGATTTCATGGCTGAGTGATATTCCATTGTACATAAGGACCACAACTTTTTTATCCATTTTTCGCTTTCCTGGGATATTTAAGGTGGAATGAAGTGGAGGTCCTTGTCAACAGAGCAGCCCTAAACTTTGGGGTGCTTGTGTCTTGCTGATTTTCAATTTTCCCACTTTATACCCCCATGCGTGGAAGTGCCCTATGCTCTCTAAGCTGTGTTTTATAGATGTTTCAGGGCACACCGTACCCTTCTCCAGAGTGGCTGTTGGCAATTTACATCCCGCCCATCAGTGTAGCAAGGCTCCCATTTCTCCATGGCCTGTCCTGCATTTCTGGTTTGGACACTTTTTTCAGCATGGCCCTTTTGACCGATGGGAAGCGAGACTTCTTTGTAGCGCTGATTTGCCTTTCCAGGTTGCTTGGTTGGCCAAAAAGGGCTTAGGCGTTTTTTCCTGAATATATTCAGGAAAAAACGCCTAAGCCCTTTTTGGCCAAGGGCATCATTGTCAACGTTTTGCTGCTTTTCACGTGCTTTAAAGGCGATTCGAATCTACCTCCTGAAATCTGTTTCCTGCAATTCTGCCTTGATTTCAAATCCTCTTCTTTGCCTTCCCTCAATATATTTGTGGACGAGAGTTATCATTTATAACTCTGCAGGTTTGTGAATTGCAGTGCCCTGAAGCTCCATTTTACAACTCGCTTTTTTGGGAGCTGGCCGCAAAAGCGCAGGATGGCTTCAGGCCCTGTTCTGGTTCCGGGGGGCAGGCTGAGCCTGTGGTTAATTCTTCTTCCTGATGGGAAAATAGAGTGACCTGTGCCTGTCCCAACACCAAGAGCTAGTGTCTCATTGGTTCCCCGTCTTCCCGTTCATCCTCAGGACAAATTGCAACCTGTACGGAACAGGAGGTTAAAGGTGCTGATGCTCCAAGTAGGGAAATTGCTAGTAAAGTGGCTGGAATGGCGAACCCGAGCACAAAGAGATGAGAAATGAGGTGTGTTTTAGAAACCTTTCCCCATCACACGGTGTACCATCTTCTGGGTTTCTCATGCATGTTTTTGATGTAGGAAGATGCCCTTGAACCTGGAGATTTGGGACCCATGCGATGGGTAGCATGCAGTATTACTTTAAAGGGTCTGCGTTTGCTCACCCAACCTCACCAAACCTCTCAGCCCCAGGAGTGTCCACCCTTATGTCTCATCCAGCTGTGGGTCTAGATATGGTCAATCCAGGTTGCATCACAGCCCCTGAACGAATTGTGTAAAAATTTCTCTCTCTTTCACTGTCTTTGTTTCATGGGTTTTTAAAAGTAATTTATTTTTATAATGGGGTTTAGCTGCTTTTCACGGCTGTGTTTATGTCGCTTTACACCCACTTGACACACAAACAGAGAGATATCAATACATAGGTTTTAAGATTATTACTAGTCAGATATATTCTTGTGCGATGAATCGGGCGTGTTGAGTCCAGTTCTCTGAGCAGGGAGTAGGTCTTGTCTATTACATATTGGGTTTATGGAAATGTATCTGAGCTAATTTGAAACTCTTGTTTTATGTATCACCCCACCTCACCTTTCCCGTTAAGCAGCCATAGTGTGTTTTCTGCATGTGTGACTCTGTTCTGTTTTGTAATTCAGTTCAAGTGTAACGATTTTTACATTCCCTCTATAAGTGACACCTTATGAGAAGTGTCCTTTTCTGTGTGACTTATTTCACTTAGAATCGTCGTACCTAAATCCACTCATCATGCTTCTACTAGCCTTATGACATTGATTTCATGGCTGAGTGATATTCCATTGTACATAAGGACCACAACTTTTTTATCCATTTTTCGCTTTCCTGGGATATTTAAGGTGGAATGAAGTGGAGGTCCTTGTCAACAGAGCAGCCCTAAACTTTGGGGTGCTTGTGTCTTGCTGATTTTCAATTTTCCCACTTTATACCCCCATGCGTGGAAGTGCCCTATGCTCTCTAAGCTGTGTTTTATAGATGTTTCAGGACACACCGTACCCTTCTCCAGAGTGGCTGTTGGCAATTTACATCCCGCCCATCAGTGTAGCAAGGCTCCCATTTCTCCATGGCCTGTCCTGCATTTCTGGTTTGGACACTTTTTTCAGCATGGCCCTTTTGACCGATGGGAAGCGAGACTTCTTTGTAGCGCTGATTTGCCTTTCCAGGTTGCTTGGTTGGCCAAAAAGGGCGTAGGCGTTTTTTCCTGAATATATTCAGGAGAAAACGCCTAAGCCCTTTTTGGCCAAGGGCATCATTGTCAACGTTTTGCTGCTTTTCACGTGCTTTAAAGGCGATTCGAATCTACCTCCTGAAATCTGTTTCCTGCAATTCTGCCTTGATTTCAAATCCTCTTCTTTGCCTTCCCTCAATATATTTGTGGACGAGAGTTATCATTTATAACTCTGCAGGTTTGTGAATTACAGTGCCCTGAAGCTCCATTTTACAAGTCGCTTTTTTGGGAGCTGGCCGCAAAAGCGCAGGATGGCTTCAGGCCCTGTTCTGGTTCCGGGGGGCAGGCTGAACCTGTGGTTAATTCTTCTTCCTGATGGGAAAATAGAGTTACCTGTGCCTGTCCCAACACCAAGAGCTAGTGTCTCATTGGTTCCCCGTCTTCCCGTTCATCCTCAGGACAAATTGCAACCTGTACGGAACAGGAGGTTCAAGGTGCTGATGCTCCAAGTAGGGAGATTGCTAGTAAAGTGGCTGGAATGGCGAACCCGAGCACAAAGAGATGAGAAATGAGGTGTGTTTTAGAAACCTTTCCCCATCACACGGTGTACCATCTTCTGGGTTTCTCATGCATGTTTTTGATGTAGGAAGATGCCCTTGAACCTGGAGATTTGGGACCCATGCGATGGGTAGCATGCAGTATTACTTTAAAGGGTCTGCGTTTGCTCACCCAACCTCACCAAACCTCTCAGCCCCAAGAGTGTCCACCCTTATGTCTCATCCAGCTGTGGGTCTAGATATGGTCAATCCAGGTTGCATCACAGCCCCTGAACGAATTGTGTAAAAATTTCTCTCTCTTTCACTGTCTTTGTTTCATGGGTTTTTAAAAGTAATTTATTTTTATAATGGGGTTTAGCTGCTTTTCACGGCTGTGTTTATGTCGCTTTACACCCACTTGACACACAAACAGAGAGATATCAATACATAGGTTTTAAGATTATTACTAGTCAGATATATTCTTGTGCGATGAATCGGGCGTGTTGAGTCCAGTTCTCAGAGCAGGGAGTAGGTCTTGTCTATTACATATTGGGTTTATGGAACGGTATCTGAGCTAATTTGAAACTCTTGTTTTATGTATCACCCCACCTCACCTTTCCCGTTAAGCAGCCATAGTGTGTTTTCTGCATGTGTGACTCTGTTCTGTTTTGTAATTCAGTTCAAGTGTAACGATTTTTACATTCCCTCTATAAGTGACACCTTATGAGAAGTGTCCTTTTCTGTGTGACTTATTTCACTTAGAATCGTCGTACCTAAATCCACTCATCATGCTGCTACTAGCCTTATGACATTGATTTCATGGCTGAGTGATATTCCATTGTACATTAGGACCACAACTTTTTTATCCATTTTTCGCTTTCCTGGGATATTTAAGGTGGAATGAAGTGGAGGTCCTTGTCAACAGAGCAGCCCTAAACTTTGGGGTGCTTGTGTCTTGCTGATTTTCAATTTTCCCACTTTATACCCCCATGCGTGGAAGTGCCCTATGCTCTCTAAGCTGTGTTTTATAGATGTTTCAGGACACACCGTACCCTTCTCCAGAGTGGCTGTTGGCAATTTACATCCCGCCCATCAGTGTAGCAAGGCTCCCATTTCTCCATGGCCTGTCCTGCATTTCTGGTTTGGACACTTTTTTCAGCATGGCCCTTTTGACCGATGGGAAGCGAGACTTCTTTGTAGCGCTGATTTGCCTTTCCAGGTTGCTTGGTTGGCCAAAAAGGGCGTAGGCGTTTTTTCCTGAATATATTCAGGAGAAAACGCCTAAGCCCTTTTTGGCCAAGGGCATCATTGTCAACGTTTTGCTGCTTTTCACGTGCTTTAAAGGCGATTCGAATCTACCTCCTGAAATCTGTTTCCTGCAATTCTGCCTTGATTTCAAATCCTCTTCTTTGCCTTCCCTCAATATATTTGTGGACGAGAGTTATCATTTGTAACTCTGCAGGTTTGTGAATTGCAGTGCCCTGAAGCTCCATTTTACAACTCGCTTTTTTGGGAGCTGGCCGCAAAAGCGCAGGATGGCTTCAGGCCCTGTTCTGGTTCCGGGGGGCAGGCTGAGCCTGTGGTTAATTCTTCTTCCTGATGGGAAAATAGAGTGACCTGTGCCTGTCCCAACACCAAGAGCTAGTGTCTCATTGGTTCCCCGTCTTCCCGTTCATCCTCAGGACAAATTGCAAGCTGTACGGAACAGGAGATTAAAGGTGCTGATGCTCCAAGTAGGGAGATTGCTAGTAAAGTGGCTGGAATGGCGAACCCGAGCACAAGGAGATGAGAAATGAGGTGCGTTTTAGAAACCTTTCCCCATCACACGGTGTACCATCTTCTGGGTTTCTCATGCATGTTTTCGATGTAGGAAGATGTCCTTGAACCTGGAGATTTGGGACCCATGCGATGGGTAGCACGCAGTATTACTTTAAAGGTTCTGCGTTTGCTCACCTAACCTCACCAAACCCCTCAGCCCCAAGAGTGTCCACCCTTATGTCTCATCCAGCTGTGGGTCTAGATATGGTCAATCCAGGTTGCATCACAGCCACTGAACGAATTGTGTAAAAATTTCTCTCTCTTTCACTGTCTTTGTTTCATGGGTTTTTAAAAGTAATTTATTTTTATAATGGGGTTTAGCTGCTTTTCACGGCTGTGTTTATGCCGCTTTACACCCACTTGACACACAAACAGAGAGATATCAATACATAGGTTTTAAGATTATTACTACTCAGATATATTCTTGTGCGGTGAATCGGGCGTGTTGAGTCCAGTTCTCTGAGCAGGGAGTAGGTCTTGTCTGTTACATATTGGGTTTATGGAACGGTATCTGAGCTAATTTGAAGCTCTCGTTTTATGTATCACCCCACCTCACCTTTCCCGTTAAGCAGCCATAGTGTGTTTTCTGCATGTGTGACTTTGTTCTGTTTTGTAATTCAGTTCAAGTGTAACGATTTTTACATTCCCTCTATAAGTGACACCTTATGAGAAGTGTCCTTTTCTGTGTGACTTATTTCACTTAGAATCGTCGTACCTAAATCCACTCATCATGCTGCTACTAGCCTTATGACATTGATTTCATGGCTGAGTGATATTCCATTGTACATAGGACCACAACTTTTTTATCCATTTTTCGCTTTCCTGGGATATTTAAGGTGGAATGAAGTGGAGGTCCTTGTCAACAGAGCAGCCCTAAACTTTGGGGTGCTTGTGTCTTGCTGATTTTCAATTTTCCCACTTTATACCCCCATGCGTGGAAGTGCCCTATGCTCTCTAAGCTGTGTTTTTTAGATGTTTCAGGACACACCGTACACTTCTCCAGAGTGGCTGTTGGCAATTTACATCCCGCCCATCAGTGTAGCAAGGCTCCCGTTTCTCCATGGCCTGTCCTGCATTTCTGGTTTGGACACTTTTTTCAGCATGGCCCTTTTGACCGATGGGAAGCGAGACTTCTTTGTAGCGCTGATTTGCCTTTCAAGGTTGCTTGGTTGGCCAAAAAGGGCGTAGGCGTTTTTTCCTGAATATATTCAGGAAAAAACGCCTACGCCCTTTTTGGCCAAGGGCATCATTGTCAACGTTTTGCTGCTTTTCACGTGCTTTAAAGGGATTCGAATCTACCTCCTGAAATCTGTTTCCTGCAATTCTGCCTTGATTTCAAATCCTCTTCTTTGCCTTCCCTCAATATATTTGTGGACGAGAGTTATCATTTATAACTCTGCAGGTTTGTGAATTGCAGTGCCCTGAAGCTCCATTTTACAACTCGCTTTTTTGGGAGCTGGCCGCAAAAGCGCAGGATGGCTTCAGGCCCTGTTCTGGTTCCGGGGGGCAGGCTGAGCCTGTGGTTAATTCTTCTTCCTGATGGGAAAATAGAGTGACCTGTGCCTGTCCCAACACCAAGAGCTAGTGTCTCATTGGTTCCCCGTCTTCCCGTTCATCCTCAGGACAAATTGCAACCTGTACGGAACAGGAGGTTAAAGGTGCTGATGCTCCAAGTAGGGAAATTGCTAGTAAAGTGGCTGGAATGGCGAACCCGAGCACAAAGAGATGAGAAATGAGGTGTGTTTTAGAAACCTTTCCCCATCACACGGTGTACCATCTTCTGGGTTTCTCATGCATGTTTTTGATGTAGGAAGATGCCCTTGAACCTGGAGATTTGGGACCCATGCGATGGGTAGCATGCAGTATTACTTTAAAGGGTCTGCGTTTGCTCACCCAACCTCACCAAACCTCTCAGCCCCAAGAGTGTCCACCCTTATGTCTCATCCAGCTGTGGGTCTAGATATGGTCAATCCAGGTTGCATCACAGCCCCTGAACGAATTGTGTAAAAATTTCTCTCTCTTTCACTGTCTTTGTTTCATGGGTTTTTAAAAGTAATTTATTTTTATAATGGGGTTTAGCTGCTTTTCACGGCTGTGTTTATGTCGCTTTACACCCACTTGACACACAAACAGAGAGATATCAATACATAGGTTTTAAGATTATTACTAGTCAGATATATTCTTGTGCGATGAATCGGGCGTGTTGAGTCCAGTTCTCAGAGCAGGGAGTAGGTCTTGTCTATTACATATTGGGTTTATGGAACGGTATCTGAGCTAATTTGAAACTCTTGTTTTATGTATCACCCCACCTCACCTTTCCCGTTAAGCAGCCATAGTGTGTTTTCTGCATGTGTGACTCTGTTCTGTTTTGTAATTCAGTTCAAGTGTAACGATTTTTACATTCCCTCTATAAGTGACACCTTATGAGAAGTGTCCTTTTCTGTGTGACTTATTTCACTTAGAATCGTCGTACCTAAATCCACTCATCATGCTGCTACTAGCCTTATGACATTGATTTCATGGCTGAGTGATATTCCATTGTACATAAGGACCACAAATTTTTTATCCATTTTTCGCTTTCCTGGGATATTTAAGGTGGAATGAAGTGGAGGTCCTTGTCAACAGAGCAGCCCTAAACTTTGGGGTGCTTGTGTCTTGCTGATTTTCAATTTTCCCACTTTATACCCCCATGCGTGGAAGTGCCCTATGCTCTCTAAGCTGTGTTTTATAGATGTTTCAGGACACACCGTACCCTTCTCCAGAGTGGCTGTTGGCAATTTACATCCCGCCCATCAGTGTAGCAAGGCTCCCATTTCTCCATGGCCTGTCCTGCATTTCTGGTTTGGACACTTTTTTCAGCATGGCCCTTTTGACCGATGGGAAGCGAGACTTCTTTGTAGCGCTGATTTGCCTTTCCAGGTTGCTTGGTTGGCCAAAAAGGGCGTAGGCGTTTTTTCCTGAATATATTCAGGAGAAAACGCCTAAGCCCTTTTTGGCCAAGGGCATCTTTGTCAACGTTTTGCTGCTTTTCACGTGCTTTAAAGGCGATTCGAATCTACCTCCTGAAATCTGTTTCCTGCAATTCTGCCTTGATTTCAAATCCTCTTCTTTGCCTTCCCTCAATATATTTGTGGACGAGAGTTATCATTTATAACTCTGCAGGTTTGTGAATTGCAGTGCCCTGAAGCTCCATTTTACAACTCGCTTTTTTGGGAGCTGGCCGCAAAAGCGCAGGATGGCTTCAGGCCCTGTTCTGGTTCCGGGGGGCAGGCTGAGCCTGTGGTTAATTCTTCTTCCTGATGGGAAAATAGAGTGACCTGTGCCTGTCCCAACACCAAGAGCTAGTGTCTCATTGGTTCCCCGTCTTCCCGTTCATCCTCAGGACAAATTGCAACCTGTACGGAACAGGAGGTTAAAGGTGCTGATGCTCCAAGTAGGGAAATTGCTAGTAAAGTGGCTGGAATGGCGAACCCGAGCACAAAGAGATGAGAAATGAGGTGTGTTTTAGAAACCTTTCCCCATCACACGGTGTACCATCTTCTGGGTTTCTCATGCATGTTTTTGATGTAGGAAGATGCCCTTGAACCTGGAGATTTGGGACCCATGCGATGGGTAGCATGCAGTATTACTTTAAAGGGTCTGCGTTTGCTCACCCAACCTCACCAAACCTCTCAGCCCCAGGAGTGTCCACCCTTATGTCTCATCCAGCTGTGGGTCTAGATATGGTCAATCCAGGTTGCATCACAGCCCCTGAACGAATTGTGTAAAAATTTCTCTCTCTTTCACTGTCTTTGTTTCATGGGTTTTTAAAAGTAATTTATTTTTATAATGGGGTTTAGCTGCTTTTCACGGCTGTGTTTATGTCGCTTTACACCCACTTGACACACAAACAGAGAGATATCAATAAATAGGTTTTAAGATTATTACTAGTCAGATATATTCTTGTGCGATGAATCGGGCGTGTTGAGTCCAGTTCTCTGAGCAGGGAGTAGGTCTTGTCTATTACATATTGGGTTTATGGAACGGTATCTGAGCTAATTTGAAACTCTTGTTTTATGTATCACCCCACCTCACCTTTCCCGTTAAGCAGCCATAGTGTGTTTTCTGCATGTGTGACTCTGTTCTGTTTTGTAATTCAGTTCAAGTGTAACGATTTTTACATTCCCTCTATAAGTGACACCTTATGAGAAGTGTCCTTTTCTGTGTGACTTATTTCACTTAGAATCGTCGTACCTAAATCCACTCATCATGCTGCTACTAGCCTTATGACATTGATTTCATGGCTGAGTGATATTCCATTGTACATAAGGACCACAACTTTTTTATCCATTTTTCGCTTTCCTGGGATATTTAAGGTGGAATGAAGTGGAGGTCCTTGTCAACAGAGCAGCCCTAAACTTTGGGGTGCTTGTGTCTTGCTGATTTTCAATTTTCCCACTTTATACCCCCATGCGTGGAAGTGCCCTATGCTCTCTAAGCTGTGTTTTATAGATGTTTCAGGACACACCGTACCCTTCTCCAGAGTGGCTGTTGGCAATTTACATCCCGCCCATCAGTGTAGCAAGGCTCCCATTTCTCCATGGCCTGTCCTGCATTTCTGGTTTGGACACTTTTTTCAGCATGGCCCTTTTGACCGATGGGAAGCGAGACTTCTTTGTAGCGCTGATTTGCCTTTCCAGGTTGCTTGGTTGGCCAAAAAGGGCGTAGGCGTTTTTTCCTGAATATATTCAGGAGAAAACGCCTAAGCCCTTTTTGGCCAAGGGCATCATTGTCAACGTTTTGCTGCTTTTCACGTGCTTTAAAGGCGATTCGAATCTACCTCCTGAAATCTGTTTCCTGCAATTCTGCCTTGATTTCAAATCCTCTTCTTTGCCTTCCCTCAATATATTTGTGGACGAGAGTTATCATTTATAACTCTGCAGGTTTGTGAATTGCAGTGCCCTGAAGCTCCATTTTACAACTCGCTTTTTTGGGAGCTGGCCGCAAAAGCGCAGGATGGCTTCAGGCCCTGTTCTGGTTCCGGGGGGCAGGCTGAGCCTGTGGTTAATTCTTCTTCCTGATGGGAAAATAGAGTGACCTGTGCCTGTCCCAACACCAAGAGCTAGTGTCTCATTGGTTCCCCGTCTTCCCGTTCATCCTCAGGACAAATTGCAACCTGTACGGAACAGGAGATTAAAGGTGCTGATGCTCCAAGTAGGGAGATTGCTAGTAAAGTGGCTGGAATGGCGAACCCGAGCACAAGGAGATGAGAAATGAGGTGCGTTTTAGAAACCTTTCCCCATCACACGGTGTACCATCTTCTGGGTTTCTCATGCATGTTTTCGATGTAGGAAGATGCCCTTGAACCTGGAGATTTGGGACCCATGCGATGGGTAGCACGCAGTATTACTTTAAAGGGTCTGCGTTTGCTCACCTAACCTCACCAAACCCCTCAGCCCCAAGAGTGTCCACCCTTATGTCTCATCCAGCTGTGGGTCTAGATATGGTCAATCCAGGTTGCATCACAGCCACTGAACGAATTGTGTAAAAATTTCTCTCTCTTTCACTGTCTTTGTTTCATGGGTTTTTAAAAGTAATTTATTTTTATAATGGGGTTTAGCTGCTTTTCACGGCTGTGTTTATGCCGCTTTACACCCACTTGACACACAAACAGAGAGATATCAATACATAGGTTTTAAGATTATTACTACTCAGATATATTCTTGTGCGGTGAATCGGGCGTGTTGAGTCCAGTTCTCTGAGCAGGGAGTAGGTCTTGTCTGTTACATATTGGGTTTATGGAACGGTATCTGAGCTAATTTGAAGCTCTCGTTTTATGTATCACCCCACCTCACCTTTCCCGTTAAGCAGCCATAGTGTGTTTTCTGCATGTGTGACTTTGTTCTGTTTTGTAATTCAGTTCAAGTGTAACGATTTTTACATTCCCTCTATAAGTGACACCTTATGAGAAGTGTCCTTTTCTGTGTGACTTATTTCACTTAGAATCGTCGTACCTAAATCCACTCATCATGCTGCTACTAGCCTTATGACATTGATTTCATGGCTGAGTGATATTCCATTGTACATAAGGACCACAACTTTTTTATCCATTTTTCGCTTTCCTGGGATATTTAAGGTGGAATGAAGTGGAGGTCCTTGTCAACAGAGCAGCCCTAAACTTTGGGGTGCTTGTGTCTTGCTGATTTTCAATTTTCCCACTTTATACCCCCATGCGTGGAAGTGCCCTATGCTCTCTAAGCTGTGTTTTATAGATGTTTCAGGACACACCGTACCCTTCTCCAGAGTGGCTGTTGGCAATTTACATCCCGCCCATCAGTGTAGCAAGGCTCCCATTTCTCCATGGCCTGTCCTGCATTTCTGGTTTGGACACTTTTTTCAGCATGGCCCTTTTGACCGATGGGAAGCGAGACTTCTTTGTAGCGCTGATTTGCCTTTCCAGGTTGCTTGGTTGGCCAAAAAGGGCTTAGGCGTTTTTTCCTGAATATATTCAGGAAAAAACGCCTAAGCCCTTTTTGGCCAAGGGCATCATTGTCAACGTTTTGCTGCTTTTCACGTGCTTTAAAGGCGATTCGAATCTACCTCCTGAAATCTGTTTCCTGCAATTCTGCCTTGATTTCAAATCCTCTTCTTTGCCTTCCCTCAATATATTTGTGGACGAGAGTTATCATTTATAACTCTGCAGGTTTGTGAATTGCAGTGCCCTGAAGCTTCATTTTACAACTCGCTTTTTTGGGAGCTGGCCGCAAAAGCGCAGGATGGCTTCAGGCCCTGTTCTGGTTCCGGGGGGCAGGCTGAGCCTGTGGTTAATTCTTCTTCCTGATGGGAAAATAGAGTGACCTGTGCCTGTCCCAACACCAAGAGCTAGTGTCTCATTGGTTCCCCGTCTTCCCGTTCATCCTCAGGACAAATTGCAACCTGTACGGAACAGGAGGTTAAAGGTGCTGATGCTCCAAGTAGGGAGATTGCTAGTAAAGTGGCTGGAATGGCGAACCCGAGCACAAAGAGATGAGAAATGAGGTGTGTTTTAGAAACCTTTCCCCATCACACGGTGTACCATCTTCTGGGTTTCTCATGCATGTTTTTGATGTAGGAAGATGCCCTTGAACCTGGAGATTTGGGACCCATGCGATGGGTAGCACGCAGTATTACTTTAAAGGGTCTGCGTTTGCTCACCCAACCTCACCAAACCTCTCAGCCCCAAGAGTGTCCACCCTTATGTCTCATCCAGCTGTGGGTCTAGATATGGTCAATCCAGGTTGCATCACAGCCCCTGAACGAATTGTGTAAAAATTTGTCTCTCTTTCACTGTCTTTGTTTCATGGGTTTTTAAAAGTAATTTATTTTTATAATGGGGTTTAGCTGCTTTTCACGGCTGTGTTTATGCCGCTTTACACCCACTTGACACACAAACAGAGAGATATCAATACATAGGTTTTAAGATTATTACTAGTCAGATATATTCTTGTGCGATGAATCGGGCGTGTTGAGTCCAGTTCTCTGAGCAGGGAGTAGGTCTTGTCTATTACATATTGGGTTTATGGAACGGTATCTGAGCTAATTTGAAACTCTTGTTTTATGTATCACCCCACCTCACCTTTCCCGTTAAGCAGCCATAGTGTGTTTTCTGCATGTGTGACTCTGTTCTGTTTTGTAATTCAGTTCAAGTGTAACGATTTTTACATTCCCTCTATAAGTGACACCTTATGAGAAGTGTCCTTTTCTGTGTGACTTATTTCACTTAGAATCGTCGTACCTAAATCCACTCATCATGCTGCTACTAGCCTTATGACATTGATTTCATGGCTGAGTGATATTCCATTGTACATAAGGACCACAACTTTTTTATCCATTTTTCGCTTTCCTGGGATATTTAAGGTGGAATGAAGTGGAGGTCCTTGTCAACAGAGCAGCCCTAAACTTTGGGGTGCTTGTGTCTTGCTGATTTTCAATTTTCCCACTTTATACCCCCATGCGTGGAAGTGCCCTATGCTCTCTAAGCTGTGTTTTATAGATGTTTCAGGACACACCGTACCCTTCTCCAGAGTGGCTGTTGGCAATTTACATCCCGCCCATCAGTGTAGCAAGGCTCCCATTTCTCCATGGCCTGTCCTGCATTTCTGGTTTGGACACTTTTTTCAGCATGGCCCTTTTGACCGATGGGAAGCGAGACTTCTTTGTAGCGCTGATTTGCCTTTCCAGGTTGCTTGGTTGGCCAAAAAGGGCGTAGGCGTTTTTTCCTGAATATATTCAGGAGAAAACGCCTAAGCCCTTTTTGGCCAAGGGCATCATTGTCAACGTTTTGCTGCTTTTCACGTGCTTTAAAGGCGATTCGAATCTACCTCCTGAAATCTGTTTCCTGCAATTCTGCCTTGATTTCAAATCCTCTTCTTTGCCTTCCCTCAATATATTTGTGGACGAGAGTTATCATTTATAACTCTGCAGGTTTGTGAATTGCAGTGCCCTGAAGCTCCATTTTACAACTCGCTTTTTTGGGAGCTGGCCGCAAAAGCGCAGGATGGCTTCAGGCCCTGTTCTGGTTCCGGGGGGCAGGCTGAGCCTGTGGTTAATTCTTCTTCCTGATGGGAAAATAGAGTGACCTGTGCCTGTCCCAACACCAAGAGCTAGTGTCTCATTGGTTCCCCGTCTTCCCGTTCATCCTCAGGACAAATTGCAACCTGTACGGAACAGGAGGTTAAAGGTGCTGATGCTCCAAGTAGGGAAATTGCTAGTAAAGTGGCTGGAATGGCGAACCCGAGCACAAAGAGATGAGAAATGAGGTGTGTTTTAGAAACCTTTCCCCATCACACGGTGTACCATCTTCTGGGTTTCTCATGCATGTTTTTGATGTAGGAAGATGCCCTTGAACCTGGAGATTTGGGACCCATGCGATGGGTAGCATGCAGTATTACTTTAAAGGGTCTGCGTTTGCTCACCCAACCTCACCAAACCTCTCAGCCCCAGGAGTGTCCACCCTTATGTCTCATCCAGCTGTGGGTCTAGATATGGTCAATCCAGGTTGCATCACAGCCCCTGAACGAATTGTGTAAAAATTTCTCTCTCTTTCACTGTCTTTGTTTCATGGGTTTTTAAAAGTAATTTATTTTTATAATGGGGTTTAGCTGCTTTTCACGGCTGTGTTTATGTCGCTTTACACCCACTTGACACACAAACAGAGAGATATCAATACATAGGTTTTAAGATTATTACTAGTCAGATATATTCTTGTGCGATGAATCGGGCGTGTTGAGTCCAGTTCTCTGAGCAGGGAGTAGGTCTTGTCTATTACATATTGGGTTTATGGAACGGTATCTGAGCTAATTTGAAACTCTTGTTTTATGTATCAACCCACCTCACCTTTCCCGTTAAGCAGCCATAGTGTGTTTTCTGCATGTGTGACTCTGTTCTGTTTTGTAATTCAGTTCAAGTGTAACGATTTTTACATTCCCTCTATAAGTGACACCTTATGAGAAGTGTCCTTTTCTGTGTGACTTATTTCACTTAGAATCGTCGTACCTAAATCCACTCATCATGCTGCTACTAGCCTTATGACATTGATTTCATGGCTGAGTGATATTCCATTGTACATAAGGACCACAACTTTTTTATCCATTTTTCGCTTTCCTGGGATATTTAAGGTGGAATGAAGTGGAGGTCCTTGTCAACAGAGCAGCCCTAAACTTTGGGGTGCTTGTGTCTTGCTGATTTTCAATTTTCCCACTTTATACCCCCATGCGTGGAAGTGCCCTATGCTCTCTAAGCTGTGTTTTATAGATGTTTCAGGACACACCGTACCCTTCTCCAGAGTGGCTGTTGGCAATTTACATCCCGCCCATCAGTGTAGCAAGGCTCCCATTTCTCCATGGCCTGTCCTGCATTTCTGGTTTGGACACTTTTTTCAGCATGGCCCTTTTGACCGATGGGAAGCGAGACTTCTTTGTAGCGCTGATTTGCCTTTCCAGGTTGCTTGGTTGGCCAAAAAGGGCGTAGGCGTTTTTTCCTGAATATATTCAGGAGAAAACGCCTAAGCCCTTTTTGGCCAAGGGCATCATTGTCAACGTTTTGCTGCTTTTCACGTGCTTTAAAGGCGATTCGAATCTACCTCCTGAAATCTGTTTCCTGCAATTCTGCCTTGATTTCAAATCCTCTTCTTTGCCTTCCCTCAATATATTTGTGGACGAGAGTTATCATTTATAACTCTGCAGGTTTGTGAATTGCAGTGCCCTGAAGCTCCATTTTACAACTCGCTTTTTTGGGAGCTGGCCGCAAAAGCGCAGGATGGCTTCAGGCCCTGTTCTGGTTCCGGGGGGCAGGCTGAGCCTGTGGTTAATTCTTCTTCCTGATGGGAAAATAGAGTGACCTGTGCCTGTCCCAACACCAAGAGCTAGTGTCTCATTGGTTCCCCGTCTTCCCGTTCATCCTCAGGACAAATTGCAACCTGTACGGAACAGGAGATTATAGGTGCTGATGCTCCAAGTAGGGAGATTGCTAGTAAAGTGGCTGGAATGGCGAACCCGAGCACAAGGAGATGAGAAATGAGGTGCGTTTTAGAAACCTTTCCCCATCACACGGTGTACCATCTTCTGGGTTTCTCATGCATGTTTTCGATGTAGGAAGATGCCCTTGAACCTGGAGATTTGGGACCCATGCGATGGGTAGCACGCAGTATTACTTTAAAGGGTCTGCGTTTGCTCACCTAACCTCACCAAACCCCTCAGCCCCAAGAGTGTCCACCCTTATGTCTCATCCAGCTGTGGGTCTAGATATGGTCAATCCAGGTTGCATCACAGCCACTGAACGAATTGTGTAAAAATTTCTCTCTCTTTCACTGTCTTTGTTTCATGGGTTTTTAAAAGTAATTTATTTTTATAATGGGGTTTAGCTGCTTTTCATGGCTGTGTTTATGCCGCTTTACACCCACTTGACACACAAACAGAGAGATATCAATACATAGGTTTTAAGATTATTACTACTCAGATATATTCTTGTGCGGTGAATCGGGCGTGTTGAGTCCAGTTCTCTGAGCAGGGAGTAGGTCTTGTCTGTTACATATTGGGTTTATGGAACGGTATCTGAGCTAATTTGAAGCTCTCGTTTTATGTATCACCCCACCTCACCTTTCCCGTTAAGCAGCCATAGTGTGTTTTCTGCATGTGTGACTTTGTTCTGTTTTGTAATTCAGTTCAAGTGTAACGATTTTTACATTCCCTCTATAAGTGACACCTTATGAGAAGTGTCCTTTTCTGTGTGACTTATTTCACTTAGAATCGTCGTACCTAAATCCACTCATCATGCTGCTACTAGCCTTATGACATTGATTTCATGGCTGAGTGATATTCCATTGTACATAAGGACCACAACTTTTTTATCCATTTTTCGCTTTCCTGGGATATTTAAGGTGGAATGAATTGGAGGTCCTTGTCAACAGAGCAGCCCTAAACTTTGGGGTGCTTGTGTCTTGCTGATTTTCAATTTTCCCACTTTATACCCCCATGCGTGGAAGTGCCCTATGCTCTCTAAGCTGTGTTTTATAGATGTTTCAGGACACACCGTACCCTTCTCCAGAGTGGCTGTTGGCAATTTACATCCCGCCCATCAGTGTAGCAAGGCTCCCATTTCTCCATGGCCTGTCCTGCATTTCTGGTTTGGACACTTTTTTCAGCATGGCCCTTTTGACCGATGGGAAGCGAGACTTCTTTGTAGCGCTGATTTGCCTTTCCAGGTTGCTTGGTTGGCCAAAAAGGGTGTAGGCGTTTTTTCCTGAATATATTCAGGAAAAAACGCCTAAGCCCTTTTTGGCCAAGGGCATCATTGTCAACGTTTTGCTGCTTTTCACGTGCTTTAAAGGCGATTCGAATCTACCTCCTGAAATCTGTTTCCTGCAATTCTGCCTTGATTTCAAATCCTCTTCTTTGCCTTCCCTCAATATATTTGTGGACGAGAGTTATCATTTATAACTCTGCAGGTTTGTGAATTGCAGTGCCCTGAAGCTTCATTTTACAACTCGCTTTTTTGGGAGCTGGCCGCAAAAGCGCAGGATGGCTTCAGGCCCTGTTCTGGTTCCGGGGGGCAGGCTGAGCCTGTGGTTAATTCTTCTTCCTGATGGGAAAATAGAGTGACCTGTGCCTGTCCCAACACCAAGAGCTAGTGTCTCATTGGTTCCCCGTCTTCCCGTTCATCCTCAGGACAAATTGCAACCTGTACGGAACAGGAGGTTAAAGGTGCTGATGCTCCAAGTAGGGAGATTGCTAGTAAAGTGGCTGGAATGGCGAACCCGAGCACAAAGAGATGAGAAATGAGGTGTGTTTTAGAAACCTTTCCCCATCACACGGTGTACCATCTTCTGGGTTTCTCATGCATGTTTTTGATGTAGGAAGATGCCCTTGAACCTGGAGATTTGGGACCCATGCGATGGGTAGCACGCAGTATTACTTTAAAGGGTCTGCGTTTGCTCACCCAACCTCACCAAACCTCTCAGCCCCAAGAGTGTCCACCCTTATGTCTCATCCAGCTGTGGGTCTAGATATGGTCAATCCAGGTTGCATCACAGCCCCTGAACGAATTGTGTAAAAATTTGTCTCTCTTTCACTGTCTTTGTTTCATGGGTTTTTAAAAGTAATTTATTTTTATAATGGGGTTTAGCTGCTTTTCACGGCTGTGTTTATGCCGCTTTACACCCACTTGACACACAAACAGAGAGATATCAATACATAGGTTTTAAGATTATTACTAGTCAGATATATTCTTGTGCGATGAATCGGGCGTGTTGAGTCCAGTTCTCTGAGCAGGGAGTAGGTCTTGTCTATTACATATTGGGTTTATGGAACGGTATCTGAGCTAATTTGAAACTCTTGTTTTATGTATCACCCCACCTCACCTTTCCCGTTAAGCAGCCATAGTGTGTTTTCTGCATGTGTGACTCTGTTCTGTTTTGTAATTCAGTTCAAGTGTAACGATTTTTACATTCCCTCTATAAGTGACACCTTATGAGAAGTGTCCTTTTCTGTGTGACTTATTTCACTTAGAATCGTCATACCTAAATCCACTCATCATGCTGCTACTAGCCTTATGACATTGATTTCATGGCTGAGTGATATTCCATTGTACATAAGGACCACAACTTTTTTATCCATTTTTCGCTTTCCTGGGATATTTAAGGTGGAATGAAGTGGAGGTCCTTGTCAACAGAGCAGACCTAAACTTTGGGGTGCTTGTGTCTTGCTGATTTTCAATTTTCCCACTTTATACCCCCATGCGTGGAAGTGCCCTATGCTCTCTAAGCTGTGTTTTATAGATGTTTCAGGACACACCGTACCCTTCTCCAGAGTGGCTGTTGGCAATTTACATCCCGCCCATCAGTGTAGCAAGGCTCCCATTTCTCCATGGCCTGTCCTGCATTTCTGGTTTGGACACTTTTTTCAGCATGGCCCTTTTGACCGATGGGAAGCGAGACTTCTTTGTAGCGCTGATTTGCCTTTCCAGGTTGCTTGGTTGGCCAAAAAGGGCGTAGGCGTTTTTTCCTGAATATATTCAGGAAAAAACGCCTAAGCCCTTTTTGGCCAAGGGCATCATTGTCAACGTTTTGCTGCTTTTCACGTGCTTTAAAGGCGATTCGAATCTACCTCCTGAAATCTGTTTCCTGCAATTCTGCCTTGATTTCAAATCCTCTTCTTTGCCTTCCCTCAATATATTTGTGGACGAGAGTTATCATTTATAACTCTGCAGGTTTGTGAATTGCAGTGCCCTGAAGCTTCATTTTACAACTCGCTTTTTTGGGAGCTGGCCGCAAAAGCGCAGGATGGCTTCAGGCCCTGTTCTGGTTCCGGGGGGCAGGCTGAGCCTGTGGTTAATTCTTCTTCCTGATGGGAAAATAGAGTGACCTGTGCCTGTCCCAACACCAAGAGCTAGTGTCTCATTGGTTCCCCGTCTTCCCGTTCATCCTCAGGACAAATTGCAACCTGTACGGAACAGGAGGTTAAAGGTGCTGATGCTCCAAGTAGGGAGATTGCTAGTAAAGTGGCTGGAATGGCGAACCCGAGCACAAAGAGATGAGAAATGAGGTGTGTTTTAGAAACCTTTCCCCATCACACGGTGTACCATCTTCTGGGTTTCTCATGCATGTTTTTGATGTAGGAAGATGCCCTTGAACCTGGAGATTTGGGACCCATGCGATGGGTAGCACGCAGTATTACTTTAAAGGGTCTGCGTTTGCTCACCCAACCTCACCAAACCTCTCAGCCCCAAGAGTGTCCACCCTTATGTCTCATCCAGCTGTGGGTCTAGATATGGTCAATCCAGGTTGCATCACAGCCCCTGAACGAATTGTGTAAAAATTTGTCTCTCTTTCACTGTCTTTGTTTCATGGGTTTTTAAAAGTAATTTATTTTTATAATGGGGTTTAGCTGCTTTTCACGGCTGTGTTTATGCCGCTTTACACCCACTTGACACACAAACAGAGAGATATCAATACATAGGTTTTAAGATTATTACTAGTCAGATATATTCTTGTGCGATGAATCGGGCGTTTTGAGTCCAGTTCTCTGAGCAGGGAGTAGGTCTTGTCTATTACATATTGGGTTTATGGAACGGTATCTGAGCTAATTTGAAACTCTTGTTTTATGTATCACCCCACCTCACCTTTCCCGTTAAGCAGCCATAGTGTGTTTTCTGCATGTGTGACTCTGTTCTGTTTTGTAATTCAGTTCAAGTGTAACGATTTTTACATTCCCTCTATAAGTGACACCTTATGAGAAGTGTCCTTTTCTGTGTGACTTATTTCACTTAGAATCGTCGTACCTAAATCCACTCATCATGCTGCTACTAGCCTTATGACATTGATTTCATGGCTGAGTGATATTCCATTGTACATAAGGACCACAACTTTTTTACCCATTTTTCGCTTTCCTGGGATATTTAAGGTGGAATGAAGTGGAGGTCCTTGTCAACAGAGCAGCCCTAAACTTTGGGGTGCTTGTGTCTTGCTGATTTTCAATTTTCCCACTTTATACCCCCATGCGTGGAAGTGCCCTATGCTCTCTAAGCTGTGTTTTATAGATGTTTCAGGACACACCGTACCCTTCTCCAGAGTGGCTGTTGGCAATTTACATCCCGCCCATCAGTGTAGCAAGGCTCCCATTTCTCCATGGCCTGTCCTGCATTTCTGGTTTGGACACTTTTTTCAGCATGGCCCTTTTGACCGATGGGAAGCGAGACTTCTTTGTAGCGCTGATTTGCCTTTCCAGGTTGCTTGGTTGGCCAAAAAGGGCGTAGGCGTTTTTTCCTGAATATATTCAGGAAAAAACGCCTAAGCCCTTTTTGGCCAAGGGTATCATTGTCAACGTTTTGCTGCTTTTCACGTGCTTTAAAGGCGATTCGAATCTACCTCCTGAAATCTGTTTCCTGCAATTCTGCCTTGATTTCAAATCCTCTTCTTTGCCTTCCCTCAATATATTTGTGGACGAGAGTTATCATTTATAACTCTGCAGGTTTGTGAATTGCAGTGCCCTGAAGCTCCATTTTACAACTCGCTTTTTTGGGAGCTGGCCGCAAAAGCGCAGGATGGCTTCAGGTCCTGTTCTGGTTCCGGGGGGCAGGCTGAGCCTGTGGTTAATTCTTCTTCCTGATGGGAAAATTGAGTGACCTGTGCCTGTCCCAACACCAAGAGCTAGTCTCTCATTGGTTCCCCGTCTTCCCGTTCATCCTCAGGACAAATTGCAACCTGTACGGAACAGGAGGTTAAAGGTGCTGATGCTCCAAGTAGGGAGATTGCTAGTAAAGTGGCTGGAATGGCGAACCCGAGCACAAGGAGATGAGAAATGAGGTGCGTTTTAGAAACCTTTCCCCATCACACGGTCTACCATCTTCTGGGTTTCTCATGCATGTTTTTGATGTAGGAAGATGCCCTTGAACCTGGAGATTTGGGACCCATGCGATGGGTAGCACGCAGTATTACTTTAAAGGGTCTGCGTTTGCTCACCCAACCTCACCAAACCTCTCAGCCCCAAGAGTGTCCACCCTTATGTCTCATCCAGCTGTGGGTCTAGATATGGTCAATCCAGGTTGCATCACAGCCCCTGAACGAATTGTGTAAAAATTTCTCTCTCTTTCACTGTCTTTGTTTCATGGGTTTTTAAAAGTAATTTATTTTTATAATGGGGTTTAGATGCTTTTCACGGCTGTGTTTATGCCGCTTTACACCCACTTGACACACAAACAGAGAGATATCAATACATAGGTTTTAAGATTATTACTAGTCAGATATATTCTTGTGCGATGAATCGGGCGTGTTGAGTCCAGTTCTCTGAGCAGGGAGTAGGTCTTGTCTATTACATATTGGGTTTATGGAACGGTGTCTGAGCTAATTTGAAGCTCTTGTTTTATGTATCACCCCACCTCACCTTTCCCGTTAAGCAGCCATAGTGTGTTTTCTGCATGTGTGACTCTGTTCTGTTTTGTAATTCAGTTCAAGTGTAACGATTTTTACATTCCCTCTATAAGTGACACCTTATGAGAAGTGTCCTTTTCTCTGTGACTTATTTCACTTAGAATCGTCGTACCTAAATCCACTCATCATGCTGCTACTAGCCTTATGACATTGATTTCATGGCGGAGTGATATTCCATTGTACATAAGGACCACAACTTTTTTATCCATTTTTCGGTTTCCTGGGATATTTAAGGTGGAATGAAGTGGAGGTCCTTGTCAACAGAGCAGCCCTAAACTTTGGGGTGCTTGTGTCTTGCTGATTTTCAATTTTCCCACTTTATACCCCCATGCGTGGAAGTGCCCTATGCTCTCTAAGCTGTGTTTTATAGATGTTTCAGGACACACCGTACCCTTCTCCAGAGTGGCTGTTGGCAATTTACATCCCGCCCATCAGTGTAGCAAGGCTCCCATTTCTCCATGGCCTGTCCTGCATTTCTGGTTTGGACACTTTTTTCAGCATGGCCCTTTTGACCGATGGGAAGCGAGACTTCTTTGTAGCGCTGATTTGCCTTTCCAGGTTGCTTGGTTGGCCAAAAAGGGCGTAGGCGTTTTTTCCTGAATATATTCAGGAAAAAACGCCTAAGCCCTTTTTGGCCAAGGGCATCATTGTCAACGTTTTGCTGCTTTTCACGTGCTTTAAAGGCGATTCGAATCTACCTCCTGAAATCTGTTTCCTGCAATTCTGCCTTGATTTCAAATCCTCTTCTTTGCCTTCCCTCAATATATTTGTGGACGAGAGTTATCATTTATAACTCGGCAGGTTTGTGAATTGCAGTGCCCTGAAGCTCCATTTTACAACTCGCTTTTTTGGGAGCTGGCCGCAAAAGCGCAGGATGGCTTCAGGCCCTGTTCTGGTTCCGGGGGGCAGGCTGAGCCTGTGGTTAATTCTTCTTCCTGATGGGAAAATAGAGTGACCTGTGCCTGTCCCAACACCAAGAGCTAGTGTCTCATTGGTTCCCCGTCTTCCCGTTCATCCTCAGGACAAATTGCAACCTGTACGGAACAGGAGGTTAAAGGTGCTGATGCTCCAAGTAGGGAGATTGCTAGTAAAGTGGCTGGAATGGCAAACCCGAGCACAAAGAGATGAGAAATGAGGTGCGTTTTAGAAACCTTTCCCCATCACACGGTGTACCATCTTCTGGGTTTCTCATGCATGTTTTGGATGTAGGAAGATGCCCTTGAACCTGGAGATTTGGGACCCATGCGATGGGTAGCACGCAGTATTACTTTAAAGGGTCTGCGTTTGCTCACCCAACCTCACCAAACCTCTCAGCCCCAAGAGTGTCCACCCTTACGTCTCATCCAGCTGTGGGTCTAGATATGGTCAATCCAGGTTGCATCACAGCCCCTGAACGAATTGTGTAAATATTTCTCTCTCTTTCACTGTCTTTGTTTCATGGGTTTTTAAAAGTAATTGATTTTTATAATGGGGTTTAGCTGCTTTTCACGGCTGTGTTTATGCCGCTTTACACCCACTTGACACACAATCAGAGAGATATCAATACATAGGTTTTAAGATTATTACTAGTCAGATATATTCTTGTGCGATGAATCGGGCGTGTTGAGTCCAGTTCTCTGAGCAGGGAGTAGGTCTTGTCTATTACATATTGGGTTTATGGAACGGTATCTGAGCTAATTTGAAACTCTTGTTTTATGTATCACCCCACCTCACCTTTCCCGTTAAGCAGCCATAGTGTGTTTTCTGCATGTGTGACTCTGTTCTGTTTTGTAATTCAGTTCAAGTGTAACGATTTTTACATTCCCTCTATAAGTGACACCTTATGAGAAGTGTCCTTTTCTGTGTGACTTATTTCACTTAGAATCGTCGTACCTAAATCCACTCATCATGCTGCTACTAGCCTTATGACATTGATTTCATGGCTGAGTGATATTCCATTGTACATAAGGACCACAACTTTTTTATCCATTTTTCGCTTTCCTGGGATATTTAAGGTGGAATGAAGTGGAGGTCCTTGTCAACAGAGCAGCCCTAAACTTTGGGGTGCTTGTGTCTTGCTGATTTTCAATTTTCCCACTTTATACCCCCATGCGTGGAAGTGCCCTATGCTCTCTAAGCTGTGTTTTATAGATGTTTCAGGACACACCGTACCCTTCTCCAGAGTGGCTGTTGGCAATTTACATCCCGCCCATCAGTGTAGCAAGGCTCCCATTTCTCCATGGCCTGTCCTGCATTTCTGGTTTGGACACTTTTTTCAGCATGGCCCTTTTGACCGATGGGAAGCGAGACTTCTTTGTAGCGCTGATTTGCCTTTCCAGGTTGCTTGGTTGGCCAAAAAGGGCGTAGGCGTTTTTTCCTGAATATATTCAGGAAAAAACGCCTACGCCCTTTTTGGCCAAGGGCATCATTGTCAACGGTTTGCTGCTTTTCACGTGCTTTAAAGGCGATTCGAGTCTACCTCCTGAAATCTGTTTCCTGCAATTCTGCCTTGATTTCAAATCCTCTTCTTTGCCTTCCCTCAATATATTTGTGGACGAGAGTTATCATTTATAACTCTGCAGGTTTGTGAATTGCAGTGCCCTGAAGCTTCATTTTACAACTCGCTTTTTTGGGACTGGCCGCAAAAGCGCAGGATGGCTTCAGGCCCTGTTCTGGTTCCGGGGGGCAGGCTGAGCCTGTGGTTAATTCTTCTTCCTGATGGGAAAATAGAGTGACCTGTGCCTGTCCCAACACCAAGAGCTAGTGTCTCATTGGTTCCCCGTCTTCCCGTTCATCCTCAGGACAAATTGCAACCTGTACGGAACAGGAGGTTAAAGGTGCTGAGGCTCCAAGTAGGGAGATTGCTAGTAAGGTGGCTGGAATGGCGAACCCGAGCACAAGGAGATGAGAAATGAGGTGCGTTTTAGAAACCTTTCCCCATCACACGGTGTACCATCTTCTGGGTTTCTCATGCATGTTTTTGATGTAGGAAGATGCCCTTGAACCTGGAGATTTGGGACCCATGTGATGGGTAGCACGCAGTATTACTTTAAAGGGTCTGCGTTTGCTCACCCAACCTCACCAAACCTCTCAGCCCCAAGAGTGTCCACCCTTATGTCTCATCCAGCTGTGGGTCTAGATATGGTCAATCCAGGTTGCATCACAGCCCCTGAACGAATTGTGTAAAAATTTCTCTCTCTTTCACTGTCTTTGTTTCATGGGTTTTTAAAAGTAATTTATTTTTATAATGGGGTTTAGCTGCTTTTCACGGCTGTGTTTATGCCGCTTTACACCCACTTGACACACAAACAGAGAGATATCAATACATAGGTTTTAAGATTATTACTAGTCAGATATATTCTTGTGCGATGAATCGGGCGTGTTGAGTCCAGTTCTCTGAGCAAGGAGTAGGTCTTGTCTGTTACATATTGGGTTTATGGAACGGTATCTGAGCTAATTTGAAGCTCTCGTTTTATGTATCACCCCACCTCACCTTTCCCGTTAAGCAGCCATAGTGTGTTTTCTGCATGTGTGACTTTGTTCTGTTTTGTAATTCAGTTCAAGTGTAACGATTTTTACATTCCCTCTATAAGTGACACCTTATGAGAAGTGTCCTTTTCTGTGTGACTTATTTCACTTAGAATCATCGTACCTAAATCCACTCATCATGCTGCTACTAGCCTTATGACATTGATTTCATGGCTGAGTGATATTCCATTGTACATAGGACCACAACTTTTTTATCCATTTTTCGCTTTCCTGGGATATTTAAGGTGGAATGAAGTGGAGGTCCTTGTCAACAGAGCAGCCCTAAACTTTGGGGTGCTTGTGTCTTGCTGATTTTCAATTTTCCCACTTTATACCCCCATGCGTGGAAATGCCCTATGCTCTCTAAGCTGTGTTTTATAGATGTTTCAGGACACACCGTACCCTTCTCCAGAGTGGCTGTTGGCAATTTACATCCCGCCCATCAGTGTAGCAAGGCTCCCATTTCTCCATGGCCTGTCCTGCATTTCTGGTTTGGACACTTTTTTCAGCATGGCCCTTTTGACCGATGGGAAGCGAGACTTCTTTGTAGCGCTGATTTGCCTTTCCAGGTTGCTTGGTTGGCCAAAAAGGGCGTAGGCGTTTTTTCCTGAATATATTCAGGAAAAAACGCCTAAGCCCTTTTTGGCCAAGGGCATCATTGTCAACGTTTTGCTGCTTTTCACGTGCTTTAAAGGCGATTCGAGTCTACCTCCTGAAATCTGTTTCCTGCAATTCTGCCTTGATTTCAAATCCTCTTCTTTGCCTTCCCTCAATATATTTGTGGACGAGAGTTATCATTTATAACTCTGCAGGTTTGTGAATTGCAGTGCCCTGAAGCTTCATTTTACAACTCGCTTTTTTGGGACTGGCCGCAAAAGCGCAGGATGGCTTCAGGCCCTGTTCTGGTTCCGGGGGGCAGGCTGAGCCTGTGGTTAATTCTTCTTCCTGATGGGAAAATAGAGTGACCTGTGCCTGTCCTAACACCAAGAGCTAGTCTCTCATTGGTTCCCCGTCTTCCCGTTCATCCTCAGGACAAATTGCAACCTGTACGGAACAGGAGGTTAAAGGTGCTGATGCTCCAAGTAGGGAGATTGCTAGTAAGGTGGCTGGAATGGCGAACCCGAGCACAAGGAGATGAGAAATGAGGTGCGTTTTAGAAACCTTTCCCCATCACACGGTGTACCATCTTCTGGGTTTCTCATGCATGTTTTTGATGTAGGAAGATGCCCTTGAACCTGGAGATTTGGGACCCATGTGATGGGTAGCACGCAGTATTACTTTAAAGGGTCTGCGTTTGCTCACCCAACCTCACCAAACCTCTCAGCCCCAAGAGTGTCCACCCTTATGTCTCATCCAGCTGTGGGTCTAGATATGGTCAATCCAGGTTGCATCACAGCCCCTGAACGAATTGTGTAAAAATTTCTCTCTCTTTCACTGTCTTTGTTTCATGGGTTTTTAAAAGTAATTTATTTTTATAATGGGGTTTAGCTGCTTTTCACGGCTGTGTTTATGCCGCTTTACACCCACTTGACACACAAACAGAGAGATATCAATACATAGGTTTTAAGATTATTACTAGTCAGATATATTCTTGTGCGATGAATCGGGCGTGTTGAGTCCAGTTCTCTGAGCAGGGAGTAGGTCTTGTCTATTACATATTGGGTTTATGGAACGGTATCTGAGCTAATTTGAAACTCTTGTTTTATGTATCACCCCACCTCACCTTTCCCGTTAAGCAGCCATAGTGTGTTTTCTGCATGTGTGACTCTGTTCTGTTTTGTAATTCAGTTCAAGTGTAACGATTTTTACATTCCCTCTATAAGTGACACCTTATGAGAAGTGTCCTTTTCTGTGTGACTTATTTCACTTAGAATCGTCGTACCTAAATCCACTCATCATGCTGCTACTAGCCTTATGACATTGATTTCATGGCTGAGTGATATTCCATTGTACAAAAGGACCACAACTTTTTTATCCATTTTTCGCTTTCCTGGGATATTTAAGGTGGAATGAAGTGGAGGTCCTTGTCAACAGAGCAGCCCTAAACTTTGGGGTGCTTGTGTCTTGCTGATTTTCAATTTTCCCACTTTATACCCCCATGCGTGGAAGTGCCCTATGCTCTCTAAGCTGTGTTTTATAGATGTTTCAGGACACACCGTACCCTTCTGCAGAGTGGCTGTTGGCAATTTACATCCCGCCCATCAGTGTAGAAAGGCTCCCATTTCTCCATGGCCTGTCCTGCATTTCTGGTTTGGACACTTTTTTCAGCATGGCCCTTTTGACCGATGGGAAGCGAGACTTCTTTGTAGCGCTGATTTGCCTTTCCAGGTTGCTTGGTTGGCCAAAAAGGGCGTAGGCGTTTTTTCCTGAATATATTCAGGAAAAAACGCCTAAGCCCTTTTTGGCCAAGGGCATCATTGTCAACGTTTTGCTGCTTTTCACGTGCTTTAAAGGCGATTCGAGTCTACCTCCTGAAATCTGTTTCCTGCAATTCTGCCTTGATTTCAAATCCTCTTCTTTGCCTTCCCTCAATATATTTGTGGACGAGAGTTATCATTTATAACTCTGCAGGTTTGTGAATTTCAGTGCCCTGAAGCTTCATTTTACAACTCGCTTTTTTGGGACTGGCCGCAAAAGTGCAGGATGGCTTCAGGCCCTGTTCTGGTTCCGGGGGGCAGGCTGAGCCTGTGGTTAATTCTTCTTCCTGATGGGAAAATAGAGTGACCTGTGCCTGTCCCAACACCAAGAGCTAGTCTCTCATTGGTTCCCCGTCTTCCCGTTCATCCTCAGGACAAATTGCAACCTGTACGGAACAGGAGGTTAAAGGTGCTGATGCTCCAAGTAGGGAGATTGCTAGTAAGGTGGCTGGAATGGCGAACCCGAGCACAAGGAGATGAGAAATGAGGTGCGTTTTAGAAACCTTTCCCCATCACACGGTGTACCATCTTCTGGGTTTCTCATGCATGTTTTTGATGTAGGAAGATGCCCTTGAACCTGGAGATTTGGGACCCATGTGATGGGTAGCACGCAGTATTACTTTAAAGGGTCTGCGTTTGCTCACCCAACCTCACCAAACCTCTCAGCCCCAAGAGTGTCCACCCTTATGTCTCATCCAGCTGTGGGTCTAGATATGGTCAATCCAGGTTGCATCACAGCCCCTGAACGAATTGTGTAAAAATTTCTCTCTCTTTCACTGTCTTTGTTTCATGGGTTTTTAAAAGTAATTTATTTTTATAATGGGGTTTAGCTGCTTTTCACGGCTGTGTTTATGCCGCTTTACACCCACTTGACACACAAACAGAGAGATATCAATACATAGGTTTTAAGATTATTACTAGTCAGATATATTCTTGTGCGATGAATCGGGCGTGTTGAGTCCAGTTCTCTGAGCAAGGAGTAGGTCTTGTCTGTTACATATTGGGTTTATGGAACGGTATCTGAGCTAATTTGAAGCTCTCGTTTTATGTATCACCCCACCTCACCTTTCCCGTTAAGCAGCCATAGTGTGTTTTCTGCATGTGTGACTCTGTTCTGTTTTGTAATTCAGTTCAAGTGTAACGATTTTTACATTCCCTCTATAAGTGACACCTTATGAGAAGTGTCCTTTTCTGTGTGACTTATTTCACTTAGAATCGTCCTACCTAAATCCACTCATCATGCTGCTACTAGCCTTATGACATTGATTTCATGGCTGAGTGATATTCCATTGTACATAGGACCACAACTTTTTTATCCATTTTTCGCTTTCCTGGGATATTTAAGGTGGAATGAAGTGGAGGTCCTTGTCAACAGAGCAGCCCTAAACTTTGGGGTGCTTGTGTCTTGCTGATTTTCAATTTTCCCACTTTATACCCCCATGCGTGGAAGTGCCCTATGCTCTCTAAGCTGTGTTTTATAGATGTTTCAGGACACACCGTACCCTTCTCCAGAGTGGCTGTTGGCAATTTACATCCCGCCCATCAGTGTAGCAAGGCTCCCATTTCTCCATGGCCTGTCCTGCATTTCTGGTTTGGACACTTTTTTCAGCATGGCCCTTTTGACCGATGGGAAGCGAGACTTCTTTGTAGCGCTGATTTGCCTTTCCAGGTTGCTTGGTTGGCCAAAAAGGGCTTAGGCGTTTTTTCCTGAATATATTCAGGAAAAAACGCCTAAGCCCTTTTTGGCCAAGGGCATCATTGTCAACGTTTTGCTGCTTTTCACGTGCTTTAAAGGCGATTCGAATCTACCTCCTGAAATCTGTTTCCTGCAATTCTGCCTTGATTTCAAATCCTCTTCTTTGCCTTCCCTCAATATATTTGTGGACGAGAGTTATCATTTATAACTCTGCAGGTTTGTGAATTGCAGTGCCCTGAAGCTCCATTTTACAACTTGCTTTTTTGGGAGCTGGCCGCAAAAGCGCAGGATGGCTTCAGGCCCTGTTCTGGTTCCGGGCGGCAGGCTGAGCCTGTGGTTAATTCTTCTTCCTGATGGGAAAATAGAGTGACCTGTGCCTGTCCCAACACCAAGAGCTAGTGTCTCATTGGTTCCCCGTCTTCCCGTTCATCCTCAGGACAAATTGCAACCTGTACGGAACAGGAGGTTAAAGGTGCTGATGCTCCAAGTAGGGAGATTGCTAGTAAAGTGGCTGGAATGGAGAACCCGAGCACAAAGAGATGAGAAATGAGGTGTGTTTTAGAAACCTTTCCCCATCACACGGTGTACCATCTTCTGGGTTTCTCATGCATGTTTTTCATGTAGGAAGATGCCCTTGAACCTGGAGATTTGGGACCCATGCGATGGGTAGCACGCAGTATTACTTTAAAGGGTCTGCGTTTGCTCACCCAACCTCACCAAACCTCTCAGCCCCAAGAGTGTCCACCCTTATGTCTCATCCAGCTGTGGGTCTAGATATGGTCAATCCAGGTTGCATCACAGCCCCTGAACGAATTGCGTAAAAATTTCTCTCTCTTTCACTGTCTTTGTTTCATGGGTTTTTAAAAGTAATTTATTTTTATAATGGGGTTTAGCTGCTTTTCACGGCTGTGTTTATGCCGCTTTACACCCACTTGACACACAAACAGAGAGATATCAATACATAGGTTTTAAGATTATTACTAGTCAGATATATTCTTGTGCGATGAATCGGGCGTGTTGAGTCCAGTTCTCTGAGCAGGGAGTAGGTCTTGTCTATTACATATTGGGTTTATGGAACGGTATCTGAGCTAATTTGAGACTCTTGTTTTATGTATCACCCCACCTCACCTTTCCCGTTAAGCAGCCATAGTGTGTTTTCTGCATGTGTGACTCTGTTCTGTTTTGTAATTCAGTTCAAGTGTAACGATTTTTACATTCCCTCTATAAGTGACACCTTATGAGAAGTGTCCTTTTCTGTGTGACTTATTTCACTTAGAATCGTCGTACCTAAATCCACTCATCATGCTGCTACTAGCCTTATGACATTGATTTCATGGCTGAGTGATATTCCATTGTACATAAGGACCACAACTTTTTTATCCATTTTTCGCTTTCCTGGGATATTTAAGGTGGAATGAAGTGGAGGTCCTTGTCAACAGAGCAGCCCTAAACTTTGGGGTGCTTGTGTCTTGCTGATTTTCAATTTTCCCACTTTATACCCCCATGCGTGGAAGTGCCCTATGCTCTCTAAGCTGTGTTTTATAGATGTTTCAGGACACACCGTACCCTTCTCCAGAGTGGCTGTTGGCAATTAACATCCCGCCCATCAGTGTAGCAAGGCTCCCATTTCTCCATGGCCTGTCCTGCATTTCTGGTTTGGACACTTTTTTCAGCATGGCCCTTTTGACCGATGGGAAGCGAGACTTCTTTGTAGCGCTGATTTGCCTTTCCAGGTTGCTTGGTTGGCCAAAAAGGGCGTAGGCGTTTTTTCCTGAATATATTCAGGAAAAAACGCCTAAGCCCTTTTTGGCCAAGGGCATCATTGTCAACGTTTTGCTGCTTTTCACGTGCTTTAAAGGCGATTCTAATCTACCTCCTGAAATCTGTTTCCTGCAATTCTGCCTTGATTTCAAATCCTCTTCTTTGCCTTCCCTCAATATATTTGTGGACGAGAGTTATCATTTATAACTCTGCAGGTTTGTGAATTGCAGTGCCCTGAAGCTCCATTTTACAACTCGCTTTTTTGGGACTGGCCGCAAAAGCGCAGGATGGCTTCAGGCCCTGTTCTGGTTCCGGGGGGCAGGCTGAGCCTGTGGTTAATTCTTCTTCCTGATGGGAAAATAGAGTGACCTGTGCCTGTCCCAACACCAAGAGCTAGTGTCTCATTGGTTCCCCGTCTTCCCGTTCATCCTCAGGACAAATTGCAACCTGTACGGAACAGGAGGTTAAAGGTGCTGATGCTCCAAGTAGGGAGATTGCTAGTAAAGTGGCTGGAATGGCGAACCCGAGCACAAAGAGATGAGAAATGAGGTGCGTTTTAGAAACCTTTCCCCATCACACAGTGTACCATCTTCTGGGTTTCTCATGCATGTTTTTGATGTAGGAAGATGCCCTTGAACCTGGAGATTTGGGACCCATGCGATGGGTAGCACGCAGTATTACTTTAAAGGGTCTGCGTTTGCTCACCCAACCTCACCAAACCTCTCAGCCCCAAGAGTGTCCACCCTTATGTCTCATCCAGCTGTGGGTCTAGATATGGTCAATCCAGGTTGCATCACAGCCCCTGAACGAATTGTGTAAAAATTTCTCTCTCTTTCACTGTCTTTGTTTCATGGGTTTTTAAAAGTAATTTATTTTTATAATGGGGTTTAGCTGCTTTTCACGGCTGTGTTTATGCCGCTTTACACCCACTTGACACACAAACAGAGAGATATCAATACATAGGTTTTAAGATTATTACTAGTTAGATATATTCTTGTGCGATGAATCGGGCGTGTTGAGTCCAGTTCTCTGAGCAAGGAGTAGGTCTTGTCTGTTACATATTGGGTTTATGGAACGGTATCTGAGCTAATTTGAAGCTCTCGTTTTATGTATCACCCCACCTCACCTTTCCCGTTAAGCAGCCATAGTGTGTTTTCTGCATGTGTGACTTTGTTCTGTTTTGTAATTCAGTTCAAGTGTAACGATTTTTACATTCCCTCTATAAGTGACACCTTATGAGAAGTGTCCTTTTCTGTGTGACTTATTTCACTTAGAATCGTCGTACCTAAATCCACTCATCATGCTGCTACTAGCCTTATGACATTGATTTCATGGCTGAGTGATATTCCATTGTACATAGGACCACAACTTTTTTATCCATTTTTCGCTTTCCTGGGATATTTAAGGTGGAATGAAGTGGAGGTCCTTGTCAACAGAGCAGCCCTAAACTTTGGGGTGCTTGTGTCTTGCTGATTTTCAATTTTCCCACTTTATACCCCCATGCGTGGAAGTGCCCTATGCTCTCTAAGCTGTGTTTTATAGATGTTTCAGGACACACCGTACCCTTCTCCAGAGTGGCTGTTGGCAATTTACATCCCGCCCATCAGTGTAGCAAGGCTCCCATTTCTCCATGGCCTGTCCTGCATTTCTGGTTTGGACACTTTTTTCAGCATGGCCCTTTTGACCGATGGGAAGCGAGACTTCTTTGTAGCGCTGATTTGCCTTTCCAGGTTGCTTGGTTGGCCAAAAAGGGCGTAGGCGTTTTTTCCTGAATATATTCAGGAAAAAACGCCTAACCCCTTTTTGGCCAAGGGCATCATTGTCAACGTTTTGCTGCTTTTCACGTGCTTTAAAGGCGATTCGAATCTACCTCCTGAAATCTGTTTCCTGCAATTCTGCCTTGATTTCAAATCCTCTTCTTTGCCTTCCCTCAATATATTTGTGGACGAGAGTTATCATTTATAACTCTGCAGGTTTGTGAATTGCAGTGCCCTGAAGCTCCATTTTACAACTCGCTTCTTTGGGAGCTGGCCGCAAAAGCGCAGGATGGCTTCAGGCCCTGTTCTGGTTCCGGGGGGCAGGCTGAGCCTGTGGTTAATTCTTCTTCCTGATGGGAAAATAGAGTGACCTGTGCCTGTCCCAACACCAAGAGCTAGTGTCTCATTAGTTCCCCGTCTTCCCGTTCATCCTCAGGACAAATTGCAACCTGTACGGAACAGGAGGTTAAAGGTGCTGATGCTCCAAGTAGGGAGATTGCTAGTAAAGTGGCTGGAATGGCGAACCCGAGCACAAAGAGATGAGAAATGAGGTGCGTTTTAGAAACCTTTCCCCATCACACAGTGTACCATCTTCTGGGTTTCTCATGCATGTTTTTGATGTAGGAAGATGCCCTTGAACCTGGAGATTTGGGACCCATGCGATGGGTAGCACGCAGTATTACTTTAAAGGGTCTGCGTTTGCTCACCCAACCTCACCAAACCTCTCAGCCCCAAGAGTGTCCACCCTTATGTCTCATCCAGCTGTGGGTCTAGATATGGTCAATCCAGGTTGCATCACAGCCCCTGAACGAATTGTGTAAAAATTTCTCTCTCTTTCACTGTCTTTGTTTCATGGGTTTTTAAAAGTAATTTATTTTTATAATGGGGTTTAGCTGCTTTTCACGGCTGTGTTTATGCCGCTTTACACCCACTTGACACACAAACAGAGAGATATCAATACATAGGTTTTAAGATTATTACTAGTTAGATATATTCTTGTGCGATGAATCGGGCGTGTTGAGTCCAGTTCTCTGAGCAAGGAGTAGGTCTTGTCTGTTACATATTGGGTTTATGGAACGGTATCTGAGCTAATTTGAAGCTCTCGTTTTATGTATCACCCCACCTCACCTTTCCCGTTAAGCAGCCATAGTGTGTTTTCTGCATGTGTGACTTTGTTCTGTTTTGTAATTCAGTTCAAGTGTAACGATTTTTACATTCCCTCTATAAGTGACACCTTATGAGAAGTGTCCTTTTCTGTGTGACTTATTTCACTTAGAATCGTCGTACCTAAATCCACTCATCATGCTGCTACTAGCCTTATGACATTGATTTCATGGCTGAGTGATATTCCATTGTACATAGGACCACAACTTTTTTATCCATTTTTCGCTTTCCTGGGATATTTAAGGTGGAATGAAGTGGAGGTCCTTGTCAACAGAGCAGCCCTAAACTTTGGGGTGCTTGTGTCTTGCTGATTTTCAATTTTCCCACTTTATACCCCCATGCGTGGAAGTGCCCTATGCTCTCTAAGCTGTGTTTTATAGATGTTTCAGGACACACCGTACCCTTCTCCAGAGTGGCTGTTGGCAATTTACATCCCGCCCATCAGTGTAGCAAGGCTCCCATTTCTCCATGGCCTGTCCTGCATTTCTGGTTTGGACACTTTTTTCAGCATGGCCCTTTTGACCGATGGGAAGCGAGACTTCTTTGTAGCGCTGATTTGCCTTTCCAGGTTGCTTGGTTGGCCAAAAAGGGCGTAGGCGTTTTTTCCTGAATATATTCAGGAAAAAACGCCTAACCCCTTTTTGGCCAAGGGCATCATTGTCAACGTTTTGCTGCTTTTCACGTGCTTTAAAGGCGATTCGAATCTACCTCCTGAAATCTGTTTCCTGCAATTCTGCCTTGATTTCAAATCCTCTTCTTTGCCTTCCCTCAATATATTTGTGGACGAGAGTTATCATTTATAACTCTGCAGGTTTGTGAATTGCAGTGCCCTGAAGCTCCATTTTACAACTCGCTTCTTTGGGAGCTGGCCGCAAAAGCGCAGGATGGCTTCAGGCCCTGTTCTGGTTCCGGGGGGCAGGCTGAGCCTGTGGTTAATTCTTCTTCCTGATGGGAAAATAGAGTGACCTGTGCCTGTCCCAACACCAAGAGCTAGTGTCTCATTAGTTCCCCGTCTTCCCGTTCATCCTCAGGACAAATTGCAACCTGTACGGAACAGGAGGTTAAAGGTGCTGATGCTCCAAGTAGGGAGATTGCTAGTAAAGTGGCTGGAATGGCAAACCCGAGCACAAAGAGATGAGAAATGAGGTGCGTTTTAGAAACCTTTCCCCATCACACGGTGTACCATCTTCTGGGTTTCTCATGCATGTTTTGGATGTAGGAAGATGCCCTTGAACCTGGAGATTTGGGACCCATGCGATGGGTAGCACGCAGTATTACTTTAAAGGGTCTGCGTTTGCTCACCCAACCTCACCAAACCTCTCAGCCCCAAGAGTGTCCACCCTTACGTCTCATCCAGCTGTGGGTCTAGATATGGTCAATCCAGGTTGCATCACAGCCCCTGAACGAATTGTGTAAATATTTCTCTCTCTTTCACTGTCTTTGTTTCATGGGTTTTTAAAAGTAATTGATTTTTATAATGGGGTTTAGCTGCTTTTCACGGCTGTGTTTATGCCGCTTTACACCCACTTGACACACAAACAGAGAGATATCAATACATAGGTTTTAAGATTATTACTAGTCAGATATATTCTTGTGCGATGAATCGGGCGTGTTGAGTCCAGTTCTCTGAGCAGGGAGTAGGTCTTGTCTATTACATATTGGGTTTATGGAACGGTATCTGAGCTAATTTGAAACTCTTGTTTTATGTATCACCCCACCTCACCTTTCCCGTTAAGCAGCCATAGTGTGTTTTCTGCATGTGTGACTCTGTTCTGTTTTGTAATTCAGTTCAAGTGTAACGATTTTTACATTCCCTCTATAAGTGACACCTTATGAGAAGTGTCCTTTTCTGTGTGACTTATTTCACTTAGAATCGTCGTACCTAAATCCACTCATCATGCTGCTACTAGCCTTATGACATTGATTTCATGGCTGAGTGATATTCCATTGTACATAAGGACCACAACTTTTTTATCCATTTTTCGCTTTCCTGGGATATTTAAGGTGGAATGAAGTGGAGGTCCTTGTCAACAGAGCAGCCCTAAACTTTGGGGTGCTTGTGTCTTGCTGATTTTCAATTTTCCCACTTTATACCCCCATGCGTGGAAGTGCCCTATGCTCTCTAAGCTGTGTTTTATAGATGTTTCAGGACACACCGTACCCTTCTCCAGAGTGGCTGTTGGCAATTTACATCCCGCCCATCAGTGTAGCAAGGCTCCCATTTCTCCATGGCCTGTCCTGCATTTCTGGTTTGGACACTTTTTTCAGCATGGCCCTTTTGACCGATGGGAAGCGAGACTTCTTTGTAGCGCTGATTTGCCTTTCCAGGTTGCTTGGTTGGCCAAAAAGGGCGTAGGCGTTTTTTCCTGAATATATTCAGGAAAAAAAGCCTAAGCCCTTTTTGGCCAAGGGCATCATTGTCAACGTTTTGCTGCTTTTCACGTGCTTTAAAGGCGATTCGAGTCTACCTCCTGAAATCTGTTTCCTGCAATTCTGCCTTGATTTCAAATCCTCTTCTTTGCCTTCCCTCAATATATTTGTGGACGAGAGTTATCATTTATAACTCTGCAGGTTTGTGAATTGCAGTGCCCTGAAGCTTCATTTTACAACTCGCTTTTTTGGGACTGGCCGCAAAAGCGCAGGATGGCTTCAGGCCCTGTTCTGGTTCCGGGGGGCAGGCTGAGCCTGTGGTTAATTCTTCTTCCTGATGGGAAAATAGAGTGACCTGTGCCTGTCCCAACACCAAGAGCTAGTGTCTCATTGGTTCCCCGTCTTCCCGTTCATCCTCAGGACAAATTGCAACCTGTACGGAACAGGAGGTTAAAGGTGCTGAGGCTCCAAGTAGGGAGATTGCTAGTAAGGTGGCTGGAATGGCGAACCCGAGCACAAGGAGATGAGAAATGAGGTGCGTTTTAGAAACCTTTCCCCATCACACGGTGTACCATCTTCTGGGTTTCTCATGCATGTTTTTGATGTAGGAAGATGCCCTTGAACCTGGAGATTTGGGACCCATGTGATGGGTAGCACGCAGTATTACTTTAAAGGGTCTGCGTTTGCTCACCCAACCTCACCAAACCTCTCAGCCCCAAGAGTGTCCACCCTTATGTCTCATCCAGCTGTGGGTCTAGATATGGTCAATCCAGGTTGCATCACAGCCCCTGAACGAATTGTGTAAAAATTTCTCTCTCTTTCACTGTCTTTGTTTCATGGGTTTTTAAAAGTAATTTATTTTTATAATGGGGTTTAGCTGCTTTTCACGGCTGTGTTTATGCCGCTTTACACCCACTTGACACACAAACAGAGAGATATCAATACATAGGTTTTAAGATTATTACTAGTCAGATATATTCTTGTGCGATGAATCGGGCGTGTTGAGTCCAGTTCTCTGAGCAAGGAGTAGGTCTTGTCTGTTACATATTGGGTTTATGGAACGGTATCTGAGCTAATTTGAAGCTCTCGTTTTATGTATCACCCCACCTCACCTTTCCCGTTAAGCAGCCATAGTGTGTTTTCTGCATGTGTGACTTTGTTCTGTTTTGTAATTCAGTTCAAGTGTAACGATTTTTACATTCCCTCTATAAGTGACACCTTATGAGAAGTGTCCTTTTCTGTGTGACTTATTTCACTTAGAATCATCGTACCTAAATCCACTCATCATGCTGCTACTAGCCTTATGACATTGATTTCATGGCTGAGTGATATTCCATTGTACATAGGACCACAACTTTTTTATCCATTTTTCGCTTTCCTGGGATATTTAAGGTGGAATGAAGTGGAGGTCCTTGTCAACAGAGCAGCCCTAAACTTTGGGGTGCTTGTGTCTTGCTGATTTTCAATTTTCCCACTTTATACCCCCATGCGTGGAAATGCCCTATGCTCTCTAAGCTGTGTTTTATAGATGTTTCAGGACACACCGTACCCTTCTCCAGAGTGGCTGTTGGCAATTTACATCCCGCCCATCAGTGTAGCAAGGCTCCCATTTCTCCATGGCCTGTCCTGCATTTCTGGTTTGGACACTTTTTTCAGCATGGCCCTTTTGACCGATGGGAAGCGAGACTTCTTTGTAGCGCTGATTTGCCTTTCCAGGTTGCTTGGTTGGCCAAAAAGGGCGTAGGCGTTTTTTCCTGAATATATTCAGGAAAAAACGCCTAAGCCCTTTTTGGCCAAGGGCATCATTGTCAACGTTTTGCTGCTTTTCACGTGCTTTAAAGGCGATTCGAGTCTACCTCCTGAAATCTGTTTCCTGCAATTCTGCCTTGATTTCAAATCCTCTTCTTTGCCTTCCCTCAATATATTTGTGGACGAGAGTTATCATTTATAACTCTGCAGGTTTGTGAATTGCAGTGCCCTGAAGCTTCATTTTACAACTCGCTTTTTTGGGACTGGCCGCAAAAGCGCAGGATGGCTTCAGGCCCTGTTCTGGTTCCGGGGGGCAGGCTGAGCCTGTGGTTAATTCTTCTTCCTGATGGGAAAATAGAGTGACCTGTGCCTGTCCCAACACCAAGAGCTAGTCTCTCATTGGTTCCCCGTCTTCCCGTTCATCCTCAGGACAAATTGCAACCTGTACGGAACAGGAGGTTAAAGGTGCTGATGCTCCAAGTAGGGAGATTGCTAGTAAGGTGGCTGGAATGGCGAACCCGAGCACAAGGAGATGAGAAATGAGGTGCGTTTTAGAAACCTTTCCCCATCACACGGTGTACCATCTTCTGGGTTTCTCATGCATGTTTTTGATGTAGGAAGATGCCCTTGAACCTGGAGATTTGGGACCCATGTGATGGGTAGCACGCAGTATTACTTTAAAGGGTCTGCGTTTGCTCACCCAACCTCACCAAACCTCTCAGCCCCAAGAGTGTCCACCCTTATGTCTCATCCAGCTGTGGGTCTAGATATGGTCAATCCAGGTTGCATCACAGCCCCTGAACGAATTGTGTAAAAATTTGTCTCTCTTTCACTGTCTTTGTTTCATGGGTTTTTAAAAGTAATTTATTTTTATAATGGGGTTTAGCTGCTTTTCACGGCTGTGTTTATGCCGCTTTACACCCACTTGACACACAAACAGAGAGATATCAATACATAGGTTTTAAGATTATTACTAGTCAGATATATTCTTGTGCGATGAATCGGGCGTGTTGAGTCCAGTTCTCTGAGCAAGGAGTAGGTCTTGTCTGTTACATATTGGGTTTATGGAACGGTATCTGAGCTAATTTGAAGCTCTCGTTTTATGTATCACCCCACCTCACCTTTCCCGTTAAGCAGCCATAGTGTGTTTTCTGCATGTGTGACTCTGTTCTGTTTTGTAATTCAGTTCAAGTGTAACGATTTTTACATTCCCTCTATAAGTGACACCTTATGAGAAGTGTCCTTTTCTGTGTGACTTATTTCACTTAGAATCGTCCTACCTAAATCCACTCATCATGCTGCTACTAGCCTTATGACATTGATTTCATGGCTGAGTGATATTCCATTGTACATAAGGACCACAACTTTTTTATCCATTTTTCGCTTTCCTGGGATATTTAAGGTGGAATGAAGTGGAGGTCCTTGTCAACAGAGCAGCCCTAAACTTTGGGGTGCTTGTGTCTTGCTGATTTTCAATTTTCCCACTTTATACCCCCATGCGTGGAAGTGCCCTATGCTCTCTAAGCTGTGTTTTATAGATGTTTCAGGACACACCGTACCCTTCTCCAGAGTGGCTGTTGGCAATTAACATCCCGCCCATCAGTGTAGCAAGGCTCCCATTTCTCCATGGCCTGTCCTGCATTTCTGGTTTGGACACTTTTTTCAGCATGGCCCTTTTGACCGATGGGAAGCGAGACTTCTTTGTAGCGCTGATTTGCCTTTCCAGGTTGCTTGCTTGGCCAAAAAGGGCGTAGGCGTTTTTTCCTGAATATATTCAGGAAAAAACGCCTAAGCCCTTTTTGGCCAAGGGCATCATTGTCAACGTTTTGCTGCTTTTCACGTGCTTTAAAGGCGATTCTAATCTACCTCCTGAAATCTGTTTCCTGCAATTCTGCCTTGATTTCAAATCCTCTTCTTTGCCTTCCCTCAATATATTTGTGGACGAGAGTTATCATTTATAACTCTGCAGGTTTGTGAATTGCAGTGCCCTGAAGCTCCATTTTACAACTCGCTTTTTTGGGACTGGCCGCAAAAGCGCAGGATGGCTTCAGGCCCTGTTCTGGTTCCGGGGGGCAGGCTGAGCCTGTGGTTAATTCTTCTTCCTGATGGGAAAATAGAGTGACCTGTGCCTGTCCCAACACCAAGAGCTAGTGTCTCATTGGTTCCCCGTCTTCCCGTTCATCCTCAGGACAAATTGCAACCTGTACGGAACAGGAGGTTAAAGGTGCTGATGCTCCAAGTAGGGAGATTGCTAGTAAAGTGGCTGGAATGGCGAACCCGAGCACAAAGAGATGAGAAATGAGGTGCGTTTTAGAAACCTTTCCCCATCACACAGTGTACCATCTTCTGGGTTTCTCATGCATGTTTTTGATGTAGGAAGATGCCCTTGAACCTGGAGATTTGGGACCCATGCGATGGGTAGCACGCAGTATTACTTTAAAGGGTCTGCGTTTGCTCACCCAACCTCACCAAACCTCTCAGCCCCAAGAGTGTCCACCCTTATGTCTCATCCAGCTGTGGGTCTAGATATGGTCAATCCAGGTTGCATCACAGCCCCTGAACGAATTGTGTAAAAATTTCTCTCTCTTTCACTGTCTTTGTTTCATGGGTTTTTAAAAGTAATTTATTTTTATAATGGGGTTTAGCTGCTTTTCACGGCTGTGTTTATGCCGCTTTACACCCACTTGACACACAAACAGAGAGATATCAATACATAGGTTTTAAGATTATTACTAGTCAGATATATTCTTGTGCGATGAATCGGGCGTGTTGAGTCCAGTTCTCTGAGCAAGGAGTAGGTCTTGTCTGTTACATATTGGGTTTATGGAACGGTATCTGAGCTAATTTGAAGCTCTCGTTTTATGTATCACCCCACCTCACCTTTCCCGTTAAGCAGCCATAGTGTGTTTTCTGCATGTGTGACTTTGTTCTGTTTTGTAATTCAGTTCAAGTGTAACGATTTTTACATTCCCTCTATAAGTGACACCTTATGAGAAGTGTCCTTTTCTGTGTGACTTATTTCACTTAGAATCGTCGTACCTAAATCCACTCATCATGCTGCTACTAGCCTTATGACATTGATTTCATGGCTGAGTGATATTCCATTGTACATAGGACCACAACTTTTTTATCCATTTTTCGCTTTCCTGGGATATTTAAGGTGGAATGAAGTGGAGGTCCTTGTCAACAGAGCAGCCCTAAACTTTGGGGTGCTTGTGTCTTGCTGATTTTTAATTTTCCCACTTTATACCCCCATGCGTGGAAGTGCCCTATGCTCTCTAAGCTGTGTTTTATAGATGTTTCAGGACACACCGTACCCTTCTCCAGAGTGGCTGTTGGCAATTTACATCCCGCCCATCAGTGTAGCAAGGCTCCCATTTCTCCATGGCCTGTCCTGCATTTCTGGTTTGGACACTTTTTTCAGCATGGCCCTTTTGACCGATGGGAAGCGAGACTTCTTTGTAGCGCTGATTTGCCTTTCCAGGTTGCTTGGTTGGCCAAAAAGGGCGTAGGCGTTTTTTCCTGAATATATTCAGGAAAAAACGCCTAACCCCTTTTTGGCCAAGGGCATCATTGTCAACGTTTTGCTGCTTTTCACGTGCTTTAAAGGCGATTCGAATCTACCTCCTGAAATCTGTTTCCTGCAATTCTGCCTTGATTTCAAATCCTCTTCTTTGCCTTCCCTCAATATATTTGTGGACGAGAGTTATCATTTATAACTCTGCAGGTTTGTGAATTGCAGTGCCCTGAAGCTCCATTTTACAACTCGCTTCTTTGGGAGCTGGCCGCAAAAGCGCAGGATGGCTTCAGGCCCTGTTCTGGTTCCGGGGGGCAGGCTGAGCCTGTGGTTAATTCTTCTTCCTGATGGGAAAATAGAGTGACCTGTGCCTGTCCCAACACCAAGAGCTAGTGTCTCATTAGTTCCCCGTCTTCCCGTTCATCCTCAGGACAAATTGCAACCTGTACGGAACAGGAGGTTAAAGGTGCTGATGCTCCAAGTAGGGAGATTGCTAGTAAAGTGGCTGGAATGGCAAACCCGAGCACAAAGAGATGAGAAATGAGGTGCGTTTTAGAAACCTTTCCCCATCACACGGTGTACCATCTTCTGGGTTTCTCATGCATGTTTTGGATGTAGGAAGATGCCCTTGAACCTGGAGATTTGGGACCCATGCGATGGGTAGCACGCAGTATTACTTTAAAGGGTCTGCGTTTGCTCACCCAACCTCACCAAACCTCTCAGCCCCAAGAGTGTCCACCCTTACGTCTCATCCAGCTGTGGGTCTAGATATGGTCAATCCAGGTTGCATCACAGCCCCTGAACGAATTGTGTAAATATTTCTCTCTCTTTCACTGTCTTTGTTTCATGGGTTTTTAAAAGTAATTGATTTTTATAATGGGGTTTAGCTGCTTTTCACGGCTGTGTTTATGCCGCTTTACACCCACTTGACACACAAACAGAGAGATATCAATACATAGGTTTTAAGATTATTACTAGTCAGATATATTCTTGTGCGATGAATCGGGCGTGTTGAGTCCAGTTCTCTGAGCAGGGAGTAGGTCTTGTCTATTACATATTGGGTTTATGGAACGGTATCTGAGCTAATTTGAAACTCTTGTTTTATGTATCACCCCACCTCACCTTTCCCGTTAAGCAGCCATAGTGTGTTTTCTGCATGTGTGACTCTGTTCTGTTTTGTAATTCAGTTCAAGTGTAACGATTTTTACATTCCCTCTATAAGTGACACCTTATGAGAAGTGTCCTTTTCTGTGTGACTTATTTCACTTAGAATCGTCGTACCTAAATCCACTCATCATGCTGCTACTAGCCTTATGACATTGATTTCATGGCTGAGTGATATTCCATTGTACATAAGGACCACAACTTTTTTATCCATTTTTCGCTTTCCTGGGATATTTAAGGTGGAATGAAGTGGAGGTCCTTGTCAACAGAGCAGCCCTAAACTTTGGGGTGCTTGTGTCTTGCTGATTTTCAATTTTCCCACTTTATACCCCCATGCGTGGAAGTGCCCTATGCTCTCTAAGCTGTGTTTTATAGATGTTTCAGGACACACCGTACCCTTCTCCAGAGTGGCTGTTGGCAATTTACATCCCGCCCATCAGTGTAGCAAGGCTCCCATTTCTCCATGGCCTGTCCTGCATTTCTGGTTTGGACACTTTTTTCAGCATGGCCCTTTTGACCGATGGGAAGCGAGACTTCTTTGTAGCGCTGATTTGCCTTTCCAGGTTGCTTGGTTGGCCAAAAAGGGCGTAGGCGTTTTTTCCTGAATATATTCAGGAAAAAAAGCCTAAGCCCTTTTTGGCCAAGGGCATCATTGTCAACGTTTTGCTGCTTTTCACGTGCTTTAAAGGCGATTCGAGTCTACCTCCTGAAATCTGTTTCCTGCAATTCTGCCTTGATTTCAAATCCTCTTCTTTGCCTTCCCTCAATATATTTGTGGACGAGAGTTATCATTTATAACTCTGCAGGTTTGTGAATTGCAGTGCCCTGAAGCTTCATTTTACAACTCGCTTTTTTGGGACTGGCCGCAAAAGCGCAGGATGGCTTCAGGCCCTGTTCTGGTTCCGGGGGGCAGGCTGAGCCTGTGGTTAATTCTTCTTCCTGATGGGAAAATAGAGTGACCTGTGCCTGTCCCAACACCAAGAGCTAGTGTCTCATTGGTTCCCCGTCTTCCCGTTCATCCTCAGGACAAATTGCAACCTGTACGGAACAGGAGGTTAAAGGTGCTGAGGCTCCAAGTAGGGAGATTGCTAGTAAGGTGGCTGGAATGGCGAACCCGAGCACAAGGAGATGAGAAATGAGGTGCGTTTTAGAAACCTTTCCCCATCACACGGTGTACCATCTTCTGGGTTTCTCATGCATGTTTTTGATGTAGGAAGATGCCCTTGAACCTGGAGATTTGGGACCCATGTGATGGGTAGCACGCAGTATTACTTTAAAGGGTCTGCGTTTGCTCACCCAACCTCACCAAACCTCTCAGCCCCAAGAGTGTCCACCCTTATGTCTCATCCAGCTGTGGGTCTAGATATGGTCAATCCAGGTTGCATCACAGCCCCTGAACGAATTGTGTAAAAATTTCTCTCTCTTTCACTGTCTTTGTTTCATGGGTTTTTAAAAGTAATTTATTTTTATAATGGGGTTTAGCTGCTTTTCACGGCTGTGTTTATGCCGCTTTACACCCACTTGACACACAAACAGAGAGATATCAATACATAGGTTTTAAGATTATTACTAGTCAGATATATTCTTGTGCGATGAATCGGGCGTGTTGAGTCCAGTTCTCTGAGCAAGGAGTAGGTCTTGTCTGTTACATATTGGGTTTATGGAACGGTATCTGAGCTAATTTGAAGCTCTCGTTTTATGTATCACCCCACCTCACCTTTCCCGTTAAGCAGCCATAGTGTGTTTTCTGCATGTGTGACTTTGTTCTGTTTTGTAATTCAGTTCAAGTGTAACGATTTTTACATTCCCTCTATAAGTGACACCTTATGAGAAGTGTCCTTTTCTGTGTGACTTATTTCACTTAGAATCATCGTACCTAAATCCACTCATCATGCTGCTACTAGCCTTATGACATTGATTTCATGGCTGAGTGATATTCCATTGTACATAGGACCACAACTTTTTTATCCATTTTTCGCTTTCCTGGGATATTTAAGGTGGAATGAAGTGGAGGTCCTTGTCAACAGAGCAGCCCTAAACTTTGGGGTGCTTGTGTCTTGCTGATTTTCAATTTTCCCACTTTATACCCCCATGCGTGGAAATGCCCTATGCTCTCTAAGCTGTGTTTTATAGATGTTTCAGGACACACCGTACCCTTCTCCAGAGTGGCTGTTGGCAATTTACATCCCGCCCATCAGTGTAGCAAGGCTCCCATTTCTCCATGGCCTGTCCTGCATTTCTGGTTTGGACACTTTTTTCAGCATGGCCCTTTTGACCGATGGGAAGCGAGACTTCTTTGTAGCGCTGATTTGCCTTTCCAGGTTGCTTGGTTGGCCAAAAAGGGCGTAGGCGTTTTTTCCTGAATATATTCAGGAAAAAACGCCTAAGCCCTTTTTGGCCAAGGGCATCATTGTCAACGTTTTGCTGCTTTTCACGTGCTTTAAAGGCGATTCGAGTCTACCTCCTGAAATCTGTTTCCTGCAATTCTGCCTTGATTTCAAATCCTCTTCTTTGCCTTCCCTCAATATATTTGTGGACGAGAGTTATCATTTATAACTCTGCAGGTTTGTGAATTGCAGTGCCCTGAAGCTTCATTTTACAACTCGCTTTTTTGGGACTGGCCGCAAAAGCGCAGGATGGCTTCAGGCCCTGTTCTGGTTCCGGGGGGCAGGCTGAGCCTGTGGTTAATTCTTCTTCCTGATGGGAAAATAGAGTGACCTGTGCCTGTCCCAACACCAAGAGCTAGTCTCTCATTGGTTCCCCGTCTTCCCGTTCATCCTCAGGACAAATTGCAACCTGTACGGAACAGGAGGTTAAAGGTGCTGATGCTCCAAGTAGGGAGATTGCTAGTAAGGTGGCTGGAATGGCGAACCCGAGCACAAGGAGATGAGAAATGAGGTGCGTTTTAGAAACCTTTCCCCATCACACGGTGTACCATCTTCTGGGTTTCTCATGCATGTTTTTGATGTAGGAAGATGCCCTTGAACCTGGAGATTTGGGACCCATGTGATGGGTAGCACGCAGTATTACTTTAAAGGGTCTGCGTTTGCTCACCCAACCTCACCAAACCTCTCAGCCCCAAGAGTGTCCACCCTTATGTCTCATCCAGCTGTGGGTCTAGATATGGTCAATCCAGGTTGCATCACAGCCCCTGAACGAATTGTGTAAAAATTTGTCTCTCTTTCACTGTCTTTGTTTCATGGGTTTTTAAAAGTAATTTATTTTTATAATGGGGTTTAGCTGCTTTTCACGGCTGTGTTTATGCCGCTTTACACCCACTTGACACACAAACAGAGAGATATCAATACATAGGTTTTAAGATTATTACTAGTCAGATATATTCTTGTGCGATGAATCGGGCGTGTTGAGTCCAGTTCTCTGAGCAAGGAGTAGGTCTTGTCTGTTACATATTGGGTTTATGGAACGGTATCTGAGCTAATTTGAAGCTCTCGTTTTATGTATCACCCCACCTCACCTTTCCCGTTAAGCAGCCATAGTGTGTTTTCTGCATGTGTGACTCTGTTCTGTTTTGTAATTCAGTTCAAGTGTAACGATTTTTACATTCCCTCTATAAGTGACACCTTATGAGAAGTGTCCTTTTCTGTGTGACTTATTTCACTTAGAATCGTCCTACCTAAATCCACTCATCATGCTGCTACTAGCCTTATGACATTGATTTCATGGCTGAGTGATATTCCATTGTACATAAGGACAACAACTTTTTTATCCATTTTTCGCTTTCCTGGGATATTTAAGGTGGAATGAAGTGGAGGTCCTTGTCAACAGAGCAGCCCTAAACTTTGGGGTGCTTGTGTCTTGCTGATTTTCAATTTTCCCACTTTATACCCCCATGCGTGGAAGTGCCCTATGCTCTCTAAGCTGTGTTTTATAGATGTTTCAGGACACACCGTACCCTTCTCCAGAGTGGCTGTTGGCAATTAACATCCCGCCCATCAGTGTAGCAAGGCTCCCATTTCTCCATGGCCTGTCCTGCATTTCTGGTTTGGACACTTTTTTCAGCATGGCCCTTTTGACCGATGGGAAGCGAGACTTCTTTGTAGCGCTGATTTGCCTTTCCAGGTTGCTTGGTTGGCCAAAAAGGGCGTAGGCGTTTTTTCCTGAATATATTCAGGAAAAAACGCCTAAGCCCTTTTTGGCCAAGGGCATCATTGTCAACGTTTTGCTGCTTTTCACGTGCTTTAAAGGCGATTCTAATCTACCTCCTGAAATCTGTTTCCTGCAATTCTGCCTTGATTTCAAATCCTCTTCTTTGCCTTCCCTCAATATATTTGTGGACGAGAGTTATCATTTATAACTCTGCAGGTTTGTGAATTGCAGTGCCCTGAAGCTCCATTTTACAACTCGCTTTTTTGGGACTGGCCGCAAAAGCGCAGGATGGCTTCAGGCCCTGTTCTGGTTCCGGGGGGCAGGCTGAGCCTGTGGTTAATTCTTCTTCCTGATGGGAAAATAGAGTGACCTGTGCCTGTCCCAACACCAAGAGCTAGTGTCTCATTGGTTCCCCGTCTTCCCGTTCATCCTCAGGACAAATTGCAACCTGTACGGAACAGGAGGTTAAAGGTGCTGATGCTCCAAGTAGGGAGATTGCTAGTAAAGTGGCTGGAATGGCGAACCCGAGCACAAAGAGATGAGAAATGAGGTGCGTTTTAGAAACCTTTCCCCATCACACAGTGTACCATCTTCTGGGTTTCTCATGCATGTTTTTGATGTAGGAAGATGCCCTTGAACCTGGAGATTTGGGACCCATGCGATGGGTAGCACGCAGTATTACTTTAAAGGGTCTGCGTTTGCTCACCCAACCTCACCAAACCTCTCAGCCCCAAGAGTGTCCACCCTTATGTCTCATCCAGCTGTGGGTCTAGATATGGTCAATCCAGGTTGCATCACAGCCCCTGAACGAATTGTGTAAAAATTTCTCTCTCTTTCACTGTCTTTGTTTCATGGGTTTTTAAAAGTAATTTATTTTTATAATGGGGTTTAGCTGCTTTTCACGGCTGTGTTTATGCCGCTTTACACCCACTTGACACACAAACAGAGAGATATCAATACATAGGTTTTAAGATTATTACTAGTCAGATATATTCTTGTGCGATGAATCGGGCGTGTTGAGTCCAGTTCTCTGAGCAAGGAGTAGGTCTTGTCTGTTACATATTGGGTTTATGGAACGGTATCTGAGCTAATTTGAAGCTCTCGTTTTATGTATCACCCCACCTCACCTTTCCCGTTAAGCAGCCATAGTGTGTTTTCTGCATGTGTGACTTTGTTCTGTTTTGTAATTCAGTTCAAGTGTAACGATTTTTACATTCCCTCTATAAGTGACACCTTATGAGAAGTGTCCTTTTCTGTGTGACTTATTTCACTTAGAATCGTCGTACCTAAATCCACTCATCATGCTGCTACTAGCCTTATGACATTGATTTCATGGCTGAGTGATATTCCATTGTACATAGGACCACAACTTTTTTATCCATTTTTCGCTTTCCTGGGATATTTAAGGTGGAATGAAGTGGAGGTCCTTGTCAACAGAGCAGCCCTAAACTTTGGGGTGCTTGTGTCTTGCTGATTTTCAATTTTCCCACTTTATACCCCCATGCGTGGAAGTGCCCTATGCTCTCTAAGCTGTGTTTTATAGATGTTTCAGGACACACCGTACCCTTCTCCAGAGTGGCTGTTGGCAATTTACATCCCGCCCATCAGTGTAGCAAGGCTCCCATTTCTCCATGGCCTGTCCTGCATTTCTGGTTTGGACACTTTTTTCAGCATGGCCCTTTTGACCGATGGGAAGCGAGACTTCTTTGTAGCGCTGATTTGCCTTTCCAGGTTGCTTGGTTGGCCAAAAAGGGCGTAGGCGTTTTTTCCTGAATATATTCAGGAAAAAACGCCTAAGCCCTTTTTGGCCAAGGGCATCATTGTGAACGTTTTGCTGCTTTTCACGTGCTTTAAAGGCGATTCGAATCTACCTCCTGAAATCTGTTTCCTGCAATTCTGCCTTGATTTCAAATCCTCTTCTTTGCCTTCCCTCAATATATTTGTGGACGAGAGTTATCATTTATAACTCTGCAGGTTTGTGAATTGCAGTGCCCTGAAGCTCCATTTTACAACTCGCTTCTTTGGGAGCTGGCCGCAAAAGCGCAGGATGGCTTCAGGCCCTGTTCTGGTTCCGGGGGGCAGGCTGAGCCTGTGGTTAATTCTTCTTCCTGATGGGAAAATAGAGTGACCTGTGCCTGTCCCAACACCAAGAGCTAGTGTCTCATTGGTTCCCCGTCTTCCCGTTCATCCTCAGGACAAATTGCAACCTGTACGGAACAGGAGGTTAAAGGTGCTGATGCTCCAAGTAGGGAGATTGCTAGTAAAGTGGCTGGAATGGCGAACCCGAGCACAAAGAGATGAGAAATGAGGTGCGTTTTAGAAACCTTTCCCCATCACACAGTGTACCATCTTCTGGGTTTCTCATGCATGTTTTTGATGTAGGAAGATGCCCTTGAACCTGGAGATTTGGGACCCATGCGATGGGTAGCACGCAGTATTACTTTAAAGGGTCTGCGTTTGCTCACCCAACCTCACCAAACCTCTCAGCCCCAAGAGTGTCCACCCTTATGTCTCATCCAGCTGTGGGTCTAGATATGGTCAATCCAGGTTGCATCACAGCCCCTGAACGAATTGTGTAAAAATTTGTCTCTCTTTCACTGTCTTTGTTTCATGGGTTTTTAAAAGTAATTTATTTTTATAATGGGGTTTAGCTGCTTTTCACGGCTGTGTTTATGCCGCTTTACACCCACTTGACACACAAACAGAGAGATATCAATACATAGGTTTTAAGATTATTACTAGTCAGATATATTCTTGTGCGATGAATCGGGCGTGTTGAGTCCAGTTCTCTGAGCAGGGAGTAGGTCTTGTCTATTACATATTGGGTTTATGGAACGGTATCTGAGCTAATTTGAAACTCTTGTTTTATGTATCACCCCACCTCACCTTTCCCGTTAAGCAGCCATAGTGTGTTTTCTGCATGTGTGACTCTGTTCTGTTTTGTAATTCAGTTCAAGTGTAACGATTTTTACATTCCCTCTATAAGTGACACCTTATGAGAAGTGTCCTTTTCTGTGTGACTTATTTCACTTAGAATCGTCGTACCTAAATCCACTCATCATGCTGCTACTAGCCTTATGACATTGATTTCATGGCTGAGTGATATTCCATTGTACAAAAGGACCACAACTTTTTTATCCATTTTTCGCTTTCCTGGGATATTTAAGGTGGAATGAAGTGGAGGTCCTTGTCAACAGAGCAGCCCTAAACTTTGGGGTGCTTGTGTCTTGCTGATTTTCAATTTTCCCACTTTATACCCCCATGCGTGGAAGTGCCCTATGCTCTCTAAGCTGTGTTTTATAGATGTTTCAGGACACACCGTACCCTTCTGCAGAGTGGCTGTTGGCAATTTACATCCCGCCCATCAGTGTAGCAAGGCTCCCATTTCTCCATGGCCTGTCCTGCATTTCTGGTTTGGACACTTTTTTCAGCATGGCCCTTTTGACCGATGGGAAGCGAGACTTCTTTGTAGCGCTGATTTGCCTTTCCAGGTTGCTTGGTTGGCCAAAAAGGGCGTAGGCGTTTTTTCCTGAATATATTCAGGAAAAAACGCCTACGCCCTTTTTGGCCAAGGGCATCATTGTCAACGTTTTGCTGCTTTTCACGTGCTTTAAAGGCGATTCGAGTCTACCTCCTGAAATCTGTTTCCTGCAATTCTGCCTTGATTTCAAATCCTCTTCTTTGCCTTCCCTCAATATATTTGTGGACGAGAGTTATCATTTATAACTCTGCAGGTTTGTGAATTTCAGTGCCCTGAAGCTTCATTTTACAACTCGCTTTTTTGGGACTGGCCGCAAAAGTGCAGGATGGCTTCAGGCCCTGTTCTGGTTCCGGGGGGCAGGCTGAGCCTGTGGTTAATTCTTCTTCCTGATGGGAAAATAGAGTGACCTGTGCCTGTCCCAACACCAAGAGCTAGTCTCTCATTGGTTCCCCGTCTTCCCGTTCATCCTCAGGACAAATTGCAACCTGTACGGAACAGGAGGTTAAAGGTGCTGATGCTCCAAGTAGGGAGATTGCTAGTAAGGTGGCTGGAATGGCGAACCCGAGCACAAGGAGATGAGAAATGAGGTGCGTTTTAGAAACCTTTCCCCATCACACGGTGTACCATCTTCTGGGTTTCTCATGCATGTTTTTGATGTAGGAAGATGCCCTTGAACCTGGAGATTTGGGACCCATGTGATGGGTAGCACGCAGTATTACTTTAAAGGGTCTGCGTTTGCTCACCCAACCTCACCAAACCTCTCAGCCCCAAGAGTGTCCACCCTTATGTCTCATCCAGCTGTGGGTCTAGATATGGTCAATCCAGGTTGCATCACAGCCCCTGAACGAATTGTGTAAAAATTTCTCTCTCTTTCACTGTCTTTGTTTCATGGGTTTTTAAAAGTAATTTATTTTTATAATGGGGTTTAGCTGCTTTTCACGGCTGTGTTTATGCCGCTTTACACCCACTTGACACACAAACAGAGAGATATCAATACATAGGTTTTAAGATTATTACTAGTCAGATATATTCTTGTGCGATGAATCGGGCGTGTTGAGTCCAGTTCTCTGAGCAAGGAGTAGGTCTTGTCTGTTACATATTGGGTTTATGGAACGGTATCTGAGCTAATTTGAAGCTCTCGTTTTATGTATCACCCCACCTCACCTTTCCCGTTAAGCAGCCATAGTGTGTTTTCTGCATGTGTGACTCTGTTCTGTTTTGTAATTCAGTTCAAGTGTAACGATTTTTACATTCCCTCTATAAGTGACACCTTATGAGAAGTGTCCTTTTCTGTGTGACTTATTTCACTTAGAATCGTCCTACCTAAATCCACTCATCATGCTGCTACTAGCCTTATGACATTGATTTCATGGCTGAGTGATATTCCATTGTACATAAGGACCACAACTTTTTTATCCATTTTTCGCTTTCCTGGGATATTTAAGGTGGAATGAAGTGGAGGTCCTTGTTAACAGAGCAGCCCTAAACTTTGGGGTGCTTGTGTCTTGCTGATTTTCAATTTTCCCACTTTATACCCCCATGCGTGGAAGTGCCCTATGCTCTCTAAGCTGTGTTTTATAGATGTTTCAGGACACACCGTACCCTTCTCCAGAGTGGCTGTTGGCAATTAACATCCCGCCCATCAGTGTAGCAAGGCTCCCATTTCTCCATGGCCTGTCCTGCATTTCTGGTTTGGACACTTTTTTCAGCATGGCCCTTTTGACCGATGGGAAGCGAGACTTCTTTGTAGCGCTGATTTGCCTTTCCAGGTTGCTTGGTTGGCCAAAAAGGGCGTAGGCGTTTTTTCCTGAATATATTCAGGAAAAAACGCCTAAGCCCTTTTTGGCCAAGGGCATCATTGTCAACGTTTTGCTGCTTTTCACGTGCTTTAAAGGCGATTCTAATCTACCTCCTGAAATCTGTTTCCTGCAATTCTGCCTTGATTTCAAATCCTCTTCTTTGCCTTCCCTCAATATATTTGTGGACGAGAGTTATCATTTATAACTCTGCAGGTTTGTGAATTGCAGTGCCCTGAAGCTCCATTTTACAACTCGCTTTTTTGGGACTGGCCGCAAAAGCGCAGGATGGCTTCAGGCCCTGTTCTGGTTCCGGGGGGCAGGCTGAGCCTGTGGTTAATTCTTCTTCCTGATGGGAAAATAGAGTGACCTGTGCCTGTCCCAACACCAAGAGCTAGTGTCTCATTGGTTCCCCGTCTTCCCGTTCATCCTCAGGACAAATTGCAACCTGTACGGAACAGGAGGTTAAAGGTGCTGATGCTCCAAGTAGGGAGATTGCTAGTAAAGTGGCTGGAATGGCGAACCCGAGCACAAAGAGATGAGAAATGAGGTGCGTTTTAGAAACCTTTCCCCATCACACGGTGTACCATCTTCTGGGTTTCTCATGCATGTTTTTGATGTAGGAAGATGCCCTTGAACCTGGAGATTTGGGACCCATGCGATGGGTAGCACGCAGTATTACTTTAAAGGGTCTGCGTTTGCTCACCCAACCTCACCAAACCTCTCAGCCCCAAGAGTGTCCACCCTTATGTCTCATCCAGCTGTGGGTCTAGATATGGTCAATCCAGGTTGCATCACAGCCCCTGAACGAATTGTGTAAAAATTTCTCTCTCTTTCACTGTCTTTGTTTCATGGGTTTTTAAAAGTAATTTATTTTTATAATGGGGTTTAGCTGCTTTTCACGGCTGTGTTTATGCCGCTTTACACCCACTTGACACACAAACAGAGAGATATCAATACATAGGTTTTAAGATTATTACTAGTCAGATATATTCTTGTGCGATGAATCGGGCGTGTTGAGTCCAGTTCTCTGAGCAAGGAGTAGGTCTTGTCTGTTACATATTGGGTTTATGGAACGGTATCTGAGCTAATTTGAAGCTCTCGTTTTATGTATCACCCCACCTCACCTTTCCCGTTAAGCAGCCATAGTGTGTTTTCTGCATGTGTGACTTTGTTCTGTTTTGTAATTCAGTTCAAGTGTAACGATTTTTACATTCCCTCTATAAGTGACACCTTATGAGAAGTGTCCTTTTCTGTGTGACTTATTTCACTTAGAATCGTCGTACCTAAATCCACTCATCATGCTGCTACTAGCCTTATGACATTGATTTCATGGCTGAGTGATATTCCATTGTACATAGGACCACAACTTTTTTATCCATTTTTCGCTTTCCTGGGATATTTAAGGTGGAATGAAGTGGAGGTCCTTGTCAACAGAGCAGCCCTAAACTTTGGGGTGCTTGTGTCTTGCTGATTTTCAATTTTCCCACTTTATACCCCCATGCGTGGAAGTGCCCTATGCTCTCTAAGCTGTGTTTTATAGATGTTTCAGGACACACCGTACCCTTCTCCAGAGTGGCTGTTGGCAATTTACATCCCGCCCATCAGTGTAGCAAGGCTCCCATTTCTCCATGGCCTGTCCTGCATTTCTGGTTTGGACACTTTTTTCAGCATGGCCCTTTTGACCGATGGGAAGCGAGACTTCTTTGTAGCGCTGATTTGCCTTTCCAGGTTGCTTGGTTGGCCAAAAAGGGCGTAGGCGTTTTTTCCTGAATATATTCAGGAAAAAACGCCTAAGCCCTTTTTGGCCAAGGGCATCATTGTGAACGTTTTGCTGCTTTTCACGTGCTTTAAAGGCGATTCGAATCTACCTCCTGAAATCTGTTTCCTGCAATTCTGCCTTGATTTCAAATCCTCTTCTTTGCCTTCCCTCAATATATTTGTGGACGAGAGTTATCATTTATAACTCTGCAGGTTTGTGAATTGCAGTGCCCTGAAGCTCCATTTTACAACTCGCTTCTTTGGGAGCTGGCCGCAAAAGCGCAGGATGGCTTCAGGCCCTGTTCTGGTTCCGGGGGGCAGGCTGAGCCTGTGGTTAATTCTTCTTCCTGATGGGAAAATAGAGTGACCTGTGCCTGTCCCAACACCAAGAGCTAGTGTCTCATTGGTTCCCCGTCTTCCCGTTCATCCTCAGGACAAATTGCAACCTGTACGGAACAGGAGGTTAAAGGTGCTGATGCTCCAAGTAGGGAGATTGCTAGTAAAGTGGCTGGAATGGCGAACCCGAGCACAAAGAGATGAGAAATGAGGTGCGTTTTAGAAACCTTTCCCCATCACACAGTGTACCATCTTCTGGGTTTCTCATGCATGTTTTTGATGTAGGAAGATGCCCTTGAACCTGGAGATTTGGGACCCATGCGATGGGTAGCACGCAGTATTACTTTAAAGGGTCTGCGTTTGCTCACCCAACCTCACCAAACCTCTCAGCCCCAAGAGTGTCCACCCTTATGTCTCATCCAGCTGTGGGTCTAGATATGGTCAATCCAGGTTGCATCACAGCCCCTGAACGAATTGTGTAAAAATTTCTCTCTCTTTCACTGTCTTTGTTTCATGGGTTTTTAAAAGTAATTTATTTTTATAATGGGGTTTAGCTGCTTTTCACGGCTGTGTTTATGCCGCTTTACACCCACTTGACACACAAACAGAGAGATATCAATACATAGGTTTTAAGATTATTACTAGTCAGATATATTCTTGTGCGATGAATCGGGCGTGTTGAGTCCAGTTCTCTGAGCAAGGAGTAGGTCTTGTCTGTTACATATTGGGTTTATGGAACGGTATCTGAGCTAATTTGAAGCTCTCGTTTTATGTATCACCCCACCTCACCTTTCCCGTTAAGCAGCCATAGTGTGTTTTCTGCATGTGTGACTTTGTTCTGTTTTGTAATTCAGTTCAAGTGTAACGATTTTTACATTCCCTCTATAAGTGACACCTTATGAGAAGTGTCCTTTTCTGTGTGACTTATTTCACTTAGAATCGTCGTACCTAAATCCACTCATCATGCTGCTACTAGCCTTATGACATTGATTTCATGGCTGAGTGATATTCCATTGTACATAGGACCACAACTTTTTTATCCATTTTTCGCTTTCCTGGGATATTTAAGGTGGAATGAAGTGGAGGTCCTTGTCAACAGAGCAGCCCTAAACTTTGGGGTGCTTGTGTCTTGCTGATTTTCAATTTTCCCACTTTATACCCCCATGCGTGGAAGTGCCCTATGCTCTCTAAGCTGTGTTTTATAGATGTTTCAGGACACACCGTACCCTTCTCCAGAGTGGCTGTTGGCAATTTACATCCCGCCCATCAGTGTAGCAAGGCTCCCATTTCTCCATGGCCTGTCCTGCATTTCTGGTTTGGACACTTTTTTCAGCATGGCCCTTTTGACCGATGGGAAGCGAGACTTCTTTGTAGCGCTGATTTGCCTTTCCAGGTTGCTTGGTTGGCCAAAAAGGGCGTAGGCGTTTTTTCCTGAATATATTCAGGAAAAAACGCCTAAGCCCTTTTTGGCCAAGGGCATCATTGTCAACGTTTTGCTGCTTTTCACGTGCTTTAAAGGCGATTCGAATCTACCTCCTGAAATCTGTTTCCTGCAATTCTGCCTTGATTTCAAATCCTCTTCTTTGCCTTCCCTCAATATATTTGTGGACGAGAGTTATCATTTATAACTCTGCAGGTTTGTGAATTGCAGTGCCCTGAAGCTCCATTTTACAACTCGCTTCTTTGGGAGCTGGCCGCAAAAGCGCAGGATGGCTTCAGGCCCTGTTCTGGTTCCGGGGGGCAGGCTGAGCCTGTGGTTAATTCTTCTTCCTGATGGGAAAATAGAGTGACCTGTGCCTGTCCCAACACCAAGAGCTAGTGTCTCATTGGTTCCCCGTCTTCCCGTTCATCCTCAGGACAAATTGCAACCTGTACGGAACAGGAGGTTAAAGGTGCTGATGCTCCAAGTAAGGAGATTGCTAGTAAAGTGGCTGGAATGGCGAACCCGAGCACAAAGAGATGAGAAATGAGGTGCGTTTTAGAAACCTTTCCCCATCACACGGTGTACCATCTTCTGGGTTTCTCATGCATGTTTTTGATGTAGGAAGATGCCCTTGAACCTGGAGATTTGGGACCCATGCGATGGGTAGCACGCAGTATTACTTTAAAGGGTCTGCGTTTGCTCACTCAACCTCACCAAACCTCTCAGCCCCAAGAGTGTCCACCCTTATGTCTCATCCAGCTGTGGGTCTAGATATGGTCAATCCAGGTTGCATCACAGCCCCTGAACGAATTGTGTAAAAATTTCTCTCTCTTTCACTGTCTTTGTTTCATGGGTTTTTAAAAGTAATTTATTTTTATAATGGGGTTTAGCTGCTTTTCACGGCTGTGTTTATGCCGCTTTACACCCACTTGACACACAAACAGAGAGATATCAATACATAGGTTTTAAGATTATTACTAGTCAGATATATTCTTGTGCGATGAATCGGGCGTGTTGAGTCCAGTTCTATGAGCAGGGAGTAGGTCTTGTCTATTACATATTGGGTTTATGGAACGGTATCTGAGCTAATTTGAAACTCTCGTTTTATGTATCAGCCCACCTCACCTTTCCCGTTAAGCAGCCATAGTGTGTTTTCTGCATGTGTGACTCTGTTCTGTTTTGTAATTCAGTTCAAGTGTAACGATTTTTACATTCCCTCTATAAGTGACACCTTATGAGAAGTGTCCTTTTCTGTGTGACTTATTTCACTTAGAATCGTCGTACCTAAATCCACTCATCATGCTGCTACTAGCCTTATGACATTGATTTCATGGCTGAGTGATATTCCATTGTACATAAGGACCACAACTTTTTTATCCATTTTTCGCTTTCCTGGGATATTTAAGGTGGAATGAAGTGGAGGTCCTTGTCAACAGAGCAGCCCTAAACTTTGGGGTGCTTGTGTCTTGCTGATTTTCAATTTTCCCACTTTATACCCCCATGCGTGGAAGTGCCCTATGCTCTCTAAGCTGTGTTTTATAGATGTTTCAGGACACACCGTACCCTTCTCCAGAGTGGCTGTTGGCAATTTACATCCCGCCCATCAGTGTAGCAAGGCTCCCATTTCTCCATGGCCTGTCCTGCATTTCTGGTTTGGACACTTTTTTCAGCATGGCCCTTTTGACCGATGGGAAGCGAGACTTCTTTGTAGCGCTGATTTGCCTTTCCAGGTTGCTTGGTTGGCCAAAAAGGGCGTAGGCGTTTTTTCCTGAATATATTCAGGAAAAAACGCCTAAGCCCTTTTTGGCCAAGGGCATCATTGTCAACGTTTTGCTGCTTTTCACGTGCTTTAAAGGCGATTCGAATCTACCTCCTGAAATCTGTTTCCTGCAATTCTGCCTTGATTTCAAATCCTCTTCTTTGCCTTCCCTCAATATATTTGTGGACGAGAGTTATCATTTATAACTCTGCAGGTTTGTGAATTGCAGTGCCCTGAAGCTCCATTTTACAACTTGCTTTTTTGGGAGCTGGCCGCAAAAGCGCAGGATGGCTTCAGGCCCTGTTCTGGTTCCGGGCGGCAGGCTGAGCCTGTGGTTAATTCTTCTTCCTGATGGGAAAATAGAGTGACCTGTGCCTGTCCCAACACCAAGAGCTAGTGTCTCATTGGTTCCCCGTCTTCCCGTTCATCCTCAGGACAAATTGCAACCTGTACGGAACAGGAGGTTAAAGGTGCTGATGCTCCAAGTAGGAAGATTGCTAGTAAAGTGGCTGGAATGGAGAACCCGAGCACAAAGAGATGAGAAATGAGGTGCGTTTTAGAAACCTTTCCCCATCACACGGTGTACCATCTTCTGGGTTTCTCATGCATGTTTTTGATGTAGGAAGATGCCCTTGAACCTGGAGATTTGGGACCCATGCGATGGGTAGCACGCAGTATTACTTTAAAGGGTCTGCGTTTGCTCACCCAACCTCACCAAACCTCTCAGCCCCAAGAGTGTCCACCCTTATGTCTCATCCAGCTGTGGGTCTAGATATGGTCAATCCAGGTTGCATCACAGCCCCTGAACGAATTGTGTAAAAATTTCTCTCTCTTTCACTGTCTTTGTTTCATGGGTTTTTAAAAGTAATTTATTTTTATAATGGGGTTTAGCTGCTTTTCACGGCTGTGTTTATGCCGCTTTACACCCACTTGACACACAAACAGAGAGATATCAATACATAGGTTTTAAGATTATTACTAGTCAGATATATTCTTGTGCGATGAATCGGGCGTGTTGAGTCCAGTTCTCTGAGCAAGGAGTAGGTCTTGTCTGTTACATATTGGGTTTATGGAACGGTATCTGAGCTAATTTGAAGCTCTCGTTTTATGTATCACCCCACCTCACCTTTCCCGTTAAGCAGCCATAGTGTGTTTTCTGCATGTGTGACTCTGTTCTGTTTTGTAATTCAGTTCAAGTGTAACGATTTTTACATTCCCTCTATAAGTGACACCTTATGAGAAGTGTCCTTTTCTGTGTGACTTATTTCACTTAGAATCGTCGTACCTAAATCCACTCATCATGCTGCTACTAGCCTTATGACATTGATTTCATGGCTGAGTGATATTCCATTGTACATAGGACCACAACTTTTTTATCCATTTTTCGCTTTCCTGGGATATTTAAGGTGGAATGACGTGGAGGTCCTTGTCAACAGAGCAGCCCTAAACTTTGGGGTGCTTGTGTCTTGCTGATTTTCAATTTTCCCACTTTATACCCCCATGCGTGGAAGTGCCCTATGCTCTCTAAGCTGTGTTTTATAGATGTTTCAGGACACACCGTACCCTTCTCCAGAGTGGCTGTTGGCAATTTACATCCCGCCCATCAGTGTAGCAAGGCTCCCATTTCTCCATGGCCTGTCCTGCATTTCTGGTTTGGACACTTTTTTCAGCATGGCCCTTTTGACCGATGGGAAGCGAGACTTCTTTGTAGCGCTGATTTGCCTTTCCAGGTTGCTTGGTTGGCCAAAAAGGGCGTAGGCGTTTTTTCCTGAATATATTCAGGAAAAAACGCCTAAGCCCTTTTTGGCCAAGGGCATCATTGTGAACGTTTTGCTGCTTTTCACGTGCTTTAAAGGCGATTCGAATCTACCTCCTGAAATCTGTTTCCTGCAATTCTGCCTTGATTTCAAATCCTCTTCTTTGCCTTCCCTCAATATATTTGTGGACGAGAGTTATCATTTATAACTCTGCAGGTTTGTGAATTGCAGTGCCCTGAAGCTCCATTTTACAACTCGCTTCTTTGGGAGCTGGCCGCAAAAGCGCAGGATGGCTTCAGGCCCTGTTCTGGTTCCGGGGGGCAGGCTGAGCCTGTGGTTAATTCTTCTTCCTGATGGGAAAATAGAGTGACCTGTGCCTGTCCCAACACCAAGAGCTAGTGTCTCATTGGTTCCCCGTCTTCCCGTTCATCCTCAGGACAAATTGCAACCTGTACGGAACAGGAGGTTAAAGGTGCTGATGCTCCAAGTAGGGAGATTGCTAGTAAAGTGGCTGGAATGGCGAACCCGAGCACAAAGAGATGAGAAATGAGGTGCGTTTTAGAAACCTTTCCCCATCACACAGTGTACCATCTTCTGGGTTTCTCATGCATGTTTTTGATGTAGGAAGATGCCCTTGAACCTGGAGATTTGGGACCCATGCGATGGGTAGCACGCAGTATTACTTTAAAGGGTCTGCGTTTGCTCACCCAACCTCACCAAACCTCTCAGCCCCAAGAGTGTCCACCCTTATGTCTCATCCAGCTGTGGGTCTAGATATGGTCAATCCAGGTTGCATCACAGCCCCTGAACGAATTGTGTAAAAATTTCTCTCTCTTTCACTGTCTTTGTTTCATGGGTTTTTAAAAGTAATTTATTTTTATAATGGGGTTTAGCTGCTTTTCACGGCTGTGTTTATGCCGCTTTACACCCACTTGACACACAAACAGAGAGATATCAATACATAGGTTTTAAGATTATTACTAGTCAGATATATTCTTGTGCGATGAATCGGGCGTGTTGAGTCCAGTTCTCTGAGCAAGGAGTAGGTCTTGTCTGTTACATATTGGGTTTATGGAACGGTATCTGAGCTAATTTGAAGCTCTCGTTTTATGTATCACCCCACCTCACCTTTCCCGTTAAGCAGCCATAGTGTGTTTTCTGCATGTGTGACTTTGTTCTGTTTTGTAATTCAGTTCAAGTGTAACGATTTTTACATTCCCTCTATAAGTGACACCTTATGAGAAGTGTCCTTTTCTGTGTGACTTATTTCACTTAGAATCGTCGTACCTAAATCCACTCATCATGCTGCTACTAGCCTTATGACATTGATTTCATGGCTGAGTGATATTCCATTGTACATAGGACCACAACTTTTTTATCCATTTTTCGCTTTCCTGGGATATTTAAGGTGGAATGAAGTGGAGGTCCTTGTCAACAGAGCAGCCCTAAACTTTGGGGTGCTTGTGTCTTGCTGATTTTCAATTTTCCCACTTTATACCCCCATGCGTGGAAGTGCCCTATGCTCTCTAAGCTGTGTTTTATAGATGTTTCAGGACACACCGTACCCTTCTCCAGAGTGGCTGTTGGCAATTTACATCCCGCCCATCAGTGTAGCAAGGCTCCCATTTCTCCATGGCCTGTCCTGCATTTCTGGTTTGGACACTTTTTTCAGCATGGCCCTTTTGACCGATGGGAAGCGAGACTTCTTTGTAGCGCTGATTTGCCTTTCCAGGTTGCTTGGTTGGCCAAAAAGGGCGTAGGCGTTTTTTCCTGAATATATTCAGGAAAAAACGCCTAAGCCCTTTTTGGCCAAGGGCATCATTGTCAACGTTTTGCTGCTTTTCACGTGCTTTAAAGGCGATTCGAATCTACCTCCTGAAATCTGTTTCCTGCAATTCTGCCTTGATTTCAAATCCTCTTCTTTGCCTTCCCTCAATATATTTGTGGACGAGAGTTATCATTTATAACTCTGCAGGTTTGTGAATTGCAGTGCCCTGAAGCTCCATTTTACAACTCGCTTCTTTGGGAGCTGGCCGCAAAAGCGCAGGATGGCTTCAGGCCCTGTTCTGGTTCCGGGGGGCAGGCTGAGCCTGTGGTTAATTCTTCTTCCTGATGGGAAAATAGAGTGACCTGTGCCTGTCCCAACACCAAGAGCTAGTGTCTCATTGGTTCCCCGTCTTCCCGTTCATCCTCAGGACAAATTGCAACCTGTACGGAACAGGAGGTTAAAGGTGCTGATGCTCCAAGTAAGGAGATTGCTAGTAAAGTGGCTGGAATGGCGAACCCGAGCACAAAGAGATGAGAAATGAGGTGCGTTTTAGAAACCTTTCCCCATCACACGGTGTACCATCTTCTGGGTTTCTCATGCATGTTTTTGATGTAGGAAGATGCCCTTGAACCTGGAGATTTGGGACCCATGCGATGGGTAGCACGCAGTATTACTTTAAAGGGTCTGCGTTTGCTCACTCAACCTCACCAAACCTCTCAGCCCCAAGAGTGTCCACCCTTATGTCTCATCCAGCTGTGGGTCTAGATATGGTCAATCCAGGTTGCATCACAGCCCCTGAACGAATTGTGTAAAAATTTCTCTCTCTTTCACTGTCTTTGTTTCATGGGTTTTTAAAAGTAATTTATTTTTATAATGGGGTTTAGCTGCTTTTCACGGCTGTGTTTATGCCGCTTTACACCCACTTGACACACAAACAGAGAGATATCAATACATAGGTTTTAAGATTATTACTAGTCAGATATATTCTTGTGCGATGAATCGGGCGTGTTGAGTCCAGTTCTATGAGCAGGGAGTAGGTCTTGTCTATTACATATTGGGTTTATGGAACGGTATCTGAGCTAATTTGAAACTCTCGTTTTATGTATCAGCCCACCTCACCTTTCCCGTTAAGCAGCCATAGTGTGTTTTCTGCATGTGTGACTCTGTTCTGTTTTGTAATTCAGTTCAAGTGTAACGATTTTTACATTCCCTCTATAAGTGACACCTTATGAGAAGTGTCCTTTTCTGTGTGACTTATTTCACTTAGAATCGTCGTACCTAAATCCACTCATCATGCTGCTACTAGCCTTATGACATTGATTTCATGGCTGAGTGATATTCCATTGTACATAAGGACCACAACTTTTTTATCCATTTTTCGCTTTCCTGGGATATTTAAGGTGGAATGAAGTGGAGGTCCTTGTCAACAGAGCAGCCCTAAACTTTGGGGTGCTTGTGTCTTGCTGATTTTCAATTTTCCCACTTTATACCCCCATGCGTGGAAGTGCCCTATGCTCTCTAAGCTGTGTTTTATAGATGTTTCAGGACACACCGTACCCTTCTCCAGAGTGGCTGTTGGCAATTTACATCCCGCCCATCAGTGTAGCAAGGCTCCCATTTCTCCATGGCCTGTCCTGCATTTCTGGTTTGGACACTTTTTTCAGCATGGCCCTTTTGACCGATGGGAAGCGAGACTTCTTTGTAGCGCTGATTTGCCTTTCCAGGTTGCTTGGTTGGCCAAAAAGGGCGTAGGCGTTTTTTCCTGAATATATTCAGGAAAAAACGCCTAAGCCCTTTTTGGCCAAGGGCATCATTGTCAACGTTTTGCTGCTTTTCACGTGCTTTAAAGGCGATTCGAATCTACCTCCTGAAATCTGTTTCCTGCAATTCTGCCTTGATTTCAAATCCTCTTCTTTGCCTTCCCTCAATATATTTGTGGACGAGAGTTATCATTTATAACTCTGCAGGTTTGTGAATTGCAGTGCCCTGAAGCTCCATTTTACAACTTGCTTTTTTGGGAGCTGGCCGCAAAAGCGCAGGATGGCTTCAGGCCCTGTTCTGGTTCCGGGCGGCAGGCTGAGCCTGTGGTTAATTCTTCTTCCTGATGGGAAAATAGAGTGACCTGTGCCTGTCCCAACACCAAGAGCTAGTGTCTCATTGGTTCCCCGTCTTCCCGTTCATCCTCAGGACAAATTGCAACCTGTACGGAACAGGAGGTTAAAGGTGCTGATGCTCCAAGTAGGAAGATTGCTAGTAAAGTGGCTGGAATGGAGAACCCGAGCACAAAGAGATGAGAAATGAGGTGCGTTTTAGAAACCTTTCCCCATCACACGGTGTACCATCTTCTGGGTTTCTCATGCATGTTTTTGATGTAGGAAGATGCCCTTGAACCTGGAGATTTGGGACCCATGCGATGGGTAGCACGCAGTATTACTTTAAAGGGTCTGCGTTTGCTCACCCAACCTCACCAAACCTCTCAGCCCCAAGAGTGTCCACCCTTATGTCTCATCCAGCTGTGGGTCTAGATATGGTCAATCCAGGTTGCATCACAGCCCCTGAACGAATTGTGTAAAAATTTCTCTCTCTTTCACTGTCTTTGTTTCATGGGTTTTTAAAAGTAATTTATTTTTATAATGGGGTTTAGCTGCTTTTCACGGCTGTGTTTATGCCGCTTTACACCCACTTGACACACAAACAGAGAGATATCAATACATAGGTTTTAAGATTATTACTAGTCAGATATATTCTTGTGCGATGAATCGGGCGTGTTGAGTCCAGTTCTCTGAGCAAGGAGTAGGTCTTGTCTGTTACATATTGGGTTTATGGAACGGTATCTGAGCTAATTTGAAGCTCTCGTTTTATGTATCACCCCACCTCACCTTTCCCGTTAAGCAGCCATAGTGTGTTTTCTGCATGTGTGACTCTGTTCTGTTTTGTAATTCAGTTCAAGTGTAACGATTTTTACATTCCCTCTATAAGTGACACCTTATGAGAAGTGTCCTTTTCTGTGTGACTTATTTCACTTAGAATCGTCCTACCTAAATCCACTCATCATGCTGCTACTAGCCTTATGACATTGATTTCATGGCTGAGTGATATTCCATTGTACATAAGGACCACAACTTTTTTATCCATTTTTCGCTTTCCTGGGATATTTAAGGTGGAATGAAGTGGAGGTCCTTGTCAACAGAGCAGCCCTAAACTTTGGGGTGCTTGTGTCTTGCTGATTTTCAATTTTCCCACTTTATACCCCCATGCGTGGAAGTGCCCTATGCTCTCTAAGCTGTGTTTTATAGATGTTTCAGGACACACCGTACCCTTCTCCAGAGTGGCTGTTGGCAATTAACATCCCGCCCATCAGTGTAGCAAGGCTCCCATTTCTCCATGGCCTGTCCTGCATTTCTGGTTTGGACACTTTTTTCAGCATGGCCCTTTTGACCGATGGGAAGCGAGACTTCTTTGTAGCGCTGATTTGCCTTTCCAGGTTGCTTGGTTGGCCAAAAAGGGCGTAGGCGTTTTTTCCTGAATATATTCAGGAAAAAACGCCTAAGCCCTTTTTGGCCAAGGGCATCATTGTCAACGTTTTGCTGCTTTTCACGTGCTTTAAAGGCGATTCTAATCTACCTCCTGAAATCTGTTTCCTGCAATTCTGCCTTGATTTCAAATCCTCTTCTTTGCCTTCCCTCAATATATTTGTGGACGAGAGTTATCATTTATAACTCTGCAGGTTTGTGAATTGCAGTGCCCTGAAGCTCCATTTTACAACTCGCTTTTTTGGGACTGGCCGCAAAAGCGCAGGATGGCTTCAGGCCCTGTTCTGGTTCCGGGGGGCAGGCTGAGCCTGTGGTTAATTCTTCTTCCTGATGGGAAAATAGAGTGACCTGTGCCTGTCCCAACACCAAGAGCTAGTGTCTCATTGGTTCCCCGTCTTCCCGTTCATCCTCAGGACAAATTGCAACCTGTACGGAACAGGAGGTTAAAGGTGCTGATGCTCCAAGTAGGGAGATTGCTAGTAAAGTGGCTGGAATGGCGAACCCGAGCACAAAGAGATGAGAAATGAGGTGCGTTTTAGAAACCTTTCCCCATCACACAGTGTACCATCTTCTGGGTTTCTCATGCATGTTTTTGATGTAGGAAGATGCCCTTGAACCTGGAGATTTGGGACCCATGCGATGGGTAGCACGCAGTATTACTTTAAAGGGTCTGCGTTTGCTCACCCAACCTCACCAAACCTCTCAGCCCCAAGAGTGTCCACCCTTATGTCTCATCCAGCTGTGGGTCTAGATATGGTCAATCCAGGTTGCATCACAGCCCCTGAACGAATTGTGTAAAAATTTCTCTCTCTTTCACTGTCTTTGTTTCATGGGTTTTTAAAAGTAATTTATTTTTATAATGGGGTTTAGCTGCTTTTCACGGCTGTGTTTATGCCGCTTTACACCCACTTGACACACAAACAGAGAGATATCAATACATAGGTTTTAAGATTATTACTAGTCAGATATATTCTTGTGCGATGAATCGGGCGTGTTGAGTCCAGTTCTCTGAGCAAGGAGTAGGTCTTGTCTGTTACATATTGGGTTTATGGAACGGTATCTGAGCTAATTTGAAGCTCTCGTTTTATGTATCACCCCACCTCACCTTTCCCGTTAAGCAGCCATAGTGTGTTTTCTGCATGTGTGACTTTGTTCTGTTTTGTAATTCAGTTCAAGTGTAACGATTTTTACATTCCCTCTATAAGTGACACCTTATGAGAAGTGTCCTTTTCTGTGTGACTTATTTCACTTAGAATCGTCGTACCTAAATCCACTCATCATGCTGCTACTAGCCTTATGACATTGATTTCATGGCTGAGTGATATTCCATTGTACATAGGACCACAACTTTTTTATCCATTTTTCGCTTTCCTGGGATATTTAAGGTGGAATGAAGTGGAGGTCCTTGTCAACAGAGCAGCCCTAAACTTTGGGGTGCTTGTGTCTTGCTGATTTTCAATTTTCCCACTTTATACCCCCATGCGTGGAAGTGCCCTATGCTCTCTAAGCTGTGTTTTATAGATGTTTCAGGACACACCGTACCCTTCTCCAGAGTGGCTGTTGGCAATTTACATCCCGCCCATCAGTGTAGCAAGGCTCCCATTTCTCCATGGCCTGTCCTGCATTTCTGGTTTGGACACTTTTTTCAGCATGGCCCTTTTGACCGATGGGAAGCGAGACTTCTTTGTAGCGCTGATTTGCCTTTCCAGGTTGCTTGGTTGGCCAAAAAGGGCGTAGGCGTTTTTTCCTGAATATATTCAGGAAAAAACGCCTAAGCCCTTTTTGGCCAAGGGCATCATTGTGAACGTTTTGCTGCTTTTCACGTGCTTTAAAGGCGATTCGAATCTACCTCCTGAAATCTGTTTCCTGCAATTCTGCCTTGATTTCAAATCCTCTTCTTTGCCTTCCCTCAATATATTTGTGGACGAGAGTTATCATTTATAACTCTGCAGGTTTGTGAATTGCAGTGCCCTGAAGCTCCATTTTACAACTCGCTTCTTTGGGAGCTGGCCGCAAAAGCGCAGGATGGCTTCAGGCCCTGTTCTGGTTCCGGGGGGCAGGCTGAGCCTGTGGTTAATTCTTCTTCCTGATGGGAAAATAGAGTGACCTGTGCCTGTCCCAACACCAAGAGCTAGTGTCTCATTGGTTCCCCGTCTTCCCGTTCATCCTCAGGACAAATTGCAACCTGTACGGAACAGGAGGTTAAAGGTGCTGATGCTCCAAGTAGGGAGATTGCTAGTAAAGTGGCTGGAATGGCGAACCCGAGCACAAAGAGATGAGAAATGAGGTGCGTTTTAGAAACCTTTCCCCATCACACAGTGTACCATCTTCTGGGTTTCTCATGCATGTTTTTGATGTAGGAAGATGCCCTTGAACCTGGAGATTTGGGACCCATGCGATGGGTAGCACGCAGTATTACTTTAAAGGGTCTGCGTTTGCTCACCCAACCTCACCAAACCTCTCAGCCCCAAGAGTGTCCACCCTTATGTCTCATCCAGCTGTGGGTCTAGATATGGTCAATCCAGGTTGCATCACAGCCCCTGAACGAATTGTGTAAAAATTTCTCTCTCTTTCACTGTCTTTGTTTCATGGGTTTTTAAAAGTAATTTATTTTTATAATGGGGTTTAGCTGCTTTTCACGGCTGTGTTTATGCCGCTTTACACCCACTTGACACACAAACAGAGAGATATCAATACATAGGTTTTAAGATTATTACTAGTCAGATATATTCTTGTGCGATGAATCGGGCGTGTTGAGTCCAGTTCTCTGAGCAAGGAGTAGGTCTTGTCTGTTACATATTGGGTTTATGGAACGGTATCTGAGCTAATTTGAAGCTCTCGTTTTATGTATCACCCCACCTCACCTTTCCCGTTAAGCAGCCATAGTGTGTTTTCTGCATGTGTGACTTTGTTCTGTTTTGTAATTCAGTTCAAGTGTAACGATTTTTACATTCCCTCTATAAGTGACACCTTATGAGAAGTGTCCTTTTCTGTGTGACTTATTTCACTTAGAATCGTCGTACCTAAATCCACTCATCATGCTGCTACTAGCCTTATGACATTGATTTCATGGCTGAGTGATATTCCATTGTACATAGGACCACAACTTTTTTATCCATTTTTCGCTTTCCTGGGATATTTAAGGTGGAATGAAGTGGAGGTCCTTGTCAACAGAGCAGCCCTAAACTTTGGGGTGCTTGTGTCTTGCTGATTTTCAATTTTCCCACTTTATACCCCCATGCGTGGAAGTGCCCTATGCTCTCTAAGCTGTGTTTTATAGATGTTTCAGGACACACCGTACCCTTCTCCAGAGTGGCTGTTGGCAATTTACATCCCGCCCATCAGTGTAGCAAGGCTCCCATTTCTCCATGGCCTGTCCTGCATTTCTGGTTTGGACACTTTTTTCAGCATGGCCCTTTTGACCGATGGGAAGCGAGACTTCTTTGTAGCGCTGATTTGCCTTTCCAGGTTGCTTGGTTGGCCAAAAAGGGCGTAGGCGTTTTTTCCTGAATATATTCAGGAAAAAACGCCTAAGCCCTTTTTGGCCAAGGGCATCATTGTCAACGTTTTGCTGCTTTTCACGTGCTTTAAAGGCGATTCGAATCTACCTCCTGAAATCTGTTTCCTGCAATTCTGCCTTGATTTCAAATCCTCTTCTTTGCCTTCCCTCAATATATTTGTGGACGAGAGTTATCATTTATAACTCTGCAGGTTTGTGAATTGCAGTGCCCTGAAGCTCCATTTTACAACTCGCTTCTTTGGGAGCTGGCCGCAAAAGCGCAGGATGGCTTCAGGCCCTGTTCTGGTTCCGGGGGGCAGGCTGAGCCTGTGGTTAATTCTTCTTCCTGATGGGAAAATAGAGTGACCTGTGCCTGTCCCAACACCAAGAGCTAGTGTCTCATTGGTTCCCCGTCTTCCCGTTCATCCTCAGGACAAATTGCAACCTGTACGGAACAGGAGGTTAAAGGTGCTGATGCTCCAAGTAAGGAGATTGCTAGTAAAGTGGCTGGAATGGCGAACCCGAGCACAAAGAGATGAGAAATGAGGTGCGTTTTAGAAACCTTTCCCCATCACACGGTGTACCATCTTCTGGGTTTCTCATGCATGTTTTTGATGTAGGAAGATGCCCTTGAACCTGGAGATTTGGGACCCATGCGATGGGTAGCACGCAGTATTACTTTAAAGGGTCTGCGTTTGCTCACTCAACCTCACCAAACCTCTCAGCCCCAAGAGTGTCCACCCTTATGTCTCATCCAGCTGTGGGTCTAGATATGGTCAATCCAGGTTGCATCACAGCCCCTGAACGAATTGTGTAAAAATTTCTCTCTCTTTCACTGTCTTTGTTTCATGGGTTTTTAAAAGTAATTTATTTTTATAATGGGGTTTAGCTGCTTTTCACGGCTGTGTTTATGCCGCTTTACACCCACTTGACACACAAACAGAGAGATATCAATACATAGGTTTTAAGATTATTACTAGTCAGATATATTCTTGTGCGATGAATCGGGCGTGTTGAGTCCAGTTCTATGAGCAGGGAGTAGGTCTTGTCTATTACATATTGGGTTTATGGAACGGTATCTGAGCTAATTTGAAACTCTCGTTTTATGTATCACCCCACCTCACCTTTCCCGTTAAGCAGCCATAGTGTGTTTTCTGCATGTGTGACTCTGTTCTGTTTTGTAATTCAGTTCAAGTGTAACGATTTTTACATTCCCTCTATAAGTGACACCTTATGAGAAGTGTCCTTTTCTGTGTGACTTATTTCACTTAGAATCGTCGTACCTAAATCCACTCATCATGCTGCTACTAGCCTTATGACATTGATTTCATGGCTGAGTGATATTCCATTGTACATAAGGACCACAACTTTTTTATCCATTTTTCGCTTTCCTGGGATATTTAAGGTGGAATGAAGTGGAGGTCCTTGTCAACAGAGCAGCCCTAAACTTTGGGGTGCTTGTGTCTTGCTGATTTTCAATTTTCCCACTTTATACCCCCATGCGTGGAAGTGCCCTATGCTCTCTAAGCTGTGTTTTATAGATGTTTCAGGACACACCGTACCCTTCTCCAGAGTGGCTGTTGGCAATTTACATCCCGCCCATCAGTGTAGCAAGGCTCCCATTTCTCCATGGCCTGTCCTGCATTTCTGGTTTGGACACTTTTTTCAGCATGGCCCTTTTGACCGATGGGAAGCGAGACTTCTTTGTAGCGCTGATTTGCCTTTCCAGGTTGCTTGGTTGGCCAAAAAGGGCGTAGGCGTTTTTTCCTGAATATATTCAGGAAAAAACGCCTAAGCCCTTTTTGGCCAAGGGCATCATTGTCAACGTTTTGCTGCTTTTCACGTGCTTTAAAGGCGATTCGAATCTACCTCCTGAAATCTGTTTCCTGCAATTCTGCCTTGATTTCAAATCCTCTTCTTTGCCTTCCCTCAATATATTTGTGGACGAGAGTTATCATTTATAACTCTGCAGGTTTGTGAATTGCAGTGCCCTGAAGCTCCATTTTACAACTTGCTTTTTTGGGAGCTGGACGCAAAAGCGCAGGATGGCTTCAGGCCCTGTTCTGGTTCCGGGCGGCAGGCTGAGCCTGTGGTTAATTCTTCTTCCTGATGGGAAAATAGAGTGACCTGTGCCTGTCCCAACACCAAGAGCTAGTGTCTCATTGGTTCCCCGTCTTCCCGTTCATCCTCAGGACAAATTGCAACCTGTACGGAACAGGAGGTTAAAGGTGCTGATGCTCCAAGTAGGGAGATTGCTAGTAAAGTGGCTGGAATGGAGAACCCGAGCACAAAGAGATGAGAAATGAGGTGTGTTTTAGAAACCTTTCCCCATCACACGGTGTACCATCTTCTGGGTTTCTCATGCATGTTTTTGATGTAGGAAGATGCCCTTGAACCTGGAGATTTGGGACCCATGCGATGGGTAGCACGCAGTATTACTTTAAAGGGTCTGCGTTTGCTCACCCAACCTCACCAAACCTCTCAGCCCCAAGAGTGTCCACCCTTATGTCTCATCCAGCTGTGGGTCTAGATATGGTCAATCCAGGTTGCATCACAGCCCCTGAACGAATTGCGTAAAAATTTCTCTCTCTTTCACTGTCTTTGTTTCATGGGTTTTTAAAAGTAATTTATTTTTATAATGGGGTTTAGCTGCTTTTCACGGCTGTGTTTATGCCGCTTTACACCCACTTGACACACAAACAGAGAGATATCAATACATAGGTTTTAAGATTATTACTAGTCAGATATATTCTTGTGCGATGAATCGGGCGTGTTGAGTCCAGTTCTCTGAGCAGGGAGTAGGTCTTGTCTATTACATATTGGGTTTATGGAACGGTATCTGAGCTAATTTGAAACTCTTGTTTTATGTATCACCCCACCTCACCTTTCCCGTTAAGCAGCCATAGTGTGTTTTCTGCATGTGTGACTCTGTTCTGTTTTGTAATTCAGTTCAAGTGTAACGATTTTTACATTCCCTCTATAAGTGACACCTTATGAGAAGTGTCCTTTTCTGTGTGACTTATTTCACTTAGAATCGTCGTACCTAAATCCACTCATCATGCTGCTACTAGCCTTATGACATTGATTTCATGGCTGAGTGATATTCCATTGTACATAAGGACCACAACTTTTTTATCCATTTTTCGCTTTCCTGGGATATTTAAGGTGGAATGAAGTGGAGGTCCTTGTCAACAGAGCAGCCCTAAACTTTGGGGTGCTTGTGTCTTGCTGATTTTCAATTTTCCCACTTTATACCCCCATGCGTGGAAGTGCCCTATGCTCTCTAAGCTGTGTTTTATAGATGTTTCAGGACACACCGTACCCTTCTCCAGAGTGGCTGTTGGCAATTAACATCCCGCCCATCAGTGTAGCAAGGCTCCCATTTCTCCATGGCCTGTCCTGCATTTCTGGTTTGGACACTTTTTTCAGCATGGCCCTTTTGACCGATGGGAAGCGAGACTTCTTTGTAGCGCTGATTTGCCTTTCCAGGTTGCTTGGTTGGCCAAAAAGGGCGTAGGCGTTTTTTCCTGAATATATTCAGGAAAAAACGCCTACGCCCTTTTTGGCCAAGGGCATCATTGTCAACGTTTTGCTGCTTTTCACGTGCTTTAAAGGCGATTCGAATCTACCTCCTGAAATCTGTTTCCTGCAATTCTGCCTTGATTTCAAATCCTCTTCTTTGCCTTCCCTCAATATATTTGTGGACGAGAGTTATCATTTATAACTCTGCAGGTTTGTGAATTGCAGTGCCCTGAAGCTCCATTTTACAACTCGCTTTTTTGGGAGCTGGCCGCAAAAGCACAGGATGGCTTCAGGCCCTGTTCTGGTTCCGGGGGGCAGGCTGAGCCTGTGGTTAATTCTTCTTCCTGATGGGAAAATAGAGTGACCTGTGCCTGTCCCAACACCAAGAGCTAGTGTCTCATTGGTTCCCCATCTTCCCGTTCATCCTCAGGACAAATTGCAACCTGTACGGAACAGGAGGTTAAAGGTGCTGATGCTCCAAGTAGGGAGATTGCTAGTAAAGTGGCTGGAATGGCGAACCCGAGCACAAAGAGATGAGAAATGAGGTGCGTTTTAGAAACCTTTCCCCATCACACGGTGTACCATCTTCTGGGTTTCTCATGCATGTTTTTGATGTAGGAAGATGCCCTTGAACCTGGAGATTTGGGACCCATGCGATGGGTAGCACGCAGTATTACTTTAAAGGGTCTGCGTTTGCTCACCCAACCTCACCAAACCTCTCAGCCCCAAGAGTGTCCACCCTTATGTCTCATCCAGCTGTGGGTCTAGATATGGTCAATCCAGGTTGCATCACAGCCCCTGAACGAATTGTGTAAAAATTTCTCTCTCTTTCACTGTCTTTGTTTCATGGGTTTTTAAAAGTAATTTATTTTTATAATGGGGTTTAGCTGCTTTTCACGGCTGTGTTTATGCCGCTTTACACCCACTTGACACACAAACAGAGAGATATCAATACATAGGTTTTAAGATTATTACTAGTCAGATATATTCTTGTGCGATGAATCGGGCGTGTTGAGTCCAGTTCTCTGAGCAAGGAGTAGGTCTTGTCTGTTACATATTGGGTTTATGGAACGGTATCTGAGCTAATTTGAAGCTCTCGTTTTATGTATCACCCCACCTCACCTTTCCCGTTAAGCAGCCATAGTGTGTTTTCTGCATGTGTGACTCTGTTCTGTTTTGTAATTCAGTTCAAGTGTAACGATTTTTACATTCCCTCTATAAGTGACACCTTATGAGAAGTGTCCTTTTCTGTGTGACTTATTTCACTTAGAATCGTCGTACCTAAATCCACTCATCATGCTGCTACTAGCCTTATGACATTGATTTCATGGCTGAGTGATATTCCATTGTACATAGGACCACAACTTTTTTATCCATTTTTCGCTTTCCTGGGATATTTAAGGTGGAATGACGTGGAGGTCCTTGTCAACAGAGCAGCCCTAAACTTTGGGGTGCTTGTGTCTTGCTGATTTTCAATTTTCCCACTTTATACCCCCATGCGTGGAAGTGCCCTATGCTCTCTAAGCTGTGTTTTATAGATGTTTCAGGACACACCGTACCCTTCTCCAGAGTGGCTGTTGGCAATTTACATCCCGCCCATCAGTGTAGCAAGGCTCCCATTTCTCCATGGCCTGTCCTGCATTTCTGGTTTGGACACTTTTTTCAGCATGGCCCTTTTGACCGATGGGAAGCGAGACTTCTTTGTAGCGCTGATTTGCCTTTCCAGGTTGCTTGGTTGGCCAATAAGGGCTTAGGCGTTTTTTCCTGAATATATTCAGGAAAAAACGCCTAAGCCCTTTTTGGCCAAGGGCATCATTGTCAACGTTTTGCTGCTTTTCACGTGCTTTAAAGGCGATTCGAATCTACCTCCTGAAATCTGTTTCCTGCAATTCTGCCTTGATTTCAAATCCTCTTCTTTGCCTTCCCTCAATATATTTGTGGACGAGAGTTATCATTTATAACTCTGCAGGTTTGTGAATTGCAGTGCCCTGAAGCTCCATTTTACAACTCGCTTTTTTGGGAGCTGGCCGCAAAAGCGCAGGATGGCTTCAGGCCCTGTTCTGGTTCCGGGGGGCAGGCTGAGCCTGTGGTTAATTCTTCTTCCTGATGGGAAAATAGAGTGACCTGTGCCTGTCCCAACACCAAGAGCTAGTGTCTCATTGGTTCCCCGTCTTCCCGTTCATCCTCAGGACAAATTGCAACCTGTACGGAACAGGAGGTTAAAGGTGCTGAGGCTCCAAGTAGGGAGATTGCTAGTAAAGTGGCTGGAATGGCGAACCCGAGCACAAAGAGATGAGAAATGAGGTGCGTTTTAGAAACCTTTCCCCATCACACGGTGTACCATCTTATGGGTTTCTCATGCATGTTTTTGATGTAGGAAGATGCCCTTGAACCTGGAGATTTGGGACCCATGCGATGGGTAGCACGCAGTATTACTTTAAAGGGTCTGCGTTTGCTCACCCAACCTCACCAAACCTCTCAGCCCGAAGAGTGTCCACCCTTATGTCTCATCCAGCTGTGGGTCTAGATATGGTCAATCCAGGTTGCATCACAGCCCCTGAACGAATTGTGTAAAAATTTCTCTCTCTTTCACTGTCTTTGTTTCATGGGTTTTTAAAAGTAATTTATTTTTATAATGGGGTTTAGCTGCTTTTCACGGCTGTGTTTATGCCGCTTTACACCCACTTGACACACAAACAGAGAGATATCAATACATAGGTTTTAAGATTATTACTAGTCAGATATATTCTTGTGCGATGAATCGGGCGTGTTGAGTCCAGTTCTCTGAGCAAGGAGTAGGTCTTGTCTGTTACATATTGGGTTTATGGAACGGTATCTGAGCTAATTTGAAGCTCTCGTTTTAGGTATCACCCCACCTCACCTTTCCCGTTAAGCAGCCATAGTGTGTTTTCTGCATGTGTGACTTTGTTCTGTTTTGTAATTCAGTTCAAGTGTAACGATTTTTACATTCCCTCTATAAGTGACACCTTATGAGAAGTGTCCTTTTCTGTGTGACTTATTTCACTTAGAATCGTCGTACCTAAATCCACTCATCATGCTGCTACTAGCCTTATGACATTGATTTCATGGCTGAGTGATATTCCATTGTACATAAGGACCACAACTTTTTTATCCATTTTTCGCTTTCCTGGGATATTTAAGGTGGAATGAAGTGGAGGTCCTTGTCAACAGAGCAGCCCTAAACTTTGGGGTGCTTGTGTCTTGCTGATTTTCAATTTTCCCACTTTATACCCCCATGCGTGGAAGTGCCCTATGCTCTCTAAGCTGTGTTTTATAGATGTTTCAGGACACACCGTACCCTTCTCCAGAGTGGCTGTTGGCAATTTACATCCCGCCCATCAGTGTAGCAAGGCTCCCATTTCTCCATGGCCTGTCCTGCATTTCTGGTTTGGACACTTTTTTCAGCATGGCCCTTTTGACCGATGGGAAGCGAGACTTCTTTGTAGCGCTGATTTGCCTTTCCAGGTTGCTTGGTTGGCCAAAAAGGGCGTAGGCGTTTTTTCCTGAATATATTCTGGAAAAAACACCTACGCCCTTTTTGGCCAAGGGCATCATTGTCAACGTTTTGCTGCTTTTCACGTGCTTTAAAGGCGATTCGAATCTACCTCCTGAAATCTGTTTCCTGCAATTCTGCCTTGATTTCAAATCCTCTTCTTTGCCTTCCCTCAATATATTTGTGGACGAGAGTTATCATTTATAACTCTGCAGGTTTGTGAATTGCAGTGCCCTGAATCTCAATTTTACAAGTCGCTTTTTTGGGAGCTGGCCGCAAAAGCGCAGGATGGCTTCAGGCCCTGTTCTGGTTCCGGGGGGCAGGCTGAGCCTGTGGTTAATTCTTCTTCCTGATGGGAAAATAGAGTGACCTGTGCCTGTCCCAACACCAAGAGCTAGTGTCTCATTGGTTCCCCGTCTTCCCGTTCATCCTCAGGACAAATTGCAACCTGTACGGAACAGGAGGTTAAAGGTGCTGATGCTCCAAGTAGGGAGATTGCTAGTAAAGTGGCTGGAATGGCGAACCCGAGCACAAAGAGATGAGAAATGAGGTGTGTTTTAGAAACCTTTCCCCATCACACGGTGTACCATCTTCTGGGTTTCTCATGCATGTTTTTGATGTAGGAAGATGCCCTTGAACCTGGAGATTTGGGACCCATGCGATGGGTAGCACGCAGTATTACTTTAAAGGGTCTGCGTTTGCTCACCCAACCTCACCAAACCTCTCAGCCCCAAGAGTGTCCACCCTTATGTCTCATCCAGCTGTGGGTCTAGATATGGTCAATCCAGGTTGCATCACAGCCCCTGAACGAATTGTGTAAAAATTTCTCTCTCTTTCACTGTCTTTGTTTCATGGGTTTTTAAAAGTAATTTATTTTTATAATGGGGTTTAGCTGCTTTTCACGGCTGTGTTTATGCCGCTTTACACCCACTTGACACACAAACAGAGAGATATCAATACATAGGTTTTAAGATTATTACTAGTCAGATATATTCTTGTGCGATGAATCGGGCGTGTTGAGTCCAGTTCTCTGAGCAGGGAGTAGGTCTTGTCTATTACATATTGGGTTTATGGAACGGTATCTGAGCTAATTTGAAACTCTTGTTTTATGTATCACCCTACCTCACCTTTCCCGTTAAGCAGCCATAGTGTGTTTTCTGCATGTGTGACTCTGTTCTGTTTTGTAATTCAGTTCAAGTGTAACGATTTTTACATTCCCTCTATAAGTGACACCTTATGAGAAGTGTCCTTTTCTGTGTGACTTATTTCACTTAGAATCGTCGTACCTAAATCCACTCATCATGCTGCTACTAGCCTTATGACATTGATTTCATGGCTGAGTGATATTCCATTGTACATAAGGACCACAACTTTTTTATCCATTTTTCGCTTTCCTGGGATATTTAAGGTGGAATGAAGTGGAGGTCCTTGTCAACAGAGCAGCCCTAAACTTTGGGGTGCTTGTGTCTTGCTGATTTTCAATTTTCCCACTTTATACCCCCATGCGTGGAAGTGCCCTATGCTCTCTAAGCTGTGTTTTATAGATGTTTCAGGACACACCGTACCCTTCTCCAGAGTGGCTGTTGGCAATTTACATCCCGCCCATCAGTGTAGCAAGGCTCCCATTTCTCCATGGCCTGTCCTGCATTTCTGGTTTGGACACTTTTTTCAGCATGGCCCTTTTGACCGATGGGAAGCGAGACTTCTTTGTAGCGCTGATTTGCCTTTCCAGGTTGCTTGGTTGGCCAAAAAGGGCGTAGGCGTTTTTTCCTGAATATATTCTGGAAAAAACACCTACGCCCTTTTTGGCCAAGGGCATCATTGTCAACGTTTTGCTGCTTTTCACGTGCTTTAAAGGCGATTCGAATCTACCTCCTGAAATCTGTTTCCTGCAATTCTGCCTTGATTTCAAATCCTCTTCTTTGCCTTCCCTCAATATATTTGTGGACGAGAGTTATCATTTATAACTCTGCAGGTTTGTGAATTGCAGTGCCCTGAAGCTCCATTTTACAAGTCGCTTTTTTGGGAGCTGGCCGCAAAAGCGCAGGATGGCTTCAGGCCCTGTTCTGGTTCCGCGGGGCAGGCTGAGCCTGTGGTTAATTCTTCTTCCTGATGGGAAAATAGAGTGACCTGTGCCTGTCCCAACACCAAGAGCTAGTGTCTCATTGGTTCCCCGTCTTCCCGTTCATCCTCAGGACAAATTGCAACCTGTACGGAACAGGAGGTTAAAGGTGCTGATGCTCCAAGTAGGGAGATTGCTAGTAAAGTGGCTGGAATGGTGAACCCGAGCACAAGGAGATGAGAAATGAGGTGCGTTTTAGAAACCTTTCCCCATCACACGGTGTACCATCTTCTGGGTTTCTCATGCATGTTTTTGATGTAGGAAGATGCCCTTGAACCTGGAGATTTGAGACCCATGCGATGGGTAGCACGCAGTATTACTTTAAAGGGTCTGCGTTTGCTCACCTAACCTCACCAAACCTCTCAGCCCCAAGAGTGTCCACCCTTATGTCTCATCCAGCTGTGGGTCTAGATATGGTCAATCCAGGTTGCATCACAGCCCCTGAACGAATTGTGTAAAAATTTCTCTCTCTTTCACTGTCTTTGTTTCATGGGTTTTTAAAAGTAATTTATTTTTATAATGGGGTTTAGCTGCTTTTCACGGCTGTGTTTATGCCGCTTTACACCCACTTGACACACAAACAGAGAGATATCAATACATAGGTTTTAAGATTATTACTAGTCAGATATATTCTTGTGCGGTGAATCGGGCGTGTTGAGTCCAGTTCTCTGAGCAGGGAGTAGGTCTTGTCTATTACATATTGGGTTTATGGAACGGTATCTGAGCTAATTTGAAACTCTTGTTTTATGTATCACCCCACCTCACCTTTCCCGTTAAGCAGCCATAGTGTGTTTTCTGCATGTGTGACTCTGTTCTGTTTTGTAATTCAGTTCAAGTGTAACGATTTTTACATTCCCTCTATAAGTGACACCTTATGAGAAGTGTCCTTTTCTGTGTGACTTATTTCACTTAGAATCGTCGTACCTAAATCCACTCATCATGCTGCTACTAGCCTTATGACATTGATTTCATGGCTGAGTGATATTCCATTGTACATAAGGACCACAACTTTTTTATCCATTTTTCGCTTTCCTGGGATATTTAAGGTGGAATGAAGTGGAGGTCCTTGTCAACAGAGCAGCCCTAAACTTTGGGGTGCTTGTGTCTTGCTGATTTTCAATTTTCCCACTTTATACCCCCATGCGTGGAAGTGCCCTATGCTCTCTAAGCTGTGTTTTATAGATGTTTCAGGACACACCGTACCCTTCTCCAGAGTGGCTGTTGGCAATTTACATCCCGCCCATCAGTGTAGCAAGGCTCCCATTTCTCCATGGCCTGTCCTGCATTTCTGGTTTGGACACTTTTTTCAGCATGGCCCTTTTGACCGATGGGAAGCGAGACTTCTTTGTAGCGCTGATTTGCCTTTCCAGGTTGCTTGGTTGGCCAAAAAGGGCGTAGGCGTTTTTTCCTGAATATATTCAGGAAAAAACGCCTAAGCCCTTTTTGGCCAAGGGCATCATTGTCAACGTTTTGCTGCTTTTCACGTGCTTTAAAGGCGATTCGAATCTACCTCCTGAAATCTGTTTCCTGCAATTCTGCCTTGATTTCAAATCCTCTTCTTTGCCTTCTCTCAATATATTTGTGGACGAGAGTTATCATTTATAACTCTGAGGTTTGTGAATTGCAGTGCCCTGAATCTCAATTTTACAACTCGCTTTTTTGGGAGCTGGCCGCAAAAGCGCAGGATGGCTTCAGGCCCTGTTCTGGTTCCGGGGGGCAGGCTGAGCCTGTGGTTAATTATTCTTCCTGATGGGAAAATAGAGTGACCTGTGCCTGTCCCAACACCAAGAGCTAGTGTCTCATTGGTTCCCCGTCTTCCCGTTCATCCTCAGGACAAATTGCAACCTGTACGGAACAGGAGGTTAAAGGTGCTGATGCTCCAAGTAGGGAGATTGCTAGTAAGGTGGCTGGAATGGCGAACCCGAGCACAAGGAGATGAGAAATGAGGTGCGTTTTAGAAACCTTTCCCCATCACACGGTGTACCATCTTCTGGGTTTCTCATGCATGTTTTTGATGTAGGAAGATGCCCTTGAACCTGGAGATTTGGGACCCATGCGATGGGTAGCACGCAGTATTACTTTAAAGGGTCTGTGTTTGCTCACCCAACCTCACCAAACCTCTCAGCCCCAAGAGTGTCCACCCTTATGTCTCATCCAGCTGTGGGTCTAGATATGGTCAATCCAGGTTGCATCACAGCCCCTGAACGAATTGTGTAAAAATTTCTCTCTCTTTCACTGTCTTTGTTTCATGGGTTTTTAAAAGTAATTTATTTTTATAATGGGGTTTAGCTGCTTTTCACGGCTGTGTTTATGCCGCTTTACACCCACTTGACACACAAACAGAGAGATATCAATACATAGGTTTTAAGATTATTACTAGTCAGATATATTCTTGTGCGATGAATCGGGCGTGTTGAGTCCAGTTCTCTGAGCAGGGAGTAGGTCTTGTCTATTACATATTGGGTTTATGGAACGGTATCTGAGCTAATTTGAAACTCTTGTTTTATGTATCACCCCACCTCACCTTTCCCGTTAAGCAGCCATAGTGTGTTTTCTGCATGTGTGACTCTGTTCTGTTTTGTAATTCAGTTCAAGTGTAACGATTTTTACATTCCTTCTATAAGTGACACCTTATGAGAAGTGTCCTTTTCTGTGTGACTTATTTCACTTAGAATCGTCGTACCTAAATCCACTCATCATGCTGCTACTAGCCTTATGACATTGATTTCATGGCTCAGTGACATTCCATTGTACATAAGGACCACACCTTTTTTATCCATTTTTTGCTTTCCTGGGATATTTAAGGTGGAATGAAGTGGAGGTCCTTGTCAACAGAGCAGCCCTAAACTTTGGGGTGCTTGTGTCTTGCTGATTTTCAATTTTCCCACTTTATACCCCCATGCGTGGAAGTGCCCTATGCTCTCTAAGCTGTGTTTTATAGATGTTTCAGGACACACCGTACCCTTCTCCAGAGTGGCTGTTGGCAATTTACATCCCGCCCATCAGTGTAGCAAGGCTCCCATTTCTCCATGGCCTGTCCTGCATTTCTGGTTTTGACACTTTTATCAGCATGGCCCTTTTGACCGATGGGAAGCGAGACTTCTTTGTAGCGCTGATTTGCCTTTCCAGGTTGCTTGGTTGGCCAAAAAGGGCGTAGGCGTTTTTTCCTGAATATATTCAGGAAAAAACGCCTAAGCCCTTTTTGGCCAAGGGCATCATTGTCAACGTTTTGCTGCTTTTCACGTGCTTTAAAGGCGATTCGAATCTACCTCCTGAAATCTGTTTCCTGCAATTCTGCCTTGATTTCAAATCCTCTTCTTTGCCTTCCCTCAATATATTTGTGGACGAGAGTTATCATTTATAACTCTGCAGGTTTGTGAATTGCAGTGCCCTGAAGCTCCATTTTACACCTCGCTTTTTTGGGAGCTGGCCGCAAAAGCGCAGGATGGCTTCAGGCCCTGTTCTGGTTCCGGGGGGCATGCTGAGCCTGTGGTTAATTCTTCTTCCTGATGGGAAAATAGAGTGACCTGTGCCTGTCCCAACACCAAGAGCTAGTGTCTCATTGGTTCCCCGTCTTCCCGTTCATCCTCAGGACAAATTGCAACCTGTACGGAACAGGAGGTTAAAGGTGCTGATGCTCCAAGTAGGGAGATTGCTAGTAAAGTGGCTGGAATGGCGAACCCGAGCACAAAGAGATGAGAAATGAGGTGCGTTTTAGAAACCTTTCCCCATCACACGGTGTACCATCTTCTGGGTTTCTCATGCATGTTTTTGATGTAGGAAGATGCCCTTGAACCTGGAGATTTGGGACCCATGCGATGGGTAGCACGCAGTATTACTTTAAAGGGTCTGCGTTTGCTCACCCAACCTCACCAAACCTCTCAGCCCCAAGAGTGTCCACCCTTATGTCTCATCCAGCTGTGGGTCTAGATATGGTCAATCCAGGTTGCATCACAGCCCCTGAACGAATTGTGTAAAAATTTCTCTCTCTTTCACTGTCTTTGTTTCATGGGTTTTTAAAAGTAATTTATTTTTATAATGGGGTTTAGCTGCTTTTCACGGCTGTGTTTATGTCGCTTTACACCCACTTGACACACAAACAGAGAGATATCAATACATAGGTTTTAAGATTATTACTAGTCAGATATATTCTTGTGCGATGAATCGGGCGTGTTGAGTCCAGTTCTCTGAGCAGGGAGTAGGTCTTGTCTATTACATATTGGGTTTATGGAACGGTATCTGAGCTAATTTGAAACTCTTGTTTTATGTATCACCCCACCTCACCTTTCCCGTTAAGCAGCCATAGTGTGTTTTCTGCATGTGTGACTCTGTTCTGTTTTGTAATTCAGTTCAAGTGTAACGATTTTTACATTCCTTCTATAAGTGACACCTTATGAGAAGTGTCCTTTTCTGTGTGACTTATTTCACTTAGAATCGTCGTACCTAAATCCACTCATCATGCTGCTACTAGCCTTATGACATTGATTTCATGGCTGAGTGATATTCCATTGTACATAAGGACCACACCTTTTTTATCCATTTTTTGCTTTCCTGGGATATTTAAGGTGGAATGAAGTGGAGGTCCTTGTCAACAGAGCAGCCCTAAACTTTGGGGTGCTTGTGTCTTGCTGATTTTCAATTTTCCCACTTTATACCCCCATGCGTGGAAGTGCCCTATGCTCTCTAAGCTGTGTTTTATAGATGTTTCAGGACACACCGTACCCTTCTCCAGAGTGGCTGTTGGCAATTTACATCCCGCCCATCAGTGTAGCAAGGCTCCCATTTCTCCATGGCCTGTCCTTCATTTCTGGTTTGGACACATTTTCAGCATGGCCCTTTTGACCAATGGGAAGCGAGACTTCTTTGTAGCGCTGATTTGCCTTTCCAGGTTGCTTGGTTGGCCAAAAAGGGCGTAGGCGTTTTTTCCTGAATATATTCAGGAGAAAAGGCCTAAGCCCTTTTTGGCCAAGGGCATCATTGTCAACGTTTTGCTGCTTTTCACGTGCTTTAAAGGCGATTCGAATCTACCTCCTGAAATCTGTTTCCTGCAATTCTGCCTTGATTTCAAATCCTCTTCTTTGCCTTCCCTCAATATATTTGTGGACGAGAGTTATCATTTATAACTCTGCAGTTTTGTGAATTGCAGTGCCCTGAAGCTCCATTTTACAACTCGCTTTTTTGGGAGCTGGCCGCAAAAGCGTAGGATGGCTTCAGGCCCTGTTCTGGTTCCGGGGGGCAGGCTGAGCCTGTGGTTAATTCTTCTTCCTGATGGGAAAATAGAGTGACCTGTGCCTGTCCCAACACCAAGAGCTAGTGTCTCATTGGTTCCCCGTCTTCCCGTTCATCCTCAGGACAAATTGCAACCTGTACGGAACAGGAGGTTAAAGGTGCTGATGCTCCAAGTAGGGAGATTGCTAGTAAAGTGGCTGGAATGGCGAACCCGAGCACAAGGAGATGAGAAATGACGTGCGTTTTAGAAACCTTTCCCCATCACACGGTGTACCATCTTCTGGGTTTCTCATGCATGTTTTTGATGTAGGAAGATGCCCTTGAACCTGGAGATTTGGGACCCATGCGATGGGTAGCACGCAGTATTACTTTAAAGGGTGTGCGTTTGCTCACCTAACCTCACCAAAACTCTCAGCCCCAAGAGTGTCCACCCTTATGTCTCATCCAGCTGTGGGTCTAGATATGGTCAATCCAGGTTGCATCACAGCCACTGAACGAATTGTGTAAAAATTTCTCTCTCTTTCACTGTCTTTGTTTCATGGGTTTTTAAAAGTAATTTATTTTTATAATGGGGTTTAGCTGCTTTTCACGGCTGTGTTTATGCCGCTTTACACCCACTTGACACACAAACAGAGAGATATCAATACATAGGTTTTAAGATTATTACTAGTCAGATATATTCTTGTGCGGTGAATCGGGCGTGTTGAGTCCAGTTCTCTGAGCAAGGAGTAGGTCTTGTCTGTTACATATTGGGTTTATGGAACGGTATCTGAGCTAATTTGAAGCTCTCGTTTTATGTATCACCCCACCTCACCTTTCCCGTTAAGCAGCCATAGTGTGTTTTCTGCATGTGTGACTTTGTTCTGTTTTGTAATTCAGTTCAAGTGTAACGATTTTTACATTCCCTCTATAAGTGACACCTTATGAGAAGTGTCCTTTTCTGTGTGACTTATTTCACTTAGAATCGTCGTACCTAAATCCACTCATCATGCTGCTACTAGCCTTATGACATTGATTTCATGGCTGAGTGATATTCCATTGTACATAGGACCACAACTTTTTTATCCATTTTTCGCTTTCCTGGGATATTTAAGGTGGAATGAAGTGGAGGTCCTTGTCAACAGAGCAGCCCTAAACTTTGGGGTGCTTGTGTCTTGCTGATTTTCAATTTTCCCACTTTATACCCCCATGCGTGGAAGTGCCCTATGCTCTCTAAGCTGTGTTTTTTAGATGTTTCAGGACACACCGTACACTTCTCCAGAGTGGCTGTTGGCAATTTACATCCCGCCCATCAGTGTAGCAAGGCTCCCGTTTCTCCATGGCCTGTCCTGCATTTCTGGTTTTGACACTTTTTTCAGCATGGCCCTTTTGACCGATGGGAAGCGAGACTTCTTTGTAGCGCTGATTTGCCTTTCCAGGTTGCTTGGTTGGCCAAAAAGGGCGTAGGCGTTTTTTCCTGAATATATTCAGGAAAAAACGCCTACGCCCTTTTTGGCCAAGGGCATCATTGTCAACGTTTTGCTGCTTTTCACGTGCTTTAAAGGCGATTCGAATCTACCTCCTGAAATCTGTTTCCTGCAATTCTGCCTTGATTTCAAATCCTCTTCTTTGCCTTCCCTCAATATATTTGTGGACGAGAGTTATCATTTATAACTCTGCAGGTTTGTGAATTGCAGTGCCCTGAAACTCCATTTTACAACTCGCTTTTTTGGGACTGGCCGCAAAAGCGCAGGATGGCTTCAGGCCCTGTTCTGGTTCCGGGGGGCAGGCTGAGCCTGTGGTTAATTCTTCTTACTGATGGGAAAATAGAGTGACCTGTGCCTGTCCCAACACCAAGAGCTAGTCTCTCATTGGTTCCCCATCTTCCCGTTCATCCTCAGGACAAATTGCAACCTGTACGGAACAGGAGGTTAAAGGTGCTGATGCTCCAAGTAGGGAGATTGCTAGTAAGGTGGCTGGAATGGCGAACCCGAGCACAAGGAGATGAGAAATGAGGTGTGTTTTAGAAACCTTTCCCCATCACACGGTGTACCATCTTCTGGGTTTCTCATGCATGTTTTTGATGTAGGAAGATGCCCTTGAACCTGGAGATTTGGGACCCATGCGATGGGTAGCACGCAGTATTACTTTAAAGGGTCTGCGTTTGCTCACCCAACCTCACCAAACCTCTCAGCCCCAAGAGTGTCCACCCTTATGTCTCATCCAGCTGTGGGTCTAGATATGGTCAATCCAGGTTGCATCACAGCCACTGAACGAATTGTGTAAAAATTTCTCTCTCTTTCACTGTCTTTGTTTCATGGGTTTTTAAAAGTAATTTATTTTTATAATGGGGTTTAGCTGCTTTTCACGGCTGTGTTTATGCCGCTTTACACCCACTTGACACACAAACAGAGAGATATCAATACATAGGTTTTAAGATTATTACTAGTCAGATATATTCTTGTGCGGTGAATCGGGCGTGTTGAGTCCAGTTCTCTGAGCAAGGAGTAGGTCTTGTCTGTTACATATTGGGTTTATGGAACGGTATCTGAGCTAATTTGAAGCTCTCGTTTTATGTATCACCCCACCTCACCTTTCCCGTTAAGCAGCCATAGTGTGTTTTCTGCATGTGTGACTTTGTTCTGTTTTGTAATTCAGTTCAAGTGTAACGATTTTTACATTCCCTCTATAAGTGACACCTTATGAGAAGTGTCCTTTTCTGTGTGACTTATTTCACTTAGAATCGTCGTACCTAAATCCACTCATCATGCTGCTACTAGCCTTATGACATTGATTTCATGGCTGAGTGATATTCCATTGTACATAGGACCACAAATTTTTTATCCATTTTTCGCTTTCCTGGGATATTTAAGGTGGAATGAAGTGGAGGTCCTTGTCAACAGAGCAGCCCTAAACTTTGGGGTGCTTGTGTCTTGCTGATTTTCAATTTTCCCACTTTATCCCCCCATGCGTGGAAGTGCCCTATGCTCTCTAAGCTGTGTTTTTTAGATGTTTCAGGGCACACCGTACACTTCTCCAGAGTGGCTGTTGGCAATTTACATCCCGCCCATCAGTGTAGCAAGGCTCCCATTTCTCCATGGCCTGTCCTGCATTTCTGGTTTTGACACTTTTTACAGCATGGCCCTTTTGACCGATGGGAAGCGAGACTTCTTTGTAGCGCTGATTTGCCTTTCCAGGTTGCTTGGTTGGCCAAAAAGGGGGTATGCGTTTTTTCCTGAATATATTCAGGAAAAAACGCCTACGCCCTTTTTGGCCAAGGGCATCATTGTCAACGTTTTGCTGCTTTTCACGTGCTTTAAAGGCGATTCGAATCTACCTCCTGAAATCTGTTTCCTGCAATTCTGCCTTGATTTCAAATCCTCTTCTTTGCCTTCCCTCAATATATTTGTGGACGAGAGTTATCATTTATAACTCTGCAGGTTTGTGAATTGCAGTGCCCTGAAACTCCATTTTACAACTCGCTTTTTTGGGACTGGCCGCAAAAGCGCAGGATGGCTTCAGGCCCTGTTCTGGTTCCGGGGGGCAGGCTGAGCCTGTGGTTAATTCTTCTTCCTGATGGGAAAATAGAGTGACCTGTGCCTGTCCCAACACCAAGAGCTAGTCTCTCATTGGTTCCCCGTCTTCCCGTTCATCCTCAGGACAAATTGCAACCTGTACGGAACAGGAGGTTAAAGGTGCAGATGCTCCAAGTAGGGAGATTGCTAGTAAGGTGGCTGGAATGGCGAACCCGAGCACAAGGAGATGAGAAATGAGGTGTGTTTTAGAAACCTTTCCCCATCACACGGTGTACCATCTTCTGGGTTTCTCATGCATGTTTTTGATGTAGGAAGATGCCCTTGAACCTGGAGATTTGGGACCCATGCGATGGGTAGCACGCAGTATTACTTTAAAGGGTCTGCGTTTGCTCACCCAACCTCACCAAACCTCTCAGCCCCAAGAGTGTCCACCCTTATGTCTCATCCAGCTGTGGGTCTAGATATGGTCAATCCAGGTTGCATCACAGCCCCTGAACGAATTGTGTAAAAATTTCTCTCTCTTTCACTGTCTTTGTTTCATGGGTTTTTAAAAGTAATTTATTTTTATAATGGGGTTTAGCTGCTTTTCACGGCTGTGTTTATGCCGCTTTACACCCACTTGACACACAAACAGAGAGATATCAATACATAGGTTTTAAGATTATTACTAGTCAGATATATTCTTGTGCGATGAATCGGGCGTGTTGAGTCCAGTTCTCTGAGCAAGGAGTAGGTCTTGTCTGTTACATATTGGGTTTATGGAACGGTATCTGAGCTAATTTGAAGCTCTCGTTTTATGTATCACCCCACCTCACCTTTCCCGTTAAGCAGCCATAGTGTGTTTTCTGCATGTGTGACTCTGTTCTGTTTTGTAATTCAGTTCAAGTGTAACGATTTTTACATTCCCTCTATAAGTGACACCTTATGAGAAGTGTCCTTTTCTGTGTGACTTATTTCACTTAGAATCGTCGTACCTAAATCCACTCATCATGCTGCTACTAGCCTTATGACATTGATTTCATGGCTGAGTGATATTCCATTGTATATAAGGACCACAACTTTTTTATCCATTTTTCGCTTTCCTGGGATATTTAAGGTGGAATGAAGTGGAGGTCCTTGTCAACAGAGCAGCCCTAAACTTTGGGGTGCTTGTGTCTTGCTGATTTTCAATTTTCCCACTTTATACCCCCATGCGTGGAAGTGCCCTATGCTCTCTAAGCTGTGTTTTATAGATGTTTCAGGACACACCGTACCCTTCTCCAGAGTGGCTGTTGGCAATTTACATCCCGCCCATCAGTGTAGCAAGGCTCCCATTTCTCCATGGCCTGTCCTGCATTTCTGGTTTGGACACTTTTTTCAGCATGGCCCTTTTGACCGATGGGAAACGAGACTTCTTTGTAGCGCTGATTTGCCTTTCCAGGTTGCTTGGTTGGCCAAAAAGGGCGTAGGCGTTTTTTCCTGAATATATTCAGGAGAAAACGCCTAAGCCCTTTTTGGCCAAGGGCATCATTGTCAACGTTTTGCTGCTTTTCACGTGCTTTAAAGGCGATTCGAATCTACCTCCTGAAATCTGTTTCCTGCAATTCTGCCTTGATTTCAAATCCTCTTCTTTGCCTTCCCTCAATATATTTGTGGACGAGAGTTATCATTTATAACTCTGCAGGTTTGTGAATTGCAGTGCCCTGAAGCTCCATTTTACAACTCGCTTTTTTGGGAGCTGGCCTCAAAAGCGCAGGATGGCTTCAGGCCCTGTTCTGGTTCCGGGGGGCAGGCTGAGCCTGTGGTTAATTCTTCTTCCTGATGGGAAAATAGAGTGACCTGTGCCTGTGCCAACACCAAGAGCTAGTGTCTCATTGGTTCCCCGTCTTCCCGTTCATCCTCAGGACAAATTGCAACCTGTACGGAACAGGAGATTAAAGGTGCTGATGCTCCAAGTAGGGAGATTGCTAGTAAAGTGGCTGGAATGGCGAACCCGAGCACAAGGAGATGAGAAATGAGGTGCGTTTTAGAAACCTTTCCCCATCACACGGTGTACCATCTTCTGGGTTTCTCATGCATGTTTTTGATGTAGGAAGATGCCCTTGAACCTGGAGATTTGGGACCCATGTGATGGGTAGCACGCAGTATTACTTTAAAGGGTCTGCGTTTGCTCACCTAACCTCACCAAACCTCTCAGCCCCAAGAGTGTCCACCCTTATGTCTCATCCAGCTGTGGGTCTAGATATGGTCAATCCAGGTTGCATCACAGCCACTGAACGAATTGTGTAAAAATTTCTCTCTCTTTCACTGTCTTTGTTTCATGGGTTTTTAAAAGTAATTTATTTTTATAATGGGGTTTAGCTGCTTTTCACGGCTGTGTTTATGCCGCTTTACACCCACTTGACACACAAACAGAGATATATCAATACATAGGTTTTAAGATTATTACTAGTCAGATATATTCTTGTGCGGTGAATCGGGCGTGTTGAGTCCAGTTCTCTGAGCAAGGAGTACGTCTTGTCTGTTACATATTGGGTTTATGGAACGGTATCTGAGCTAATTTGAAGCTCTCGTTTTATGTATCACCCCACCTCACCTTTCCCGTTAAGCAGCCATAGTGTGTTTTCTGCATGTGTGACTCTGTTCTGTTTTGTAATTCAGTTCAAGTGTAACGATTTTTACATTCCCTCTATAAGTGACACCTTATGAGAAGTGTCCTTTTCTGTGTGACTTATTTCACTTAGAATCGTCGTACCTAAATCCACTCATCATGCTGCTACTAGCCTTATGACATTGATTTCATGGCTGAGTGATATTCCATTGTACATAGGACCACAACTTTTTTATCCATTTTTCGCTTTCCTGGGATATTTAAGGTGGAATGAAGTGGAGGTCCTTGTCAACAGAGCAGCCCTAAACTTTAGGGTGCTTGTGTCTTGCTGATTTTCAATTTTCCCACTTTATCCCCCCATGCGTGGAAGTGCCCTATGCTCTCTAAGCTGTGTTTTTTAGATGTTTCAGGACACACCGTACACTTCTCCAGAGTGGCTGTTGGCAATTTACATCCCGCCCATCAGTGTAGCAAGGCTCCCGTTTCTCCATGGCCTGTCCTGCATTTCTGGTTTTGACACTTTTTTCAGCATGGCCCTTTTGACCGATGGGAAGCGAGACTTCTTTGTAGCGCTGATTTGCCTTTCCAGGTTGCTTGGTTGGCCAAAAAGGGCGTAGGCGTTTTTTCCTGAATATATTCTGGAAAAAACACCTACGCCCTTTTTGGCCAAGGGCATCATTGTCAACGTTTTGCTGCTTTTCACGTGCTTTAAAGGCGATTCGAATCTACCTCCTGAAATCTGTTTCCTGCAATTCCGCCTTGATTTCAAATCCTCTTCTTTGCCTTCTCTCAATATATTTGTGGACGAGAGTTATCATTTATAACTCTGCAGGTTTGTGAATTGCAGTGCCCTGAAGCTCCATTTTACAACTCGCTTTTTTGGGAGCTGGCCGCAAAAGCGCAGGATGGCTTCAGGCCCTGTTCTGGTTCCGGGGGGCAGGCTGAGCCTGTGGTTAATTATTCTTCCTGATGGGAAAATAGAGTGACCTGTGCCTGTCCCAACACCAAGAGCTAGTGTCTCATTGGTTCCCCGTCTTCCCGTTCATCCTCAGGACAAATTGCAACCTGTACGGAACAGGAGATTAAAGGTGCTGATGCTCCAAGTAGGGAGATTGCTAGTAAGGTGGCTGGAATGGCGAACCCGAGCACAAGGAGATGAGAAATGAGGTGCGTTTTAGAAACCTTTCCCCATCACACGGTGTACCATCTTCTGGGTTTCTCATGCATGTTTTTGATGTAGGAAGATGCCCTTGAACCTGGAGATTTGGGACCCATGCGATGGGTAGCACGCAGTATTACTTTAAAGGGTCTGCGTTTGCTCACCCAACCTCACCAAACCTCTCAGCCCCAAGAGTGTCCACCCTTATGTCTCATCCAGCTGTGGGTCTAGATATGGTCAATCCAGGTTGCATCACAGCCCCTGAACGAATTGTGTAAAAATTTCTCTCTCTTTCACTGTCTTTGTTTCATGGGTTTTTAAAAGTAATTTATTTTTATAATGGGGTTTAGCTGCTTTTCACGGCTGTGTTTATGCCGCTTTACACCCACTTGACACACAAACAGAGATATATCAATACATAGGTTTTAAGATTATTACTAGTCAGATATATTCTTGTGCGGTGAATCGGGCGTGTTGAGTCCAGTTCTCTGAGCAAGGAGTACGTCTTGTCTGTTACATATTGGGTTTATGGAACGGTATCTGAGCTAATTTGAAGCTCTCGTTTTATGTATCACCCCACCTCACCTTTCCCGTTAAGCAGCCATAGTGTGTTTTCTGCATGTGTGACTCTGTTCTGTTTTGTAATTCAGTTCAAGTGTAACGATTTTTACATTCCCTCTATAAGTGACACCTTATGAGAAGTGTCCTTTTCTGTGTGACTTATTTCACTTAGAATCGTCGTACCTAAATCCACTCATCATGCTGCTACTAGCCTTATGACATTGATTTCATGGCTGAGTGATATTCCATTGTACATAGGACCACAACTTTTTTATCCATTTTTCGCTTTCCTGGGATATTTAAGGTGGAATGAAGTGGAGGTCCTTGTCAACAGAGCAGCCCTAAACTTTAGGGTGCTTGTGTCTTGCTGATTTTCAATTTTCCCACTTTATCCCCCCATGCGTGGAAGTGCCCTATGCTCTCTAAGCTGTGTTTTTTAGATGTTTCAGGACACACCGTACACTTCTCCAGAGTGGCTGTTGGCAATTTACATCCCGCCCATCAGTGTAGCAAGGCTCCCGTTTCTCCATGGCCTGTCCTGCATTTCTGGTTTTGACACTTTTTTCAGCATGGCCCTTTTGACCGATGGGAAGCGAGACTTCTTTGTAGCGCTGATTTGCCTTTCCAGGTTGCTTGGTTGGCCAAAAAGGGCGTAGGCGTTTTTTCCTGAATATATTCTGGAAAAAACACCTACGCCCTTTTTGGCCAAGGGCATCATTGTCAACGTTTTGCTGCTTTTCACGTGCTTTAAAGGCGATTCGAATCTACCTCCTGAAATCTGTTTCCTGCAATTCCGCCTTGATTTCAAATCCTCTTCTTTGCCTTCTCTCAATATATTTGTGGACGAGAGTTATCATTTATAACTCTGCAGGTTTGTGAATTGCAGTGCCCTGAAGCTCCATTTTACAACTCGCTTTTTTGGGAGCTGGCCGCAAAAGCGCAGGATGGCTTCAGGCCCTGTTCTGGTTCCGGGGGGCAGGCTGAGCCTGTGGTTAATTATTCTTCCTGATGGGAAAATAGAGTGACCTGTGCCTGTCCCAACACCAAGAGCTAGTGTCTCATTGGTTCCCCGTCTTCCCGTTCATCCTCAGGACAAATTGCAACCTGTACGGAACAGGAGATTAAAGGTGCTGATGCTCCAAGTAGGGAGATTGCTAGTAAGGTGGCTGGAATGGCGAACCCGAGCACAAGGAGATGAGAAATGAGGTGCGTTTTAGAAACCTTTCCCCATCACACGGTGTACCATCTTCTGGGTTTCTCATGCATGTTTTTGATGTAGGAAGATGCCCTTGAACCTGGAGATTTGGGACCCATGCGATGGGTAGCACGCAGTATTACTTTAAAGGGTCTGCGTTTGCTCACCCAACCTCACCAAACCTCTCAGCCCCAAGAGTGTCCACCCTTATGTCTCATCCAGCTGTGGGTCTAGATATGGTCAATCCAGGTTGCATCACAGCCCCTGAACGAATTGTGTAAAAATTTCTCTCTCTTTCACTGTCTTTGTTTCATGGGTTTTTAAAAGTAATTTATTTTTATAATGGGGTTTAGCTGCTTTTCACGGCTGTGTTTATGTCGCTTTACACCCACTTGACACACAAACAGAGAGATATCAATACATAGGTTTTAAGATTATTACTAGTCAGATATATTCTTGTGCGATGAATCGGGCGTGTTGAGTCCAGTTCTCTGAGCAGGGAGTAGGTCTTGTCTATTACATATTGGGTTTATGGAACGGTATCTGAGCTAATTTGAAACTCTCGTTTTATGTATCACCCCACCTCACCTTTCCCGTTAAGCAGCCATAGTGTGTTTTCTGCATGTGTGACTCTGTTCTGTTTTGTAATTCAGTTCAAGTGTAACGATTTTTACATTCCTTCTATAAGTGACACCTTATGAGAAGTGTCCTTTTCTGTGTGACTTATTTCACTTAGAATCGTCGTACCTAAATCCACTCATCATGCTGCTACTAGCCTTATGACATTGATTTCATGGCTGAGTGATATTCCATTGTACATAAGGACCACACCTTTTTTATCCATTTTTTGCTTTCCTGGGATATTTAAGGTGGAATGAAGTGGAGGTCCTTGTCAACAGAGCAGCCCTAAACTTTGGGGTGCTTGTGTCTTGCTGATTTTCAATTTTCCCACTTTATACCCCCATGCGTGGAAGTGCCCTATGCTCTCTAAGCTGTGTTTTATAGATGTTTCAGGACACACCGTACCCTTCTCCAGAGTGGCTGTTGGCAATTTACATCCCGCCCATCAGTGTAGCAAGGCTCCCATTTCTCCATGGCCTGTCCTTCATTTCTGGTTTGGACACATTTTCAGCATGGCCCTTTTGACCAATGGGAAGCGAGACTTCTTTGTAGCGCTGATTTGCCTTTCCAGGTTGCTTGGTTGGCCAAAAAGGGCGTAGGCGTTTTTTCCTGAATATATTCAGGAGAAAAGGCCTAAGCCCTTTTTGGCCAAGGGCATCATTGTCAACGTTTTGCTGCTTTTCACGTGCTTTAAAGGCGATTCGAATCTACCTCCTGAAATCTGTTTCCTGCAATTCTGCCTTGATTTCAAATCCTCTTCTTTGCCTTCCCTCAATATATTTGTGGACGAGAGTTATCATTTATAACTCTGCAGTTTTGTGAATTGCAGTGCCCTGAAGCTCCATTTTACAACTCGCTTTTTTGGGAGCTGGCCGCAAAAGCGTAGGATGGCTTCAGGCCCTGTTCTGGTTCCGGGGGGCAGGCTGAGCCTGTGGTTAATTCTTCTTCCTGATGGGAAAATAGAGTGACCTGTGCCTGTCCCAACACCAAGAGCTAGTGTCTCATTGGTTCCCCGTCTTCCCGTTCATCCTCAGGACAAATTGCAACCTGTACGGAACAGGAGGTTAAAGGTGCTGATGCTCCAAGTAGGGAGATTGCTAGTAAAGTGGCTGGAATGGCGAACCCGAGCACAAGGAGATGAGAAATGACGTGCGTTTTAGAAACCTTTCCCCATCACACGGTGTACCATCTTCTGGGTTTCTCATGCATGTTTTTGATGTAGGAAGATGCCCTTGAACCTGGAGATTTGGGACCCATGCGATGGGTAGCACGCAGTATTACTTTAAAGGGTGTGCGTTTGCTCACCTAACCTCACCAAAACTCTCAGCCCCAAGAGTGTCCACCCTTATGTCTCATCCAGCTGTGGGTCTAGATATGGTCAATCCAGGTTGCATCACAGCCACTGAACGAATTGTGTAAAAATTTCTCTCTCTTTCACTGTCTTTGTTTCATGGGTTTTTAAAAGTAATTTATTTTTATAATGGGGTTTAGCTGCTTTTCACGGCTGTGTTTATGCCGCTTTACACCCACTTGACACACAAACAGAGAGATATCAATACATAGGTTTTAAGATTATTACTAGTCAGATATATTCTTGTGCGGTGAATCGGGCGTGTTGAGTCCAGTTCTCTGAGCAAGGAGTAGGTCTTGTCTGTTACATATTGGGTTTATGGAACGGTATCTGAGCTAATTTGAAGCTCTCGTTTTATGTATCACCCCACCTCACCTTTCCCGTTAAGCAGCCATAGTGTGTTTTCTGCATGTGTGACTTTGTTCTGTTTTGTAATTCAGTTCAAGTGTAACGATTTTTACATTCCCTCTATAAGTGACACCTTATGAGAAGTGTCCTTTTCTGTGTGACTTATTTCACTTAGAATCGTCGTACCTAAATCCACTCATCATGCTGCTACTAGCCTTATGACATTGATTTCATGGCTGAGTGATATTCCATTGTACATAGGACCACAACTTTTTTATCCATTTTTCGCTTTCCTGGGATATTTAAGGTGGAATGAAGTGGAGGTCCTTGTCAACAGAGCAGCCCTAAACTTTGGGGTGCTTGTGTCTTGCTGATTTTCAATTTTCCCACTTTATACCCCCATGCGTGGAAGTGCCCTATGCTCTCTAAGCTGTGTTTTTTAGATGTTTCAGGACACACCGTACACTTCTCCAGAGTGGCTGTTGGCAATTTACATCCCGCCCATCAGTGTAGCAAGGCTCCCGTTTCTCCATGGCCTGTCCTGCATTTCTGGTTTTGACACTTTTTTCAGCATGGCCCTTTTGACCGATGGGAAGCGAGACTTCTTTGTAGCGCTGATTTGCCTTTCCAGGTTGCTTGGTTGGCCAAAAAGGGCGTAGGCGTTTTTTCCTGAATATATTCAGGAAAAAACGCCTACGCCCTTTTTGGCCAAGGGCATCATTGTCAACGTTTTGCTGCTTTTCACGTGCTTTAAAGGCGATTCGAATCTACCTCCTGAAATCTGTTTCCTGCAATTCTGCCTTGATTTCAAATCCTCTTCTTTGCCTTCCCTCAATATATTTGTGGACGAGAGTTATCATTTATAACTCTGCAGGTTTGTGAATTGCAGTGCCCTGAAACTCCATTTTACAACTCGCTTTTTTGGGACTGGCCGCAAAAGCGCAGGATGGCTTCAGGCCCTGTTCTGGTTCCGGGGGGCAGGCTGAGCCTGTGGTTAATTCTTCTTACTGATGGGAAAATAGAGTGACCTGTGCCTGTCCCAACACCAAGAGCTAGTCTCTCATTGGTTCCCCATCTTCCCGTTCATCCTCAGGACAAATTGCAACCTGTACGGAACAGGAGGTTAAAGGTGCTGATGCTCCAAGTAGGGAGATTGCTAGTAAGGTGGCTGGAATGGCGAACCCGAGCACAAGGAGATGAGAAATGAGGTGTGTTTTAGAAACCTTTCCCCATCACACGGTGTACCATCTTCTGGGTTTCTCATGCATGTTTTTGATGTAGGAAGATGCCCTTGAACCTGGAGATTTGGGACCCATGCGATGGGTAGCACGCAGTATTACTTTAAAGGGTCTGCGTTTGCTCACCCAACCTCACCAAACCTCTCAGCCCCAAGAGTGTCCACCCTTATGTCTCATCCAGCTGTGGGTCTAGATATGGTCAATCCAGGTTGCATCACAGCCACTGAACGAATTGTGTAAAAATTTCTCTCTCTTTCACTGTCTTTGTTTCATGGGTTTTTAAAAGTAATTTATTTTTATAATGGGGTTTAGCTGCTTTTCACGGCTGTGTTTATGCCGCTTTACACCCACTTGACACACAAACAGAGAGATATCAATACATAGGTTTTAAGATTATTACTAGTCAGATATATTCTTGTGCGGTGAATCGGGCGTGTTGAGTCCAGTTCTCTGAGCAAGGAGTAGGTCTTGTCTGTTACATATTGGGTTTATGGAACGGTATCTGAGCTAATTTGAAGCTCTCGTTTTATGTATCACCCCACCTCACCTTTCCCGTTAAGCAGCCATAGTGTGTTTTCTGCATGTGTGACTTTGTTCTGTTTTGTAATTCAGTTCAAGTGTAACGATTTTTACATTCCCTCTATAAGTGACACCTTATGAGAAGTGTCCTTTTCTGTGTGACTTATTTCACTTAGAATCGTCGTACCTAAATCCACTCATCATGCTGCTACTAGCCTTATGACATTGATTTCATGGCTGAGTGATATTCCATTGTACATAGGACCACAAATTTTTTATCCATTTTTCGCTTTCCTGGGATATTTAAGGTGGAATGAAGTGGAGGTCCTTGTCAACAGAGCAGCCCTAAACTTTGGGGTGCTTGTGTCTTGCTGATTTTCAATTTTCCCACTTTATCCCCCCATGCGTGGAAGTGCCCTATGCTCTCTAAGCTGTGTTTTTTAGATGTTTCAGGGCACACCGTACACTTCTCCAGAGTGGCTGTTGGCAATTTACATCCCGCCCATCAGTGTAGCAAGGCTCCCGTTTCTCCATGGCCTGTCCTGCATTTCTGGTTTTGACACTTTTTTCAGCATGGCCCTTTTGACCGATGGGAAGCGAGACTTCTTTGTAGCGCTGATTTGCCTTTCCAGGTTGCTTGGTTGGCCAAAAAGGGCGTATGCGTTTTTTCCTGAATATATTCAGGAAAAAACGCCTACGCCCTTTTTGGCCAAGGGCATCATTGTCAACGTTTTGCTGCTTTTCACGTGCTTTAAAGGCGATTCGAATCTACCTCCTGAAATCTGTTTCCTGCAATTCTGCCTTGATTTCAAATCCTCTTCTTTGCCTTCCCTCAATATATTTGTGGACGAGAGTTATCATTTATAACTCTGCAGGTTTGTGAATTGCAGTGCCCTGAAACTCCATTTTACAACTCGCTTTTTTGGGACTGGCCGCAAAAGCGCAGGATGGCTTCAGGCCCTGTTCTGGTTCCGGGGGGCAGGCTGAGCCTGTGGTTAATTCTTCTTCCTGATGGGAAAATAGAGTGACCTGTGCCTGTCCCAACACCAAGAGCTAGTCTCTCATTGGTTCCCCGTCTTCCCGTTCATCCTCAGGACAAATTGCAACCTGTACGGAACAGGAGGTTAAAGGTGCAGATGCTCCAAGTAGGGAGATTGCTAGTAAGGTGGCTGGAATGGCGAACCCGAGCACAAGGAGATGAGAAATGAGGTGTGTTTTAGAAACCTTTCCCCATCACACGGTGTACCATCTTCTGGGTTTCTCATGCATGTTTTTGATGTAGGAAGATGCCCTTGAACCTGGAGATTTGGGACCCATGCGATGGGTAGCACGCAGTATTACTTTAAAGGGTCTGCGTTTGCTCACCCAACCTCACCAAACCTCTCAGCCCCAAGAGTGTCCACCCTTATGTCTCATCCAGCTGTGGGTCTAGATATGGTCAATCCAGGTTGCATCACAGCCCCTGAACGAATTGTGTAAAAATTTCTCTCTCTTTCACTGTCTTTGTTTCATGGGTTTTTAAAAGTAATTTATTTTTATAATGGGGTTTAGCTGCTTTTCACGGCTGTGTTTATGCCGCTTTACACCCACTTGACACACAAACAGAGAGATATCAATACATAGGTTTTAAGATTATTACTAGTCAGATATATTCTTGTGCGATGAATCGGGCGTGTTGAGTCCAGTTCTCTGAGCAAGGAGTAGGTCTTGTCTGTTACATATTGGGTTTATGGAACGGTATCTGAGCTAATTTGAAGCTCTCGTTTTATGTATCACCCCACCTCACCTTTCCCGTTAAGCAGCCATAGTGTGTTTTCTGCATGTGTGACTCTGTTCTGTTTTGTAATTCAGTTCAAGTGTAACGATTTTTACATTCCCTCTATAAGTGACACCTTATGAGAAGTGTCCTTTTCTGTGTGACTTATTTCACTTAGAATCGTCGTACCTAAATCCACTCATCATGCTGCTACTAGCCTTATGACATTGATTTCATGGCTGAGTGATATTCCATTGTATATAAGGACCACAACTTTTTTATCCATTTTTCGCTTTCCTGGGATATTTAAGGTGGAATGAAGTGGAGGTCCTTTTCAACAGAGCAGCCCTAAACTTTGGGGTGCTTGTGTCTTGCTGATTTTCAATTTTCCCACTTTATACCCCCATGCGTGGAAGTGCCCTATGCTCTCTAAGCTGTGTTTTATAGATGTTTCAGGACACACCGTACCCTTCTCCAGAGTGGCTGTTGGCAATTTACATCCCGCCCATCAGTGTAGCAAGGCTCCCATTTCTCCATGGCCTGTCCTGCATTTCTGGTTTGGACACTTTTTTCAGCATGGCCCTTTTGACCGATGGGAAACGAGACTTCTTTGTAGCGCTGATTTGCCTTTCCAGGTTGCTTGGTTGGCCAAAAAGGGCGTAGGCGTTTTTTCCTGAATATATTCAGGAGAAAACGCCTAAGCCCTTTTTGGCCAAGGGCATCATTGTCAACGTTTTGCTGCTTTTCACGTGCTTTAAAGGCGATTCGAATCTACCTCCTGAAATCTGTTTCCTGCAATTCTGCCTTGATTTCAAATCCTCTTCTTTGCCTTCCCTCAATATATTTGTGGACGAGAGTTATCATTTATAACTCTGCAGGTTTGTGAATTGCAGTGCCCTGAAGCTCCATTTTACAACTCGCTTTTTTGGGAGCTGGCCTCAAAAGCGCAGGATGGCTTCAGGCCCTGTTCTGGTTCCGGGGGGCAGGCTGAGCCTGTGGTTAATTCTTCTTCCTGATGGGAAAATAGAGTGACCTGTGCCTGTGCCAACACCAAGAGCTAGTGTCTCATTGGTTCCCCGTCTTCCCGTTCATCCTCAGGACAAATTGCAACCTGTACGGAACAGGAGATTAAAGGTGCTGATGCTCCAAGTAGGGAGATTGCTAGTAAAGTGGCTGGAATGGCGAACCCGAGCACAAGGAGATGAGAAATGAGGTGCGTTTTAGAAACCTTTCCCCATCACACGGTGTACCATCTTCTGGGTTTCTCATGCATGTTTTTGATGTAGGAAGATGCCCTTGAACCTGGAGATTTGGGACCCATGTGATGGGTAGCACACAGTATTACTTTAAAGGGTCTGCGTTTGCTCACCTAACCTCACCAAACCTCTCAGCCCCAAGAGTGTCCACCCTTATGTCTCATCCAGCTGTGGGTCTAGATATGGTCAATCCAGGTTGCATCACAGCCACTGAACGAATTGTGTAAAAATTTCTCTCTCTTTCACTGTCTTTGTTTCATGGGTTTTTAAAAGTAATTTATTTTTATAATGGGGTTTAGCTGCTTTTCACGGCTGTGTTTATGCCGCTTTACACCCACTTGACACACAAACAGAGATATATCAATACATAGGTTTTAAGATTATTACTAGTCAGATATATTCTTGTGCGGTGAATCGGGCGTGTTGAGTCCAGTTCTCTGAGCAAGGAGTACGTCTTGTCTGTTACATATTGGGTTTATGGAACGGTATCTGAGCTAATTTGAAGCTCTCGTTTTATGTATCACCCCACCTCACCTTTCCCGTTAAGCAGCCATAGTGTGTTTTCTGCATGTGTGACTCTGTTCTGTTTTGTAATTCAGTTCAAGTGTAACGATTTTTACATTCCCTCTATAAGTGACACCTTATGAGAAGTGTCCTTTTCTGTGTGACTTATTTCACTTAGAATCGTCGTACCTAAATCCACTCATCATGCTGCTACTAGCCTTATGACATTGATTTCATGGCTGAGTGATATTCCATTGTACATAGGACCACAACTTTTTTATCCATTTTTCGCTTTCCTGGGATATTTAAGGTGGAATGAAGTGGAGGTCCTTGTCAACAGAGCAGCCCTAAACTTTAGGGTGCTTGTGTCTTGCTGATTTTCAATTTTCCCATTTTATCCCCCCATGCGTGGAAGTGCCCTATGCTCTCTAAGCTGTGTTTTTTAGATGTTTCAGGACACACCGTACACTTCTCCAGAGTGGCTGTTGGCAATTTACATCCCGCCCATCAGTGTAGCAAGGCTCCCGTTTCTCCATGGCCTGTCCTGCATTTCTGGTTTTGACACTTTTTTCAGCATGGCCCTTTTGACCGATGGGAAGCGAGACTTCTTTGTAGCGCTGATTTGCCTTTCCAGGTTGCTTGGTTGGCCAAAAAGGGCGTAGGCGTTTTTTCCTGAATATATTCTGGAAAAAACACCTACGCCCTTTTTGGCCAAGGGCATCATTGTCAACGTTTTGCTGCTTTTCACGTGCTTTAAAGGCGATTCGAATCTACCTCCTGAAATCTGTTTCCTGCAATTCCGCCTTGATTTCAAATCCTCTTCTTTGCCTTCTCTCAATATATTTGTGGACGAGAGTTATCATTTATAACTCTGCAGGTTTGTGAATTGCAGTGCCCTGAAGCTCCATTTTACAACTCGCTTTTTTGGGAGCTGGCCGCAAAAGCGCAGGATGGCTTCAGGCCCTGTTCTGGTTCCGGGGGGCAGGCTGAGCCTGTGGTTAATTATTCTTCCTGATGGGAAAATAGAGTGACCTGTGCCTGTCCCAACACCAAGAGCTAGTGTCTCATTGGTTCCCCGTCTTCCCGTTCATCCTCAGGACAAATTGCAACCTGTACGGAACAGGAGATTAAAGGTGCTGATGCTCCAAGTAGGGAGATTGCTAGTAAGGTGGCTGGAATGGCGAACCCGAGCACAAGGAGATGAGAAATGAGGTGCGTTTTAGAAACCTTTCCCCATCACACGGTGTACCATCTTCTGGGTTTCTCATGCATGTTTTTGATGTAGGAAGATGCCCTTGAACCTGGAGATTTGGGACCCATGCGATGGGTAGCACGCAGTATTACTTTAAAGGGTCTGCGTTTGCTCACCCAACCTCACCAAACCTCTCAGCCCCAAGAGTGTCCACCCTTATGTCTCATCCAGCTGTGGGTCTAGATATGGTCAATCCAGGTTGCATCACAGCCCCTGAACGAATTGTGTAAAAATTTCTCTCTCTTTCACTGTCTTTGTTTCATGGGTTTTTAAAAGTAATTTATTTTTATAATGGGGTTTAGCTGCTTTTCACGGCTGTGTTTATGCCGCTTTACACCCACTTGACACACAAACAGAGATATATCAATACATAGGTTTTAAGATTATTACTAGTCAGATATATTCTTGTGCGGTGAATCGGGCGTGTTGAGTCCAGTTCTCTGAGCAAGGAGTACGTCTTGTCTGTTACATATTGGGTTTATGGAACGGTATCTGAGCTAATTTGAAGCTCTCGTTTTATGTATCACCCCACCTCACCTTTCCCGTTAAGCAGCCATAGTGTGTTTTCTGCATGTGTGACTCTGTTCTGTTTTGTAATTCAGTTCAAGTGTAACGATTTTTACATTCCCTCTATAAGTGACACCTTATGAGAAGTGTCCTTTTCTGTGTGACTTATTTCACTTAGAATCGTCGTACCTAAATCCACTCATCATGCTGCTACTAGCCTTATGACATTGATTTCATGGCTGAGTGATATTCCATTGTACATAGGACCACAACTTTTTTATCCATTTTTCGCTTTCCTGGGATATTTAAGGTGGAATGAAGTGGAGGTCCTTGTCAACAGAGCAGCCCTAAACTTTAGGGTGCTTGTGTCTTGCTGATTTTCAATTTTCCCACTTTATCCCCCCATGCGTGGAAGTGCCCTATGCTCTCTAAGCTGTGTTTTTTAGATGTTTCAGGACACACCGTACACTTCTCCAGAGTGGCTGTTGGCAATTTACATCCCGCCCATCAGTGTAGCAAGGCTCCCGTTTCTCCATGGCCTGTCCTGCATTTCTGGTTTTGACACTTTTTTCAGCATGGCCCTTTTGACCGATGGGAAGCGAGACTTCTTTGTAGCGCTGATTTGCCTTTCCAGGTTGCTTGGTTGGCCAAAAAGGGCGTAGGCGTTTTTTCCTGAATATATTCTGGAAAAAACACCTACGCCCTTTTTGGCCAAGGGCATCATTGTCAACGTTTTGCTGCTTTTCACGTGCTTTAAAGGCGATTCGAATCTACCTCCTGAAATCTGTTTCCTGCAATTCCGCCTTGATTTCAAATCCTCTTCTTTGCCTTCTCTCAATATATTTGTGGACGAGAGTTATCATTTATAACTCTGCAGGTTTGTGAATTGCAGTGCCCTGAAGCTCCATTTTACAACTCGCTTTTTTGGGAGCTGGCCGCAAAAGCGCAGGATGGCTTCAGGCCCTGTTCTGGTTCCGGGGGGCAGGCTGAGCCTGTGGTTAATTATTCTTCCTGATGGGAAAATAGAGTGACCTGTGCCTGTCCCAACACCAAGAGCTAGTGTCTCATTGGTTCCCCGTCTTCCCGTTCATCCTCAGGACAAATTGCAACCTGTACGGAACAGGAGATTAAAGGTGCTGATGCTCCAAGTAGGGAGATTGCTAGTAAGGTGGCTGGAATGGCGAACCCGAGCACAAGGAGATGAGAAATGAGGTGCGTTTTAGAAACCTTTCCCCATCACACGGTGTACCATCTTCTGGGTTTCTCATGCATGTTTTTGATGTAGGAAGATGCCCTTGAACCTGGAGATTTGGGACCCATGCGATGGGTAGCACGCAGTATTACTTTAAAGGGTCTGCGTTTGCTCACCCAACCTCACCAAACCTCTCAGCCCCAAGAGTGTCCACCCTTATGTCTCATCCAGCTGTGGGTCTAGATATGGTCAATCCAGGTTGCATCACAGCCCCTGAACGAATTGTGTAAAAATTTCTCTCTCTTTCACTGTCTTTGTTTCATGGGTTTTTAAAAGTAATTTATTTTTATAATGGGGTTTAGCTGCTTTTCACGGCTGTGTTTATGTCGCTTTACACCCACTTGACACACAAACAGAGAGATATCAATACATAGGTTTTAAGATTATTACTAGTCAGATATATTCTTGTGCGATGAATCGGGCGTGTTGAGTCCAGTTCTCTGAGCAGGGAGTAGGTCTTGTCTATTACATATTGGGTTTATGGAACGGTATCTGAGCTAATTTGAAACTCTCGTTTTATGTATCACCCCACCTCACCTTTCCCGTTAAGCAGCCATAGTGTGTTTTCTGCATGTGTGACTCTGTTCTGTTTTGTAATTCAGTTCAAGTGTAACGATTTTTACATTCCTTCTATAAGTGACACCTTATGAGAAGTGTCCTTTTCTGTGTGACTTATTTCACTTAGAATCGTCGTATCTAAATCCACTCATCATGCTGCTACTAGCCTTATGACATTGATTTCATGGCTGAGTGATATTCCATTGTACATAAGGACCACACCTTTTTTATCCATTTTTTGCTTTCCTGGGATATTTAAGGTGGAATGAAGTGGAGGTCCTTGTCAACAGAGCAGCCCTAAACTTTGGGGTGCTTGTGTCTTGCTGATTTTCAATTTTCCCACTTTATACCCCCATGCGTGGAAGTGCCCTATGCTCTCTAAGCTGTGTTTTATAGATGTTTCAGGACACACCGTACCCTTCTCCAGAGTGGCTGTTGGCAATTTACATCCCGCCCATCAGTGTAGCAAGGCTCCCATTTCTCCATGGCCTGTCCTTCATTTCTGGTTTGGACACATTTTCAGCATGGCCCTTTTGACCAATGGGAAGCGAGACTTCTTTGTAGCGCTGATTTGCCTTTCCAGGTTGCTTGGTTGGCCAAAAAGGGCTTAGGCGTTTTTTCCTGAATATATTCAGGAGAAAAGGCCTAAGCCCTTTTTGGCCAAGGGCATCATTGTCAACGTTTTGCTGCTTTTCACGTGCTTTAAAGGCGATTCGAATCTACCTCCTGAAATCGGTTTCCTGCAATTCTGCCTTGATTTCAAATCCTCTTCTTTTCCTTCCCTCAATATATTTGTGGACGAGAGTTATCATTTATAACTCTGCAGTTTTGTGAATTGCAGTGCCCTGAAGCTCCATTTTACAACTCGCTTTTTTGGGAGCTGGCCGCAAAAGCGCAGGATGGCTTCAGGCCCTGTTCTGGTTCCGGGGGGCAGGCTGAGCCTGTGGTTAATTCTTCTTCCTGATGGGAAAATAGAGTGACCTGTGCCTGTCCCAACACCAAGAGCTAGTGTCTCATTGGTTCCCCGTCTTCCCGTTCATCCTCAGGACAAATTGCAACCTGTACGGAACAGGAGGTTAAAGGTGCTGATGCTCCAAGTAGGGAGATTGCTAGTAAAGTGGCTGGAATGGCGAACCCGAGCACAAGGAGATGAGAAATGACGTGCGTTTTAGAAACCTTTCCCCATCACACGGTGTACCATCTTCTGGGTTTCTCATGCATGTTTTTGATGTAGGAAGATGCCCTTGAACCTGGAGATTTGGGACCCATGCGATGGGTAGCACGCAGTATTACTTTAAAGGGTCTGCGTTTGCTCACCTAACCTCACCAAAACTCTCAGCCCCAAGAGTGTCCACCCTTATGTCTCATCCAGCTGTGGGTCTAGATATGGTCAATCCAGGTTGCATCACAGCCACTGAACGAATTGTGTAAAAATTTCTCTCTCTTTCACTGTCTTTGTTTCATGGGTTTTTAAAAGTAATTTATTTTTATAATGGGGTTTAGCTGCTTTTCACGGCTGTGTTTATGCCGCTTTACACCCACTTGACACACAAACAGAGAGATATCAATACATAGGTTTTAAGATTATTACTAGTCAGATATATTCTTGTGCGGTGAATCGGGCGTGTTGAGTCCAGTTCTCTGAGCAAGGAGTAGGTCTTGTCTGTTACATATTGGGTTTATGGAACGGTATCTGAGCTAATTTGAAGCTCTCGTTTTATGTATCACCCCACCTCACCTTTCCCGTTAAGCAGCCATAGTGTGTTTTCTGCATGTGTGACTTTGTTCTGTTTTGTAATTCAGTTCAAGTGTAACGATTTTTACATTCCCTCTATAAGTGACACCTTATGAGAAGTGTCCTTTTCTGTGTGACTTATTTCACTTAGAATCGTCGTACCTAAATCCACTCATCATGCTGCTACTAGCCTTATGACATTGATTTCATGGCTGAGTGATATTCCATTGTACATAGGACCACAACTTTTTTATCCATTTTTCGCTTTCCTGGGATATTTAAGGTGGAATGAAGTGGAGGTCCTTGTCAACAGAGCAGCCCTAAACTTTGGGGTGCTTGTGTCTTGCTGATTTTCAATTTTCCCACTTTATCCCCCCATGCGTGGAAGTGCCCTATGCTCTCTAAGCTGTGTTTTTTAGATGTTTCAGGACACACCGTACACTTCTCCAGAGTGGCTGTTGCCAATTTACATCCCGCCCATCAGTGTAGCAAGGCTCCCGTTTCTCCATGGCCTGTCCTGCATTTCTGGTTTTGACACTTTTTTCAGCATGGCCCTTTTGACCGATGGGAAGCGAGACTTCTTTGTAGCGCTGATTTGCCTTTCCAGGTTGCTTGGTTGGCCAAAAAGGGCGTAGGCGTTTTTTCCTGAATATATTCAGGAAAAAACGCCTACGCCCTTTTTGGCCAAGGGCATCATTGTCAACGTTTTGCTGCTTTTCACGTGCTTTAAAGGCGATTCGAATCTACCTCCTGAAATCTGTTTCCTGCAATTCTGCCTTGATTTCAAATCCTCTTCTTTGCCTTCCCTCAATATATTTGTGGACGAGAGTTATCATTTATAACTCTGCAGGTTTGTGAATTGCAGTGCCCTGAAACTCCATTTTACAACTCGCTTTTTTGGGACTGGCCGCAAAAGCGCAGGATGGCTTCAGGCCCTGTTCTGGTTCCGGGGGGCAGGCTGAGCCTGTGGTTAATTCTTCTTCCTGATGGGAAAATAGAGTGACCTGTGCCTGTCCCAACACCAAGAGCTAGTCTCTCATTGGTTCCCCATCTTCCCGTTCATCCTCAGGACAAATTGCAACCTGTACGGAACAGGAGGTTAAAGGTGCTGATGCTCCAAGTAGGGAGATTGCTAGTAAGGTGGCTGGAATGGCGAACCCGAGCACAAGGAGATGAGAAATGAGGTGTGTTTTAGAAACCTTTCCCCATCACACGGTGTACCATCTTCTGGGTTTCTCATGCATGTTTTTGATGTAGGAAGATGCCCTTGAACCTGGAGATTTGGGACCCATGCGATGGGTAGCACGCAGTATTACTTTAAAGGGTCTGCGTTTGCTCACCCAACCTCACCAAACCTCTCAGCCCCAAGAGTGTCCACCCTTATGTCTCATCCAGCTGTGGGTCTAGATATGGTCAATCCAGGTTGCATCACAGCCCCTGAACGAATTGTGTAAAAATTTCTCTCTCTTTCACTGTCTTTGTTTCATGGGTTTTTAAAAGTAATTTATTTTTATAATGGGGTTTAGCTGCTTTTCACGGCTGTGTTTATGCCGCTTTACACCCACTTGACACACAAACAGAGAGATATCAATACATAGGTTTTAAGATTATTACTAGTCAGATATATTCTTGTGCGGTGAATCGGGCGTGTTGAGTCCAGTTCTCTGAGCAAGGAGTAGGTCTTGTCTGTTACATATTGGGTTTATGGAACGGTATCTGAGCTAATTTGAAGCTCTCGTTTTATGTATCACCCCACCTCACCTTTCCCGTTAAGCAGCCATAGTGTGTTTTCTGCATGTGTGACTCTGTTCTGTTTTGTAATTCAGTTCAAGTGTAACGATTTTTACATTCCCTCTATAAGTGACACCTTATGAGAAGTGTCCTTTTCTGTGTGACTTATTTCACTTAGAATCGTCGTACCTAAATCCACTCATCATGCTGCTACTAGCCTTATGACATTGATTTCATGGCTGAGTGATATTCCATTGTACATAGGACCACAACTTTTTTATCCATTTTTCGCTTTCCTGGGATATTTAAGGTGGAATGAAGTGGAGGTCCTTGTCAACAGAGCAGCCCTAAACTTTAGGGTGCTTGTGTCTTGCTGATTTTCAATTTTCCCACTTTATCCCCCCATGCGTGGAAGTGCCCTATGCTCTCTAAGCTGTGTTTTTTAGATGTTTCAGGACACACCGTACACTTCTCCAGAGTGGCTGTTGGCAATTTACATCCCGCCCATCAGTGTAGCAAGGCTCCCGTTTCTCCATGGCCTGTCCTGCATTTCTGGTTTTGACACTTTTTTCAGCATGGCCCTTTTGACCGATGGGAAGCGAGACTTCTTTGTAGCGCTGATTTGCCTTTCCAGGTTGCTTGGTTGGCCAAAAAGGGCGTAGGCGTTTTTTCCTGAATATATTCAGGAAAAAACGCCTACGCCCTTTTTGGCCAAGGGCATCATTGTCAACGTTTTGCTGCTTTTCACGTGATTTAAAGGCGATTCGAATCTACCTCCTGAAATCTGTTTCCTGCAATTCTGCCTTGATTTCAAATCCTCTTCTTTGCCTTCCCTCAATATATTTGTGGACGAGAGTTATCATTTATAACTCTGCAGGTTTGTGAATTGCAGTGCCCTGAAGCTCCATTTTACAACTCGCTTTTTTGGGAGCTGGCCGCAAAAGCGCAGGATGGCTTCAGGCCCTGTTCTGGTTCCGGGGGGCAGGCTGAGCCTGTGGTTAATTCTTCTTCCTGATGGGAAAATAGAGTGACCTGTGCCTGTCCCAACACCAAGAGCTAGTGTCTCATTGGTTCCCCGTCTTCCCGTTCATCCTCAGGACAAATTGCAACCTGTACGGAACAGGAGATTAAAGGTGCTGATGCTCCAAGTAGGGAGATTGCTAGTAAAGTGGCTGGAATGGCGAACCCGAGCACAAGGAGATGAGAAATGAGGTGCGTTTTAGAAACCTTTCCCCATCACACGGTGTACCATCTTCTGGGTTTCTCATGCATGTTTTTGATGTAGGAAGATGCCCTTGAACCTGGAGATTTGGGACCCATGCGATGGGTAGCACGCAGTATTACTTTAAAGGGTCTGCGTTTGCTCACCCAACCTCACCAAACCTCTCAGCCCCAAGAGTGTCCACCCTTATGTCTCATCCAGCTGTGGGTCTAGATATGGTCAATCCAGGTTGCATCACAGCCCCTGAACGAATTGTGTAAAAATTTCTCTCTCTTTCACTGTCTTTGTTTCATGGGTTTTTAAAAGTAATTTATTTTTATAATGGGGTTTAGCTGCTTTTCACGGCTGTGTTTATGCCGCTTTACACCCACTTGACACACAAACAGAGAGATATCAATACATAGGTTTTAAGATTATTACTAGTCAGATATATTCTTGTGCGGTGAATCGGGCGTGTTGAGTCCAGTTCTCTGAGCAAGGAGTAGGTCTTGTCTGTTACATATTGGGTTTATGGAACGGTATCTGAGCTAATTTGAAGCTCTCGTTTTATGTATCACCCCACCTCACCTTTCCCGTTAAGCAGCCATAGTGTGTTTTCTGCATGTGTGACTCTGTTCTGTTTTGTAATTCAGTTCAAGTGTAACGATTTTTACATTCCCTCTATAAGTGACACCTTATGAGAAGTGTCCTTTTCTGTGTGACTTATTTCACTTAGAATCGTCGTACCTAAATCCACTCATCATGCTGCTACTAGCCTTATGACATTGATTTCATGGCTGAGTGACATTCCATTGTACATAGGACCACAACTTTTTTATCCATTTTTCGCTTTCCTGGGATATTTAAGGTGGAATGAAGTGGAGGTCCTTGTCAACAGAGCAGCCCTAAACTTTGGGGTGCTTGTGTCTTGCTGATTTTCAATTTTCCCACTTTATCCCCCCATGCGTGGAAGTGCCCTATGCTCTCTAAGCTGTGTTTTTTAGATGTTTCAGGACACACCGTACCCTTCTCCAGAGTGGCTGTTGGCAATTTACATCCCGCCCATCAGTGTAGCAAGGCTCCCATTTCTCCATGGCCTGTCCTTCATTTCTGGTTTTGACACTTTTTTCAGCATGGCCCTTTTGACCGATGGGAAGCGAGACTTCTTTGTAGCGCTGATTTGCCTTTCCAGGTTGCTTGGTTGGCCAAAAAGGGCGTAGGCGTTTTTTCCTGAATATATTCAGGAAAAAACGCCTACGCCCTTTTTGGCCAAGGGCATCATTGTCAACGTTTTGCTGCTTTTCACGTGATTTAAAGGCGATTCGAATCTACCTCCTGAAATCTGTTTCCTGCAATTCTGCCTTGATTTCAAATCCTCTTCTTTGCCTTCCCTCAATATATTTGTGGACGAGAGTTATCATTTATAACTCTGCAGGTTTGTGAATTGCAGTGCCCTGAAGCTCCATTTTACAACTCGCTTTTTTGGGAGCTGGCCGCAAAAGCGCAGGATGGCTTCAGGCCCTGTTCTGGTTCCGGGGGGCAGGCTGAGCCTGTGGTTAATTCTTCTTCCTGATGGGAAAATAGAGTGACCTGTGCCTGTCCCAACACCAAGAGCTAGTGTCTCATTGGTTCCCCGTCTTCCCGTTCATCCTCAGGACAAATTGCAACCTGTACGGAACAGGAGATTAAAGGTGCTGATGCTCCAAGTAGGGAGATTGCTAGTAAAGTGGCTGGAATGGCGAACCCGAGCACAAGGAGATGAGAAATGAGGTGCGTTTTAGAAACCTTTCCCCATCACACGGTGTACCATCTTCTGGGTTTCTCATGCATGTTTTTGATGTAGGAAGATGCCCTTGAACCTGGAGATTTGGGACCCATGCGATGGGTAGCACGCAGTATTACTTTAAAGGGTCTGCGTTTGCTCACCCAACCTCACCAAACCTCTCAGCCCCAAGAGTGTCCACCCTTATGTCTCATCCAGCTGTGGGTCTAGATATGGTCAATCCAGGTTGCATCACAGCCCCTGAACGAATTGTGTAAAAATTTCTCTCTCTTTCACTGTCTTTGTTTCATGGGTTTTTAAAAGTAATTTATTTTTATAATGGGGTTTAGCTGCTTTTCACGGCTGTGTTTATGCCGCTTTACACCCACTTGACACACAAACAGAGAGATATCAATACATAGGTTTTAAGATTATTACTAGTCAGATATATTCTTGTGCGATGAATCGGGCGTGTTGAGTCCAGTTCTCTGAGCAAGGAGTAGGTCTTGTCTGTTACATATTGGGTTTATGGAACGGTATCTGAGCTAATTTGAAGCTCTCGTTTTATGTATCACCCCACCTCACCTTTCCCGTTAAGCAGCCATAGTGTGTTTTCTGCATGTGTGACTCTGTTCTGTTTTGTAATTCAGTTCAAGTGTAACGATTTTTACATTCCCTCTATAAGTGACACCTTATGAGAAGTGTCCTTTTCTGTGTGACTTATTTCACTTAGAATCGTCGTACCTAAATCCACTCATCATGCTGCTACTAGCCTTATGACATTGATTTCATGGCTGAGTGATATTCCATTGTATATAAGGACCACAACTTTTTTATCCATTTTTCGCTTTCCTGGGATATTTAAGGTGGAATGAAGTGGAGGTCCTTGTCAACAGAGCAGCCCTAAACTTTGGGGTGCTTGTGTCTTGCTGATTTTCAATTTTCCCACTTTATACCCCCATGCGTGGAAGTGCCCTATGCTCTCTAAGCTGTGTTTTATAGATGTTTCAGGACACACCGTACCCTTCTCCAGAGTGGCTGTTGGCAATTTACATCCCGCCCATCAGTGTAGCAAGGCTCCCATTTCTCCATGGCCTGTCCTGCATTTCTGGTTTGGACACTTTTTTCAGCATGGCCCTTTTGACCGATGGGAAACGAGACTTCTTTGTAGCGCTGATTTGCCTTTCCAGGTTGCTTGGTTGGCCAAAAAGGGCGTAGGCGTTTTTTCCTGAATATATTCAGGAGAAAACGCCTAAGCCCTTTTTGGCCAAGGGCATCATTGTCAACGTTTTGCTGCTTTTCACGTGCTTTAAAGGCGATTCGAATCTACCTCCTGAAATCTGTTTCCTGCAATTCTGCCTTGATTTCAAATCCTCTTCTTTGCCTTCCCTCAATATATTTGTGGACGAGAGTTATCATTTATAACTCTGCAGGTTTGTGAATTGCAGTGCCCTGAAGCTCCATTTTACAACTCGCTTTTTTGGGAGCTGGCCTCAAAAGCGCAGGATGGCTTCAGGCCCTGTTCTGGTTCCGGGGGGCAGGCTGAGCCTGTGGTTAATTCTTCTTCCTGATGGGAAAATAGAGTGACCTGTGCCTGTGCCAACACCAAGAGCTAGTGTCTCATTGGTTCCCCGTCTTCCCGTTCATCCTCAGGACAAATTGCAACCTGTACGGAACAGGAGATTAAAGGTGCTGATGCTCCAAGTAGGGAGATTGCTAGTAAGGTGGCTGGAATGGCGAACCCGAGCACAAGGAGATGAGAAATGAGGTGCGTTTTAGAAACCTTTCCCCATCACACGGTGTACCATCTTCTGGGTTTCTCATGCATGTTTTTGATGTAGGAAGATGCCCTTGAACCTGGAGATTTGGGACCCATGCGATGGGTAGCACGCAGTATTACTTTAAAGGGTCTGCGTTTGCTCACCCAACCTCACCAAACCTCTCAGCCCCAAGAGTGTCCACCCTTATGTCTCATCCAGCTGTGGGTCTAGATATGGTCAATCCAGGTTGCATCACAGCCCCTGAACGAATTGTGTAAAAATTTCTCTCTCTTTCACTGTCTTTGTTTCATGGGTTTTTAAAAGTAATTTATTTTTATAATGGGGTTTAGCTGCTTTTCACGGCTGTGTTTATGTTGCTTTACACCCACTTGACACACAAACAGAGAGATATCAATACATAGGTTTTAAGATTATTACTAGTCAGATATATTCTTGTGCGATGAATCGGGCGTGTTGAGTCCAGTTCTCTGAGCAGGGAGTAGGTCTTGTCTATTACATATTGGGTTTATGGAACGGTATCTGAGCTAATTTGAAACTCTCGTTTTATGTATCACCCCACCTCACCTTTCCCGTTAAGCAGCCATAGTGTGTTTTCTGCATGTGTGACTCTGTTCTGTTTTGTAATTCAGTTCAAGTGTAACGATTTTTACATTCCTTCTATAAGTGACACCTTATGAGAAGTGTCCTTTTCTGTGTGACTTATTTCACTTAGAATCGTCGTACCTAAATCCACTCATCATGCTGCTACTAGCCTTATGACATTGATTTCATGGCTGAGTGATATTCCATTGTACATAAGGACCACACCTTTTTTATCCATTTTTTGCTTTCCTGGGATATTTAAGGTGGAATGAAGTGGAGGTCCTTGTCAACAGAGCAGCCCTAAACTTTGGGGTGCTTGTGTCTTGCTGATTTTCAATTTTCCCACTTTATACCCCCATGCGTGGAAGTGCCCTATGCTCTCTAAGCTGTGTTTTATAGATGTTTCAGGACACACCGTACCCTTCTCCAGAGTGGCTGTTGGCAATTTACATCCCGCCCATCAGTGTAGCAAGGCTCCCATTTCTCCATGGCCTGTCCTTCATTTCTGGTTTGGACACATTTTCAGCATGGCCCTTTTGACCAATGGGAAGCGAGACTTCTTTGTAGCGCTGATTTGCCTTTCCAGGTTGCTTGGTTGGCCAAAAAGGGCGTAGGCGTTTTTTCCTGAATATATTCAGGAGAAAAGGCCTAAGCCCTTTTTGGCCAAGGGCATCATTGTCAACGTTTTGCTGCTTTTCACGTGCTTTAAAGGCGATTCGAATCTACCTCCTGAAATCTGTTTCCTGCAATTCTGCCTTGATTTCAAATCCTCTTCTTTGCCTTCCCTCAATATATTTGTGGACGAGAGTTATCATTTATAACTCTGCAGTTTTGTGAATTGCAGTGCCCTGAAGCTCCATTTTACAACTCGCTTTTTTGGGAGCTGGCCGCAAAAGCGCAGGATGGCTTCAGGCCCTGTTCTGGTTCCGGGGGGCAGGCTGAGCCTGTGGTTAATTCTTCTTCCTGATGGGAAAATAGAGTGACCTGTGCCTGTCCCAACACCAAGAGCTAGTGTCTCATTGGTTCCCCGTCTTCCCGTTCATCCTCAGGACAAATTGCATCCTGTACGGAACAGGAGGTTAAAGGTGCTGATGCTCCAAGTAGGGAGATTGCTAGTAAAGTGGCTGGAATGGCGAACCCGAGCACAAGGAGATGAGAAATGACGTGCGTTTTAGAAACCTTTCCCCATCACACGGTGTACCATCTTCTGGGTTTCTCATGCATGTTTTTGATGTAGGAAGATGCCCTTGAACCTGGAGATTTGGGACCCATGCGATGGGTAGCACGCAGTATTACTTTAAAGGGTCTGCGTTTGCTCACCTAACCTCACCAAAACTCTCAGCCCCAAGAGTGTCCACCCTTATGTCTCATCCAGCTGTGGGTCTAGATATGGTCAATCCAGGTTGCATCACAGCCACTGAACGAATTGTGTAAAAATTTCTCTCTCTTTCACTGTCTTTGTTTCATGGGTTTTTAAAAGTAATTTATTTTTATAATGGGGTTTAGCTGCTTTTCACGGCTGTGTTTATGCCGCTTTACACCCACTTGACACACAAACAGAGAGATATCAATACATAGGTTTTAAGATTATTACTAGTCAGTTATATTCTTGTGCGGTGAATCGGGCGTGTTGAGTCCAGTTCTCTGAGCAAGGAGTAGGTCTTGTCTGTTACATATTGGGTTTATGGAACGGTATCTGAGCTAATTTGAAGCTCTCGTTTTATGTATCACCCCACCTCACCTTTCCCGTTAAGCAGCCATAGTGTGTTTTCTGCATGTGTGACTTTGTTCTGTTTTGTAATTCAGTTCAAGTGTAACGATTTTTACATTCCCTCTATAAGTGACACCTTATGAGAAGTGTCCTTTTCTGTGTGACTTATTTCACTTAGAATCGTCGTACCTAAATCCACTCATCATGCTGCTACTAGCCTTATGACATTGATTTCATGGCTGAGTGATATTCCATTGTACATAGGACCACAACTTTTTTATCCATTTTTCGCTTTCCTGGGATATTTAAGGTGGAATGAAGTGGAGGTCCTTGTCAACAGAGCAGCCCTAAACTTTGGGGTGCTTGTGTCTTGCTGATTTTCAATTTTCCCACTTTATCCCCCCATGCGTGGAAGTGCCCTATGCTCTCTAAGCTGTGTTTTTTAGATGTTTCAGGACACACCGTACACTTCTCCAGAGTGGCTGTTGGCAATTTACATCCCGCCCATCAGTGTAGCAAGGCTCCCGTTTCTCCATGGCCTGTCCTGCATTTCTGGTTTTGACACTTTTTTCAGCATGGCCCTTTTGACCGATGGGAAGCGAGACTTCTTTGTAGCGCTGATTTGCCTTTCCAGGTTGCTTGGTTGGCCAAAAAGGGCGTAGGCGTTTTTTCCTGAATATATTCAGGAAAAAACGCCTACGCCCTTTTTGGCCAAGGGCATCATTGTCAACGTTTTGCTGCTTTTCACGTGCTTTAAAGGCGATTCGAATCTACCTCCTGAAATCTGTTTCCTGCAATTCTGCCTTGATTTCAAATCCTCTTCTTTGCCTTCCCTCAATATATTTGTGGACGAGAGTTATCATTTATAACTCTGCAGGTTTGTGAATTGCAGTGCCCTGAAACTCCATTTTACAACTCGCTTTTTTGGGACTGGCCGCAAAAGCGCAGGATGGCTTCAGGCCCTGTTCTGGTTCCGGGGGGCAGGCTGAGCCTGTGGTTAATTCTTCTTCCTGATGGGAAAATAGAGTGACCTGTGCCTGTCCCAACACCAAGAGCTAGTCTCTCATTGGTTCCCCATCTTCCCGTTCATCCTCAGGACAAATTGCAACCTGTACGGAACAGGAGGTTAAAGGTGCTGATGCTCCAAGTAGGGAGATTGCTAGTAAGGTGGCTGGAATGGCGAACCCGAGCACAAGGAGATGAGAAATGAGGTGTGTTCTAGAAACCTTTCCCCATCACACGGTGTACCATCTTCTGGGTTTCTCATGCATGTTTTTGATGTAGGAAGATGCCCTTGAACCTGGAGATTTGGGACCCATGCGATGGGTAGCACGCAGTATTACTTTAAAGGGTCTGCGTTTGCTCACCCAACCTCACCAAACCTCTCAGCCCCAAGAGTGTCCACCCTTATGTCTCATCCAGCTGTGGGTCTAGATATGGTCAATCCAGGTTGCATCACAGCCCCTGAACGAATTGTGTAAAAATTTCTCTCTCTTTCACTGTCTTTGTTTCATGGGTTTTTAAAAGTAATTTATTTTTATAATGGGGTTTAGCTGCTTTTCACGGCTGTGTTTATGCCGCTTTACACCCACTTGACACACAAACAGAGAGATATCAATACATAGGTTTTAAGATTATTACTAGTCAGATATATTCTTGTGCGGTGAATCGGGCGTGTTGAGTCCAGTTCTCTGAGCAAGGAGTAGGTCTTGTCTGTTACATATTGGGTTTATGGAACGGTATCTGAGCTAATTTGAAGCTCTCGTTTTATGTATCACCCCACCTCACCTTTCCCGTTAAGCAGCCATAGTGTGTTTTCTGCATGTGTGACTCTGTTCTGTTTTGTAATTCAGTTCAAGTGTAACGATTTTTACATTCCTTCTATAAGTGACACCTTATGAGAAGTGTCCTTTTCTGTGTGACTTATTTCACTTAGAATCGTCGTACCTAAATCCACTCATCATGCTGCTACTAGCCTTATGACATTGATTTCATGGCTGAGTGATATTCCATTGTACATAGGACCACAACTTTTTTATCCATTTTTCGCTTTCCTGGGATATTTAAGGTGGAATGAAGTGGAGGTCCTTGTCAACAGAGCAGCCCTAAACTTTGGGGTGCTTGTGTCTTGCTGATTTTCAATTTTCCCACTTTATCCCCCCATGCGTGGAAGTGCCCTATGCTCTCTAAGCTGTGTTTTTTAGATGTTTCAGGACACACCGTACCCTTCTCCAGAGTGGCTGTTGGCAATTTACATCCCGCCCATCAGTGTAGCAAGGCTCCCATTTCTCCATGGCCTGTCCTTCATTTCTGGTTTTGACACTTTTTTCAGCATGGCCCTTTTGACCGATGGGAAGCGAGACTTCTTTGTAGCGCTGATTTGCCTTTCCAGGTTGCTTGGTTGGCCAAAAAGGGCGTAGGCGTTTTTTCCTGAATATATTCAGGAAAAAACGCCTACGCCCTTTTTGGCCAAGGGCATCATTGTCAACGTTTTGCTGCTTTTCACGTGCTTTAAAGGCGATTCGAATCTACCTCCTGAAATCTGTTTCCTGCAATTCTGCCTTGATTTCAAATCCTCTTCTTTGCCTTCCCTCAATATATTTGTGGACGAGAGTTATCATTTATAACTCTGCAGGTTTGTGAATTGCAGTGCCCTGAAGCTCCATTTTACAACTCGCTTTTTTGGGAGATGGCCTCAAAAGCGCAGGATGGCTTCAGGCCCTGTTCTGGTTCCGGGGGGCAGGCTGAGCCTGTGGTTAATTCTTCTTCCTGATGGGAAAATAGAGTGACCTGTGCCTGTGCCAACACCAAGAGCTAGTGTCTCATTGGTTCCCCGTCTTCCCGTTCATCCTCAGGACAAATTGCAACCTGTACGGAACAGGAGATTAAAGGTGCTGATGCTCCAAGTAGGGAGATTGCTAGTAAAGTGGCTGGAATGGTGAACCCGAGCACAAGGAGATGAGAAATGAGGTGCGTTTTAGAAACCTTTCCCCATCACACGGTGTACCATCTTCTGGGTTTCTCATGCATGTTTTTGATGTAGGAAGATGCCCTTGAACCTGGAGATTTGGGACCCATGCGATGGGTAGCACGCAGTATTACTTTAAAGGGTCTGCGTTTGCTCACCTAACCTCACCAAACCTCTCAGCCCCAAGAGTGTCCACCCTTATGTCTCATCCAGCTGTGGGTCTAGATATGGTCAATCCAGGTTGCATCACAGCCACTGAACGAATTGTGTAAAAATTTCTCTCTCTTTCACTGTCTTTGTTTCATGGGTTTTTAAAAGTAATTTATTTTTATAATGGGGTTTAGCTGCTTTTCACGGCTGTGTTTATGCCGCTTTACACCCACTTGACACACAAACAGAGATATATCAATACATAGGTTTTAAGATTATTACTAGTCAGATATATTCTTGTGCGGTGAATCGGGCGTGTTGAGTCCAGTTCTCTGAGCAAGGAGTAGGTCTTGTCTGTTACATATTGGGTTTATGGAACGGTATCTGAGCTAATTTGAAGCTCTCGTTTTATGTATCACCCCACCTCACCTTTCCCGTTAAGCAGCCATAGTGTGTTTTCTGCATGTGTGACTCTGTTCTGTTTTGTAATTCAGTTCAAGTGTAACGATTTTTACATTCCCTCTATAAGTGACACCTTATGAGAAGTGTCCTTTTCTGTGTGACTTATTTCACTTAGAATCGTCGTACCTAAATCCACTCATCATGCTGCTACTAGCCTTATGACATTGATTTCATGGCTGAGTGATATTCCATTGTACATAGGACCACAACTTTTTTATCCATTTTTCGCTTTCCTGGGATATTTAAGGTGGAATGAAGTGGAGGTCCTTGTCAACAGAGCAGCCCTAAACTTTAGGGTGCTTGTGTCTTGCTGATTTTCAATTTTCCCACTTTATCCCCCCATGCGTGGAAGTGCCCTATGCTCTCTAAGCTGTGTTTTTTAGATGTTTCAGGACACACCGTACACTTCTCCAGAGTGGCTGTTGGCAATTTACATCCCGCCCATCAGTGTAGCAAGGCTCCCGTTTCTCCATGGCCTGTCCTGCATTTCTGGTTTTGACACTTTTTTCAGCATGGCCCTTTTGACCGATGGGAAGCGAGACTTCTTTGTAGCGCTGATTTGCCTTTCCAGGTTGCTTGGTTGGCCAAAAAGGGCGTAGGCGTTTTTTCCTGAATATATTCAGGAAAAAACGCCTACGCCCTTTTTGGCCAAGGGCATCATTGTCAACGTTTTGCTGCTTTTCACGTGCTTTAAAGGCGATTCGAATCTACCTCCTGAAATCTGTTTCCTGCAATTCTGCCTTGATTTCAAATCCTCTTCTTTGCCTTCCCTCAATATATTTGTGGACGAGAGTTATCATTTATAACTCTGCAGGTTTGTGAATTGCAGTGCCCTGAAGCTCCATTTTACAACTCGCTTTTTTGGGAGATGGCCTCAAAAGCGCAGGATGGCTTCAGGCCCTGTTCTGGTTCCGGGGGGCAGGCTGAGCCTGTGGTTAATTCTTCTTCCTGATGGGAAAATAGAGTGACCTGTGCCTGTGCCAACACCAAGAGCTAGTGTCTCATTGGTTCCCCGTCTTCCCGTTCATCCTCAGGACAAATTGCAACCTGTACGGAACAGGAGATTAAAGGTGCTGATGCTCCAAGTAGGGAGATTGCTAGTAAAGTGGCTGGAATGGTGAACCCGAGCACAAGGAGATGAGAAATGAGGTGCGTTTTAGAAACCTTTCCCCATCACACGGTGTACCATCTTCTGGGTTTCTCATGCATGTTTTTGATGTAGGAAGATGCCCTTGAACCTGGAGATTTGGGACCCATGCGATGGGTAGCACGCAGTATTACTTTAAAGGGTCTGCGTTTGCTCACCTAACCTCACCAAACCTCTCAGCCCCAAGAGTGTCCACCCTTATGTCTCATCCAGCTGTGGGTCTAGATATGGTCAATCCAGGTTGCATCACAGCCACTGAACGAATTGTGTAAAAATTTCTCTCTCTTTCACTGTCTTTGTTTCATGGGTTTTTAAAAGTAATTTATTTTTATAATGGGGTTTAGCTGCTTTTCACGGCTGTGTTTATGCCGCTTTACACCCACTTGACACACAAACAGAGATATATCAATACATAGGTTTTAAGATTATTACTAGTCAGATATATTCTTGTGCGGTGAATCGGGCGTGTTGAGTCCAGTTCTCTGAGCAAGGAGTAGGTCTTGTCTGTTACATATTGGGTTTATGGAACGGTATCTGAGCTAATTTGAAGCTCTCGTTTTATGTATCACCCCACCTCACCTTTCCCGTTAAGCAGCCATAGTGTGTTTTCTGCATGTGTGACTCTGTTCTGTTTTGTAATTCAGTTCAAGTGTAACGATTTTTACATTCCCTCTATAAGTGACACCTTATGAGAAGTGTCCTTTTCTGTGTGACTTATTTCACTTAGAATCGTCGTACCTAAATCCACTCATCATGCTGCTACTAGCCTTATGACATTGATTTCATGGCTGAGTGATATTCCATTGTACATAGGACCACAACTTTTTTATCCATTTTTCGCTTTCCTGGGATATTTAAGGTGGAATGAAGTGGAGGTCCTTGTCAACAGAGCAGCCCTAAACTTTAGGGTGCTTGTGTCTTGCTGATTTTCAATTTTCCCACTTTATCCCCCCATGCGTGGAAGTGCCCTATGCTCTCTAAGCTGTGTTTTTTAGATGTTTCAGGACACACCGTACACTTCTCCAGAGTGGCTGTTGGCAATTTACATCCCGCCCATCAGTGTAGCAAGGCTCCCGTTTCTCCATGGCCTGTCCTGCATTTCTGGTTTTGACACTTTTTTCAGCATGGCCCTTTTGACCGATGGGAAGCGAGACTTCTTTGTAGCGCTGATTTGCCTTTCCAGGTTGCTTGGTTGGCCAAAAAGGGCGTAGGCGTTTTTTCCTGAATATATTCAGGAAAAAACGCCTACGCCCTTTTTGGCCAAGGGCATCATTGTCAACGTTTTGCTGCTTTTCACGTGATTTAAAGGCGATTCGAATCTACCTCCTGAAATCTGTTTCCTGCAATTCTGCCTTGATTTCAAATCCTCTTCTTTGCCTTCCCTCAATATATTTGTGGACGAGAGTTATCATTTATAACTCTGCAGGTTTGTGAATTGCAGTGCCCTGAAGCTCCATTTTACAACTCGCTTTTTTGGGAGCTGGCCGCAAAAGCGCAGGATGGCTTCAGGCCCTGTTCTGGTTCCGGGGGGCAGGCTGAGCCTGTGGTTAATTCTTCTTCCTGATGGGAAAATAGAGTGACCTGTGCCTGTCCCAACACCAAGAGCTAGTGTCTCATTGGTTCCCCGTCTTCCCGTTCATCCTCAGGACAAATTGCAACCTGTACGGAACAGGAGATTAAAGGTGCTGATGCTCCAAGTAGGGAGATTGCTAGTAAAGTGGCTGGAATGGCGAACCCGAGCACAAGGAGATGAGAAATGAGGTGCGTTTTAGAAACCTTTCCCCATCACACGGTGTACCATCTTCTGGGTTTCTCATGCATGTTTTTGATGTAGGAAGATGCCCTTGAACCTGGAGATTTGGGACCCATGCGATGGGTAGCACGCAGTATTACTTTAAAGGGTCTGCGTTTGCTCACCCAACCTCACCAAACCTCTCAGCCCCAAGAGTGTCCACCCTTATGTCTCATCCAGCTGTGGGTCTAGATATGGTCAATCCAGGTTGCATCACAGCCACTGAACGAATTGTGTAAAAATTTCTCTCTCTTTCACTGTCTTTGTTTCATGGGTTTTTAAAAGTAATTTATTTTTATAATGGGGTTTAGCTGCTTTTCACGGCTGTGTTTATGCCGCTTTACACCCACTTGACACACAAACAGAGAGATATCAATACATAGGTTTTAAGATTATTACTAGTCAGATATATTCTTGTGCGGTGAATCGGGCGTGTTGAGTCCAGTTCTCTGAGCAAGGAGTACGTCTTGTCTGTTACATATTGGGTTTATGGAACGGTATCTGAGCTAATTTGAAGCTCTCGTTTTATGTATCACCCCACCTCACCTTTCCCGTTAAGCAGCTATAGTGTGTTTTCTGCATGTGTGACTCTGTTCTGTTTTGTAATTCAGTTCAAGTGTAACGATTTTTACATTCCCTCTATAAGTGACACCTTATGAGAAGTGTCCTTTTCTGTGTGACTTATTTCACTTAGAATCGTCGTACCTAAATCCACTCATCATGCTGCTACTAGCCTTATGACATTGATTTCATGGCTGAGTGATATTCCATTGTACATAGGACCACAACTTTTTTATCCATTTTTCGCTTTCCTGGGATATTTAAGGTGGAATGAAGTGGAGGTCCTTGTCAACAGAGCAGCCCTAAACTTTGGGGTGCTTGTGTCTTGCTGATTTTCAATTTTCCCACTTTATCCCCCCATGCGTGGAAGTGCCCTATGCTCTGTAAGCTGTGTTTTATAGATGTTTCAGGACACACCGTACCCTTCTCCAGAGTGGCTGTTGGCAATTTACATCCCGCCCATCAGTGTAGCAAGGCTCCCATTTCTCCATGGCCTGTCCTGCATTTCTGGTTTGGACACTTTTTTCAGCATGGCCCTTTTGACCGATGGGAAGCGAGACTTCTTTGTAGCGCTGATTTGCCTTTCCAGGTTGCTTGGTTGGCCAAAAAGGGCGTAGGCGTTTTTTCCTGAATATATTCAGGAAAAAATGCCTACGCCCTTTTTGGCCAAGGGCATCATTGTCAACGTTTTGCCGCTTTTCACGTGCTTTAAAGGCGATTCGAATCTACCTCCTGAAATCTGTTTCCTGCAATTCTACCTTGATTTCAAATCCTCTTCTTTGCCTTCCCTCAATATATTTGTGGACGAGAGTTATCATTTATAACTCTGCAGGTTTGTGAATTGCAGTGCCCTGAAGCTCCATTTTACAACTCGCTTTTTTGGGACTGGCCGCAAAAGCGCAGGATGGCTTCAGGCCCTGTTATGGTTCCGGGGGGCAGGCTGAGCCTGTGGTTAATTCTTCTTCCTGATGGGAAAATAGAGTGACCTGTGCCTGTCCCAACACCAAGAGCTAGTCTCTCATTGGTTCCCCGTCTTCCCGTTCATCCTCAGGACAAATTGCAACCTGTACGGAACAGGAGGTTAAAGGTGCTGATGCTCCAAGTAGGGAGATTGCTAGTAAGGTGGCTGGAATGGCGAACCCGAGCACAAGGAGATGAGAAATGAGGTGCGTTTTAGAAACCTTTCCCCATCACACGGTGTACCATCTTCTGGGTTTCTCATGCATGTTTTCGATGTAGGAAGATGCCCTTGAACCTGGAGATTTGGGACCCGTGCGATGGGTAGCACGCAGTATTACTTTAAAGGGTCTGCGTTTGCTCACCCAACCTCACCAAACCTCACAGCCCCAAGAGTGTCCACCCTTATGTCTCATCCAGCTGTGGGTCTAGATATGGTTAATCCAGGTTGCATCACAGCCCCTGAACGAATTGTGTAAAAATTTCTCTCTCTTTCACTGTCTTTGTTTCATGGGTTTTTAAAAGTAATTTATTTTTATAATGGGGTTTAGCTGCTTTTCACGGCTGTGTTTATGCCGCTTTACACCCACTTGACACACAAACAGAGAGATATCAATACATAGGTTTTAAGATTATTACTAGTCAGATATATTCTTGTGCGATGAATCGGGCGTGTTGAGTCCAGTTCTCTGAGCAGGGAGTGGGTCTTGTCTATTACATATTGGGTTTATGGAACGGTATCTGAGCTAATTTGAAACTCTTGTTTTATGTATCACCCCACCTCACCTTTCCCGTTAAGCAGCCATAGTGTGTTTTCTGCATGTGTGACTCTGTTCTGTTTTGTAATTCAGTTCAAGTGTAACGATTTTTACATTCCCTCTATAAGTGACACCTTATGAGAAGTGTCCTTTTCTCTGTGACTTATTTCACTTAGAATCGTCGTACCTAAATCCACTCATCATGCTGCTACTAGCCTTATGACATTGATTTCATGGCTGAGTGATATTCCATTGTACATAAGGACCACAACTTTTTTATCCATTTTTCGCTTTCCTGGGATATTTAAGGTGGAATGAAGTGGAGGTCCTTGTCAACAGAGCAGCCCTAAACTTTGGGGTGCTTGTGTCTTCCTGATTTTCAATTTTCCCACTTTATACCCCCATGCGTGGAAGTCCCCTATGCTCTCTAAGCTGTGTTTTATAGATGTTTCAGGACACACCGTACCCTTCTCCAGAGTGGCTGTTGGCAATTTACATCCCGCCCATCAGTGTAGCAAGGCTCCCATTTCTCCATGGCCTGTCCTGCATTTCTGGTTTTGACACTTTTTTCAGCATGGTCCTTTTGACCGATGGGAAGCGAGACTTCTTTGTAGCGCTGATTTGCCTTTCCAGGTTGCTTGGTTGGCCAAAAAGGGCGTAGGCGTTTTTTCCTGAATATATTCAGGAAAAAACGCCTACGCCCTTTTTGGGCAAGGGCATCATTGTCAACGTTTTGCTGCTTTTCACGTGCTTTAAAGGCGATTCGAATCTACCTCCTGAAATCTGTTTCCTGCAATTCTGCCTTGATTTCAAATCCTCTTCTTTGCCTTCCCTCAATATATTGTGGACGAGAGTTATCATTTATAACTCTGCAGGTTTGTGAATTGCAGTGCCCTGAAGCTCCATTTTACAACTCACTTTTTTGGGACTGGCCGCAAAAGCGCAGGATCGCTTCAGGCCCTGTTCTGGTTCCGGGGGGCTGGCTGAGCCTGTGGTTAATTCTTCTTCCTGATGGGAAAATAGAGTGACCTGTGCCTGTCCCAACACCAAGAGCTAGTCTCTCATTGGTTCCCCGTCTTCCCGTTCATCCTCAGGACAAATTGCAACCTGTACGGAACAGGAGGTTAAAGGTGCTGATGCTCCAAGTAGGGAGATTGCTAGTAAAGTGGCTGGAATGGCGAACCCGAGCACAAGGAGATGAGAAATGAGGTGCGTTTTAGAAACCTTTCCCCATCACACGGTGTACCATCTTCTGGGTTTCTCATGCATGTTTTTGATGTAGGAAGATGCCCTTGAACCTGGAGATTTGGGACCCATGCGATGGGTAGCACGCAGTATTACTTTAAAGGGTCTGCGTTTGCTCACCCAACCTCACCAAAACCCTCAGCCCCAAGAGTGTCCACCCTTATGTCTCATCCAGCAGTGGGTCTAGATATGGTCAATCCAGGTTGCATCACAGCCCCTGAACGAATTGTGTAAAAATTTCTCTCTCTTTCACTGTCTTAGTTTCATGGGTTTTTAAAAGTAATTTATTTTTATAATGGGGTTTATCTGCTTTTCACGGCTGTGTTTATGCCGCTTTACACCAATTGACACACAAACAGAGAGATATCAATACATAGGTTTTAAGATTATTACTAGTCAGATATATTCTTGTGCGATGAATCGGGCGTGTTGAGTCCAGTTCTCTGAGCAGGGAGTGGGTCTTGTCTATTACATATTGGGTTTATGGAACGGTATCTGAGCTAATTTGAAACTCTTGTTTTATGTATCACCCCACCTCACCTTTCCCGTTAAGCAGCCATAGTGTGTTTTCTGCATGTGTGACTCTGTTCTGTTTTGTAATTCAGTTCAAGTGTAATGATTTTTACATTCCCTCTATAAGTGACACCTTATGAGAAGTGTCCTTTTCTCTGTGACTTATTTCACTTAGAATCGTCGTACCTAAATCCACTCATCATGCTGCTACTAGCCTTATGACATTGATTTCATGGCTGAGTGATATTCCATTGTACATAAGGACCACAACTTTTTTATCCATTTTTCGCTTTCCTGGGATATTTAAGGTGGAATGAAGTGGAGGTCCTTGTCAACAGAGCAGCCCTAAACTTTGGGGTGCTTGTGTCTTCCTGATTTTCAATTTTCCCACTTTATACCCCCATGCGTGGAAGTCCCCTATGCTCTCTAAGCTGTGTTTTATAGATGTTTCAGGACACACCGTACCCTTCTCCAGAGTGGCTGTTGGCAATTTACATCCCGCCCATCAGTGTAGCAAGGCTCCCATTTCTCCATGGCCTGTCCTGCATTTCTGGTTTTGACACTTTTTTCAGCATGGTCCTTTTGACCGATGGGAAGCGAGACTTCTTTGTAGCACTCATTTGCCTTTCCAGGTTGCTTGGTTGGCCAAAAAGGGCGTAGGCGTTTTTTCCTGAATATATTCAGGAAAAAACGCCTACGCCCTTTTTGGGCAAGGGCATCATTGTCAACGTTTTGCTGCTTTTCACGTGCTTTAAAGGCGATTCGAATCTACCTCCTGAAATCTGTTTCCTGCAATTCTGCCTTGATTTCAAATCCTCTTCTTTGCCTTCCCTCAATATATTGTGGACGAGAGTTATCATTTATAACTCTGCAGGTTTGTGAATTGCAGTGCCCTGAAGCTCCATTTTACAACTCACTTTTTTGGGACTGGCCGCAAAAGCGCAGGATCGCTTCAGGCCCTGTTCTGGTTCCGGGGGGCTGGCTGAGCCTGTGGTTAATTCTTCTTCCTGATGGGAAAATAGAGTGACCTGTGCCTGTCCCAACACCAAGAGCTAGTCTCTCATTGGTTCCCCGTCTTCCCGTTCATCCTCAGGACAAATTGCAACCTGTACGGAACAGGAGGTTAAAGGTGCTGATGCTCCAAGTAGGGAGATTGCTAGTAAAGTGGCTGGAATGGCGAACCCGAGCACAAGGAGATGAGAAATGAGGTGCGTTTTAGAAACCTTTCCCCATCACACGGTGTACCATCTTCTGGGTTTCTCATGCATGTTTTTGATGTAGGAAGATGCCCTTGAACCTGGAGATTTGGGACCCATGCGATGGGTAGCACGCAGTATTACTTTAAAGGGTCTGCGTTTGCTCACCCAACCTCACCAAAACTCTCAGCCCCAAGAGTGTCCACCCTTATGTCTCATCCAGCAGTGGGTCTAGATATGGTCAATCCAGGTTGCATCACAGCCCCTGAACGAATTGTGTAAAAATTTCTCTCTCTTTCACTGTCTTAGTTTCATGGGTTTTTAAAAGTAATTTATTTTTATAATGGGGTTTATCTGCTTTTCACGGCTGTGTTTATGCCGCTTTACACCAATTGACACACAAACAGAGAGATATCAATACATAGGTTTTAAGATTATTACTAGTCAGATATATTCTTGTGCGATGAATCGGGCGTGTTGAGTCCAGTTCTCTGAGCAGGGAGTAGGTCTTGTCTATTACATATTGGGTTTATGGAACGGTATCTGAGCTAATTTGAAACTCTTGTTTTATGTATCACCCCACCTCACCTTTCCCGTTAAGCAGCCATAGTGTGTTTTCTGCATGTGTGACTCTGTTCTGTTTTGTAATTCAGTTCAAGTGTAACGATTTTTACATTCCCTCTATAAGTGACACCTTATGAGAAGTGTCCTTTTCTGTGTGACTTATTTCACTTAGAATCGTCGTACCTAAATCCACTCATCATGCTGCTACTAGCCTTATGACATTGATTTCATGGCTGAGTGATATTCCATTGTACATAAGGACCACAACTTTTTTATCCATTTTTCGCTTTCCTGGGATATTTAAGGTGGAATGAAGTGGAGGTCCTTGTCAACAGAGCAGCCCTAAACTTTGGGGTGCTTGTGTCTTCCTGATTTTCAATTTTCCCACTTTATACCCCCATGCGTGGAAGTCCCCTATGCTCTCTAAGCTGTGTTTTATAGATGTTTCAGGACACACCGTACCCTTCTCCAGAGTGGCTGTTGGCAATTTACATCCCACCCATCAGTGTAGCAAGGCTCCCATTTCTCCATGGCCTGTCCTGCATTTCTGGTTTTGACACTTTTTTCAGCATGGCCCTTTTGACCGATGGGAAGCGAGACTTCTTTGTAGCGCTGATTTGCCTTTCCAGGTTGCTTGGTTGGCCAAAAAGGGCGTAGGCGTTTTTTCCTGAATATATTCAGGAAAAAACGCCTACGCCCTTTTTGGCCAAGGGCATCATTGTCAACGTTTTGCTGCTTTTCACGTGCTTTAAAGGCGATTCGAATCTACCTCCTGAAATCTGTTTCCTGCAATTCGGCCTTGATTTCAAATCCTCTTCTTTGCCTTCCCTCAATATATTTGTGGACGAGAGTTATCATTTATAACTCTGCAGGTTTGTGAATTGCAGTGCCCTGAAGCTCCATTTTACAACTCACTTTTTTGGAACTGGCCGCAAAAGCGCAGGATCGCTTCAGGCCCTGTTCTGGTTCAGGGGGGCAGGCTGAGCCTGTGGTTAATTCTTCTTCCTGATGGGAAAATACAGTGACCTGTGCCTGTCCCAACACCAAGAGCTAGTCTCTCATTGGTTCCCCGTCTTCCCGTTCATCCTCAGGACAAATTGCAACCTGTACGGAACAGGAGGTTAAAGGTGCTGCTGCTCCAAGTAGGGAGATTGCTAGTAAAGTGGCTGGAATGGCGAACCCGAGCACAAGGAGATGAGAAATGAGGTGCGTTTTAGAAACCTTTCCCCATCACACGGTCTACCATCTTCTGGGTTTCTCATGCATGTTTTTGATGTAGGAAGATGCCCTTGAACCTGGAGATTTGGGACCCATGCGATGGGTAGCACGCAGTATTACTTTAAAGGGTCTGCGTTTGCTCACCCAACCTCACCAAAACTCTCAGCCCCAAGAGTGTCCACCCTTATGTCTCATCCAGCAGTGGGTCTAGATATGGTCAATCCAGGTTGCATCACAGCCCCTGAACGAATTGTGTAAAAATTTCTCTCTCTTTCACTGTCTTTGTTTCATGGGTTTTTAAAAGTAATTTATTTTTATAATGGGGTTTATCTGCTTTTCACGGCTGTGTTTATGCCGCTTTACACCAATTGACACACAAACAGAGAGATATCAATACATAGGTTTTAAGATTATTACTAGTCAGATATATTCTTGTGCGATGAATCGGGCGTGTTGAGTCCAGTTCTCTGAGCAGGGAGTAGGTCTTGTCTATTACATATTGGGTTTATGGAACGGTATCTGAGCTCATTTGAAACTCTTGTTTTATGTATCACCCCACCTCACCTTTCCCGTTAAGCAGCCATAGTGTGTTTTCTGCATGTGTGACTCTGTTCTGTTTTGCAATTCAGTTCAAGTGTAACGATTTTTACATTCCCTCTATAAGTGACACCTTATGAGAAGTGTCCTTTTCTGTGTGACTTATTTCACGTAGAATCGTCGTACCTAAATCCACTCATCATGCTGCTACTAGCCTTATGACATTGATTTCATGGCTGAGTGATATTCCATTGTACATAAGGACCACAACTTTTTTATCCATTTTTCGCTTTCCTGGGATATTTAAGGTGGAATGAAGTGGAGGTCCTTGTCAACAGAGCAGCCCTAAACTTTGGGGTGCTTGTGTCTTGCTGATTTTCAATTTTCCCACTTTATACCCCCATGCGTGGAAGTGCCCTATGCTCTCTAAGCTGTGTTTTATAGATGTTTCAGGACACACCGTACCGTTCTCCAGAGTGGCTGTTGGCAATTTACATCCCGCCCATCAGTGTAGCAAGGCTCCCATTTCTCCATGGCCTGTCCTGCATTTCTGGTTTTGACACTTTTTTCAGCATGGCCCTTTTGACCGATGGGAAGCGAGACTTCTTTGTAGCGCTGATTTGCCTTTCCAGGTTGCTTGGTTGGCCAAAAAGGGCGTATGCGTTTTTTCCTGAATATATTCAGGAAAAAACGCATACGCCCTTTTTGGCCAAGAGCATCATTGTCAATGTTTTGCTGCTTTTCACGTGCTTTAAAGGCGATTCGAATCTACCTCCTGAAATCTGTTTCCTGCAATTCTGCCTTAAGTTCAAATCCTCTTCTTTGCCTTCCCTCAATATATTTGTGGACGAGAGTTATCATTTATAACTCTACAGGTTTGTGAATAGCAGTGCCCTGAAGCTCCATTTTACAACTCGCTTTTTTGGGAGCTGGCCTCAAAAGAGCAGGATGGCTTCAGGCCCTGTTCTGGTTCCGGGGGGCAGGCTGAGCCCATGGTTAATTCTTCTTCCTGATGGGAAAAAAGAGTGACCTGTGCCTGTCCCAAAACCAAGAGCTACTCTCTTATTGGTTCCCCGTCTTCCCGTTCATCCTCAGGACAAATTGCAACCTGTACAGAACAGGAGGTTAAAGGAGCTGATGCTCCAAGTAGGGAGATTGGTAGTAAAGTGGCTGGAATGGCGAACCCGAGCACAAGGAGATGAGAAATGAGGTGCGTTTTAGAAACCTTTCCCCATCACACGGTCTACCATCTTCTGGGTTTCTCATGCATGTTTTTGATGTAGGAAGATGCCCTTGAACCTGGAGATTTGGGACCCATGCGATGGGTAGCACGCAGTATTACTTTAAAGGGTCTGCGTTTGCTCACCCAACCTCACCAAAACTCTCAGCCCCAAGAGTGTCCACCCTTATGTCTCATCCAGCAGTGGGTCTAGATATGGTCAATCCAGGTTGCATCACAGCCCCTGAACGAATTGTGTAAAAATTTCTCTCTCTTTCACTGTCTTAGTTTCATGGGTTTTTAAAAGTAATTTATTTTTATAATGGGGTTTATCTGCTTTTCACGGCTGTGTTTATGCCGCTTTACACCAATTGACACACAAACAGAGAGATATCAATACATAGGTTTTAAGATTATTACTAGTCAGATATATTCTTGTGCGATGAATCGGGCGTGTTGAGTCCAGTTCTCTGAGCAGGGAGTAGGTCTTGTCTATTACATATTGGGTTTATGGAACGGTATCTGAGCTAATTTGAAACTCTTGTTTTATGTATCACCCCACCTCACCTTTCCCGTTAAGCAGCCATAGTGTGTTTTCTGCATGTGTGACTCTGTTCTGTTTTGCAATTCAGTTCAAGTGTAACGATTTTTACATTCCCTCTATAAGTGACACCTTATGAGAAGTGTCCTTTTCTGTGTGACTTATTTCACTTAGAATCGTCGTACCTAAATCCACTCATCATGCTGCTACTAGCCTTATGACATTGATTTCATGGCTGAGTGATATTCCATTGTATATAAGGACCACAACTTTTTTATCCATTTTTCGCTTTCCTGGGATATTTAAGGTGGAATGAAGTGGAGGTCCTTGTCAACAGAGCAGCCCTAAACTTTGGGGTGCTTGTGTCTTGCTGATTTTCAATTTTCCCACTTTATACCCCCATGCGTGGAAGTGCCCTATGCTCTCTAAGCTGTGTTTTATAGATGTTTCAGGACACACCGTACACTTCTCCAGAGTGGCTGTTGGCAATTTACATCCCGCCCATCAGTGTAGCAAGGCTCCCATTTCTCCATGGCCTGTCCTGCATTTCTGGTTTTGACACTTTTTTCAGCATGGCCCTTTTGACCGATGGGAAGCGAGACTTCTTTGTAGCGCTGATTTGCCTTTCCAGGTTGCTTGGTTGGCCAACAAGGGCGTATGCGTTTTTTCCTGAATATATTCAGGAAAAAACGCATACGCCCTTGTTGGCCAAGAGCATCATTGTCAACGTTTTGCTGCTTTTCACGTGCTTTAAAGGCGATTCGAATCTACCTCCTGAAATCTGTTTCCTGCAATTCTGCCTTGAGTTCAAATCCTCTTATTTGCCTTCCCTCAATATATTTGTGGACGAGAGTTATCATTTATAACTCTACAGGTTTGTGAATAGCAGTGCCCTGAAGCTCCATTTTACAACTCGCTTTTTTGGGAGCTGGCCGCAAAAGCGCAGGATGGCTTCAGGCCCTGTTCTGGTTCCGGGGGGCAGGCTGAGCCTGTGGTTAATTCTTCTTCCTGATGGGAATATAGAGTGACCTGTGCCTGTCCCAAAACCAATAGCTAGTCTCTCTTTGGTTCCCCAACTTCCCGTTCATCCTCAGGACAAATTGCAACCTGTACGGAACAGGAGGTTAAAGGTGCTGATGCTCCAAGTAGGGAGATTGCTAGTAAAGTGGCTGGAATGGCGAACCCGAGCACAAGGAGATGAGAAATGAGGTGCGTTTTAGAAACCTTTCCCCATCACACGGTGTACCATCTTCTGGGTTTCTCATGCATGTTTTTGATGTAGGAAGATGCCCTTGAACCTGGAGATTTGGGACCCATGCAATGGGTAGCACGCAGTATTACTTTAAAGGGTCTGCGTTTGCTCACCCAACCTCACCAAACCTCTCAGCCCCAAGAATGTCCACCCTTATGTCTCATTAAGCTGTGGGTCTAGATATGGTCAATCCAGGTTGCATCACAGCCCCTCAACGAATTGTGTAAAAATTTCTCTCTCTTTCACTGTCTTAGTTTCATGGGTTTTTAAAAGTAATTTATTTTTATAATGGGGTTTAGCTGCTTTTCACGGCTGTGTTTATGCCGCTTTACACCAATTGACACACAAACAGAGATATCAATACATAGGTTTTAAGATTATTACTAGTCAGATATATTCTTGTGCGATGAATCGGGCGTGTTGAGTCCAGTTCTCTGAGCAGGGAGTAGGTCTTGTCTATTACATATTGGGTTTATGGAACGGTATCTGAGCTAATTTGAAACTCTTGTTTTATGTATCACCCCACCTCACCTTTCCCGTTAAGCAGCCATAGTGTGTTTTCTGCATGTGTGACTCTGTTCTGTTTTGTAATTCAGTTCAAGTGTAACAATTTTTACATTCCCTCTATAAGTGACACCTTATGAGAAGTGTCCTTTTCTGTGTGACTTATTTCACTTAGAATCGTCGTACCTAAATCCACTCATCATGCTGCTACTAGCCTTATGACATTGATTTCATGGCTGAGTGATATTCCATTGTACATAAGGACCACAACTTTTTTATCCATTTTTCGCTTTCCTGGGATATTTAAGGTGGAATGAAGTGGAGGTCCTTGTCAACAGAGCAGCCCTAAACTTTGGGGTGCTTGTGTCTTGCTGATTTTCAATTTTCCCACTTTATACCCCCATGAGTGGAAGTGCCCTATGCTCTCTAAGCTGTGTTTTATAGATGTTTCAGGACACACCGTACACTTCTCCAGAGTGGCTGTTGGCAATTTACATCCCGCCCATCAGTGTAGCAAGGCTCCCATTTCTCCATGGCCTGTCCTGCATTTCTGGTTTTGACACTTTTTTCAGCATGGCCCTTTTGACCGATGGGAAGCGAGACTTCTTTGTAGCGCTGATTTGACTTTCCAGGTTGCTTGGTTGGCCAAAAAGGGCGTATGCGTTTTTTCCTGAATATATTCAGGAAAAAACGCATACGCCCTTGTTGGCCAAGAGCATCATTGTCAACGTTTTGCTGCTTTTCACGTGCTTTAAAGGCGATTCGAATCTACCTCCTGAAATCTGTTTCCTGCATTTCTGCCTTGAGTTCAAATCCTCTTCTTTGCCTTCCCTCAATATATTTGTGGACGAGAGTTATCATTTATAACTCTACAGGTTTGTGAATAGCAGTGCCCTGAAGCTCCATTTTACAACTCGCTTTTTTGGGAGCTGGCCGCAAAAGCGCAGGATGGCTTCAGGCCCTGTTCTGGTTCCGGGGGGCAGGCTGAGCCTGTGGTTAATTCTTCTTCCTGATGGGAATATAGAGTGACCTGTGCCTGTCCCAAAACCAAGAGCTAGTCTCTCATTGGTTCCCCATCTTCCCGTTCATCCTCAGGACAAATTGCAACCTGTACGGAACAGGAGGTTAAAGGTGCTGATGCTCCAAGTAGGGAGATTGCTAGTAAAGTGGCTGGAATGGCGAACCCGAGCACAAGGAGATGAGAAATGAGGTGCGTTTTAGAAACCTTTCCCCATCACACGGTGTACCATCTTCTGGGTTTCTCATGCATGTTTTTGATGTAGGAAGATGCCCTTGAACCTGGAGATTTGGGACCCATTCGATGGGTAGCAAGCAGTATTACTTTAAAGGGTCTGCGTTTGCTCACCCAACCTCACCAAACCTCTCAGCCCCAAGAGTGTCCACCCTTACGTCTCATTAAGCTGTGGGTCTAGATATGGTCAATCCAGGTTGCATCACAGCCCCTGAACGAATTGTGTAAAAATTTCTCTCTTTTTCCCTGTCTTAGTTTCATGGGTTTTTAAAAGTAATTTTTTTTTATAATGGGGTTTAGCTGCTTTTCACGGCTGTGTTTATGCCGCTTTACACCAATTGACACACAAACAGAGAGATATCAATACATAGGTTTTAAGATTATTACTAGTCAGATATATTCTTGTGCGATGAATCGGGCGTGTTGAGTCCAGTTCTCTGAGCAGGGAGTAGGTCTTGTCTATTACATATTGGGTTTATGGAACGGTATCTGAGCTAATTTGAAACTCTTGTTTTATGTATCACCCCACCTCACCTTTCCCGTTAAGCAGCCATAGTGTGTTTTCTGCATGTGTGACTCTGTTCTGTTTTGCAATTCAGTTCAAGTGTAACGATTTTTACATTCCCTCTATAAGTGACACCTTATGAGAAGTGTCCTTTTCTGTGTGACTTATTTCACTTAGAATCGTCGTACCTAAATCCACTCATCATGCTGCTACTAGCCTTATGACATTGATTTCATGGCTGAGTGATATTCCATTGTACATAGGACCACAACTTTTTTATCCATTTTTCGCTTTCCTGGGATATTTAAGGTGGAATGAAGTGGAGGTCCTTGTCAACAGAGCAGCCCTAAACTTTGGGGTGCTTGTGTCTTGCTGATTTTCAATTTTCCCACTTTATCCCCCCATGCGTGGAAGTGCCCTATGCTCTCTAAGCTGTGTTTTTTAGATGTTTCAGGACACACCGTACACTTCTCCAGAGTGGCTGTTGGCAATTTACATCCTGCCCATCAGTGTAGCAAGGCTCCCGTTTCTCCATGGCCTGTCCTGCATTTCTGGTTTTGACACTTTTTTCAGCATGGCCCTTTTGACCGATGGGAAGCGAGACTTCTTTGTAGCGCTGATTTGCCTTTCCAGGTTGCTTGGTTGGCCAAAAAGGGCGTAGGCGTTTTTTCCTGAATATATTCAGGAAAAAACGCCTACGCCCTTTTTGGCCAAGGGCATCATTGTCAACGTTTTGCTGCTTTTCACGTGCTTTAAAGGCGATTCGAATCTACCTCCTGAAATCTGTTTCCTGCACTTCTGCCTTGATTTCAAATCCTCTTCTTTGCCTTCCCTCAATATATTTGTGGACGAGAGTTATCATTTATAACTCTGCAGGTTTGTGAATTGCAGTGCCCTGAAACTCCATTTTACAACTCGCTTTTTTGGGACTGGCCGCAAAAGCGCAGGATGGCTTCAGGCCCTGTTCTGGTTCCGGGGGGCAGGCTGAGCCTGTGGTTAATTCTTCTTCCTGATGGGAAAATAGAGTGACCTGTGCCTGTGCCAACACCAAGAGCTAGTGTCTCATTGGTTCTCCGTCTTCCCGTTCATCCTCAGGACAAATTGCAACCTGTACGGAACAGGAGATTAAAGGTGCTGATGCTCCAAGTAGGGAGATTGCTAGTAAAGTGGCTGGAATGGCGAACCCGAGCACAAGGAGATGAGAAATGAGGTACGTTTTAGAAACCTTTCCCCATCACACGGTGTACCATCTTCTGGGTTTCTCATGCATGTTTTTGATGTAGGAAGATGCCCTTGAACCTGGAGATTTGGGACCCATGCGATGGGTAGCACGCAGTATTACTTTAAAGGGTCTGCGTTTGCTCACCTAACCTCACCAAACCTCTCAGCCCCAAGAGTGTCCACCCTTATGTCTCATCCAGCTGTGGGTCTAGATATGGTCAATCCAGGTTGCATCACAGCCACTGAACGAATTGTGTAAAAATTTCTCTCTCTTTCACTGTCTTTGTTTCATGGGTTTTTAAAAGTAATTTATTTTTATAATGGGGTTTAGCTGCTTTTCACGGCTGTGTTTATGCCGCTTTACACCCACTTGACACACAAACAGAGATATATCAATACATAGGTTTTAAGATTATTACTAGTCAGATATATTCTTGTGCGGTGAATCGGGCGTGTTGAGTCCAGTTCTCTGAGCAAGGAGTACGTCTTGTCTGTTACATATTGGGTTTATGGAACGGTATCTGAGCTAATTTGAAGCTCTCGTTTTATGTATCACCCCACCTCACCTTTCCCGTTAAGCAGCCATAGTGTGTTTTCTGCATGTGTGACTCTGTTCTGTTTTGTAATTCAGTTCAAGTGTAACGATTTTTACATTCCCTCTATAAGTGACACCTTATGAGAAGTGTCCTTTTCTGTGTGACTTATTTCACTTAGAATCGTCGTACCTAAATCCACTCATCATGCTGCTACTAGCCTTATGACATTGATTTCATGGCTGAGTGATATTCCATTGTACATAGGACCACAACTTTTTTATCCATTTTTCGCTTTCCTGGGATATTTAAGGTGGAATGAAGTGGAGGTCCTTGTCAACAGAGCAGCCCTAAACTTTGGGGTGCTTGTGTCTTGCTGATTTTCAATTTTCCCACTTTATCCCCCCATGCGTGGAAGTGCCCTATGCTCTCTAAGCTGTGTTTTTTAGATGTTTCAGGACACACCGTACACTTCTCCAGAGTGGCTGTTGGCAATTTACATCCCGCCCATCAGTGTAGCAAGGCTCCCGTTTCTCCATGGCCTGTCCTGCATTTCTGGTTTTGACACTTTTTTAAGCATGGCCCTTTTGACCGATGGGAAGCGAGACTTCTTTGTAGCGCTGATTTGCCTTTCCAGGTTGCTTGGTTGGCCAAAAAGGGCGTAGGAGTTTTTTCCTGAATATATTCAGGAGAAAACGCCTAAGCCATTTTTGGCCAAGGGCATCATTGTCAACGTTTTGCTGCTTTTCACGTGCTTTAAAGGCGATTCGAATCTACCTCCTGAAATCTGTTTCCTGCAATTCTGCCTTGATTTCAAATCCTCTTCTTTGCCTTCCCTCAATATATTTGTGGACGAGAGTTATCATTTATAACTCTGCAGGTTTGTGAATTGCAGTGCCCTGAAGCTCCATTTTACAACTCGCTTTTTTGGGAGCTGGCCTCAAAAGCGCAGGATGGCTTCAGGCCCTGTTCTGGTTCCGGGGGGCAGGCTGAGCCTGTGGTTAATTCTTCTTCCTGATGGGAAAATAGAGTGACCTGTGCCTGTGCCAACACCAAGAGCTAGTGTCTCATTGGTTCTCCGTCTTCCCGTTCATCCTCAGGACAAATTGCAACCTGTACGGAACAGGAGATTAAAGGTGCTGATGCTCCAAGTAGGGAGATTGCTAGTAAAGTGGCTGGAATGGCGAACCCGAGCACAAGGAGATGAGAAATGAGGTGCGTTTTAGAAACCTTTCCCCATCACACGGTGTACCATCTTCTGGGTTTCTCATGCATGTTTTTGATGTAGGAAGATGCCCTTGAACCTGGAGATTTGGGACCCATGCGATGGGTAGCACGCAGTATTACTTTAAAGGGTCTGCGTTTGCTCACCTAACCTCACCAAACCTCTCAGCCCCAAGAGTGTCCACCCTTATGTCTCATCCAGCTGTGGGTCTAGATATGGTCAATCCAGGTTGCATCACAGCCACTGAACGAATTGTGTAAAAATTTCTCTCTCTTTCACTGTCTTTGTTTCATGGGTTTTTAAAAGTAATTTATTTTTATAATGGGGTTTAGCTGCTTTTCACGGCTGTGTTTATGCCGCTTTACACCCACTTGACACACAAACAGAGATATATCAATACATAGGTTTTAAGATTATTACTAGTCAGATATATTCTTGTGCGGTGAATCGGGCGTGTTGAGTCCAGTTCTCTGAGCAAGGAGTACGTCTTGTCTGTTACATATTGGGTTTATGGAACGGTATCTGAGCTAATTTGAAGCTCTCGTTTTATGTATCACCCCACCTCACCTTTCCCGTTAAGCAGCCATAGTGTGTTTTCTGCATGTGTGACTCTGTTCTGTTTTGTAATTCAGTTCAAGTGTAACGATTTTTACATTCCCTCTATAAGTGACACCTTATGAGAAGTGTCCTTTTCTGTGTGACTTATTTCACTTAGAATCGTCGTACCTAAATCCACTCATCATGCTGCTACTAGCCTTATGACATTGATTTCATGGCTGAGTGATATTCCATTGTACATAGGACCACAACTTTTTTATCCATTTTTCGCTTTCCTGGGATATTTAAGGTGGAATGAAGTGGAGGTCCTTGTCAACAGAGCAGCCCTAAACTTTGGGGTGCTTGTGTCTTGCTGATTTTCAATTTTCCCACTTTATCCCCCCATGCGTGGAAGTGCCCTATGCTCTCTAAGCTGTGTTTTTTAGATGTTTCAGGACACACCGTACACTTCTCCAGAGTGGCTGTTGGCAATTTACATCCCGCCCATCAGTGTAGCAAGGCTCCCGTTTCTAAATGGCCTGTCCTGCATTTCTGGTTTTGACACTTTTTTAAGCATGGCCCTTTTGACCGATGGGAAGCGAGACTTCTTTGTAGCGCTGATTTGCCTTTCCAGGTTGCTTGGTTGGCCAAAAAGGGCGTAGGCGTTTTTTCCTGAATATATTCAGGAGAAAACGCCTAAGCCCTTTTTGGCCAAGGGCATCATTGTCAACGTTTTGCTGCTTTTCCCGTGCTTTAAAGGCGATTCGAATCTACCTCCTGAAATCTGTTTCCTGCAATTCTGCCTTGATTTCAAATCCTCTTCTTTGCCTTCCCTCAATATATTTGTGGACGAGAGTTATCATTTATAACTCTGCAGGTTTGTGAATTGCAGTGCCCTGAAGCTCCATTTTACAACTCGCTTTTTTGGGACTGGCCGCAAAAGCGCAGGATGGCTTCAGGCCCTGTTCTGGTTCCGGGGGGCAGGCTGAGCCTGTGGTTAATTCTTCTTCCTGATGGGAAAATAGAGTGACCTGTGCCTGTCCCAACACCAAGAGCTAGTCTCTCATTGGTTCCCCGTCTTCCCGTTCATCCTCAGGACAAATTGCAACCTGTACGGAACAGGAGGTTAAAGGTGCTGATGCTCCAAGTAGGGAGATTGCTAGTAAGGTGGCTGGAATGGCGAACCCGAGCACAAGGAGATGAGAAATGAGGTGCGTTTTAGAAACCTTTCCCCATCACACGGTGTACCATCTTCTGGGTTTCTCATGCATGTTTTTGATGTAGGAAGATGCCCTTGAACCTGGAGATTTGGGACCCATGTGATGGGTAGCACGCAGTATTACTTTAAAGGGTCTGCGTTTGCTCATCCAACCTCACCAAACCTCTCAGCCCCAAGAGTGTCCACCCTTATGTCTCATCCAGCTGTGGGTCTAGATATGGTCAATCCAGGTTGCATCACAGCCCCTGAACGAATTGTGTAAAAATTTCTCTCTCTTTCACTGTCTTTGTTTCATGGGTTTTTAAAAGTAATTTATTTTTATAATGGGGTTTAGCTGCTTTTCACGGCTGTGTTTATGCCGCTTTACACCCACTTGACACACAAACAGAGAGATATCAATACATAGGTTTTAAGATTATTACTAGTCAGATATATTCTTGTGCGATGAATCGGGCGTGTTGAGTCCAGTTCTCTGAGCAAGGAGTAGGTCTTGTCTGTTACATATTGGGTTTATGGAACGGTATCTGAGCTAATTTGAAGCTCTCGTTTTATATATCACCCCACCTCACCTTTCCCGTTAAGCAGCCATAGTGTGTTTTCTGCATGTGTGACTTTGTTCTGTTTTGTAATTCAGTTCAAGTGTAACGATTTTTACATTCCCTCTATAAGTGACACCTTATGAGAAGTGTCCTTTTCTGTGTGACTTATTTCACTTAGAATTGTCGTACCTAAATCCACTCATCATGCTGCTACTAGCCTTATGACATTGATTTCATGGCTGAGTGATATTCCATTGTACATAGGACCACAACTTTTTTATCCATTTTTCGCTTTCCTGGGATATTTAAGGTGGAATGAAGTGGAGGTCCTTGTCAACAGAGCAGCCCTAAACTTTGGGGTGCTTGTGTCTTGCTGATTTTCAATTTTCCCACTTTATCCCCCCATGCGTGGAAGTGCCCTATGCTCTCTAAGCTGTGTTTTTTAGATGTTTCAGGACACACCGTACACTTCTCCAGAGTGGCTGTTGGCAATTTACATCCCTCCCATCAGTGTAGCAAGGCTCCCGTTTCTCCATGGCCTGTCCTGCATTTCTGGTTTTGACACTTTTTTCAGCATGGCCCTTTTGACCGATGGGAAGCGAGACTTCTTTGTAGCGCTCATTTGCCTTTCCAGGTTGCTTGGTTGGCCAAAAAGGGCGTAGGCGTTTTTTCCTGAATATATTCAGGAAAAAACGCCTACGCCCTTTTTGGCCAAGGGCATCATTGTCAACGTTTTGCTGCTTTTCACGTGCTTTAAAGGCGATTCGAATCTACCTCCTGAAATCTGTTTCCTGCAATTCTGCCTTGATTTCAAATCCTCTTCTTTGCCTTCCCTCAATATATTTGTGGACGAGAGTTATCATTTATAACTCTGCAGGTTTGTGAATTGCAGTGCCCTGAAGCTCCATTTTACAACTCGCTTTTTTGGGACTGGCCGCAAAAGCGCAGGATGGCTTCAGGCCCTGTTCTGGTTCCGGGGGGCAGGCTGAGCCTGTGGTTAATTCTTCTTCCTGATGGGAAAATAGAGTGACCTGTGCCTGTCCCAACACCAAGAGCTAGTCTCCCATTGGTTCCCCGTCTTCCCGTTCATCCTCAGGACAAATTGCAACCTGTACGGAACAGGAGGTTAAAGGTGCAGATGCTCCAAGTAGGGAGATTGCTAGTAAGGTGGCTGGAATGGCGAACCCGAGCACAAGGAGATGAGAAATGAGGTGTGTTTTAGAAACCTTTCCCCATCACACGGTGTACCATCTTCTGGGTTTCTCATGCATGTTTTTGATGTAGGAAGATGCCCTTGAACCTGGAGATTTGGGACCCATGCGATGGGTAGCACGCAGTATTACTTTAAAGGGTCTGCGTTTGCTCACCCAACCTCACCAAACCTCTCAGCCCCAAGAGTGTCCACCCTTATGTCTCATCCAGCTGTGGGTCTAGATATGGTCAATCCAGGTTGCATCACAGCCCCTGAACGAATTGTGTAAAAATTTCTCTCTCTTTCACTGTCTTTGTTTCATGGGTTTTTAAAAGTAATTTATTTTTATAATGGGGTTTAGCTGCTTTTCACGGCTGTGTTTATGCCGCTTTACACCCACTTGACACACAAACAGAGAGATATCAATACATAGGTTTTAAGATTATTACTAGTCAGATATATTCTTGTGCGATGAATCGGGCGTGTTGAGTCCAGTTCTCTGAGCAAGGAGTAGGTCTTGTCTGTTACATATTGGGTTTATGGAACGGTATCTGAGCTAATTTGAAGCTCTCGTTTTATGTATCACCCCACCTCACCTTTCCCGTTAAGCAGCCATAGTGTGTTTTCTGCATGTGTGACTCTGTTCTGTTTTGTAATTCAGTTCAAGTGTAACGATTTTTACATTCCCTCTATAAGTGACACCTTATGAGAAGTGTCCTTTTCTGTGTGACTTATTTCACTTAGAATCGTCGTACCTAAATCCACTCATCATGCTGCTACTAGCCTTATGACATTGATTTCATGGCTGAGTGATATTCCATTGTATATAAGGACCACAACTTTTTTATCCATTTTTCGCTTTCCTGGGATATTTAAGGTGGAATGAAGTGGAGGTCCTTGTCAACAGAGCAGCCCTAAACTTTGGGGTGCTTGTGTCTTGCTGATTTTCAATTTTCCCACTTTATACCCCCATGCGTGGAAGTGCCCTATGCTCTCTAAGCTGTGTTTTATAGATGTTTCAGGACACACCGTACCCTTCTCCAGAGTGGCTGTTGGCAATTTACATCCCGCCCATCAGTGTAGCAAGGCTCCCATTTCTCCATGGCCTGTCCTGCATTTCTGGTTTGGACACTTTTTTCAGCATGGCCCTTTTGACCGATGGGAAACGAGACTTCTTTGTAGCGCTGATTTGCCTTTCCAGGTTGCTTGGTTGGCCAAAAAGGGCGTAGGCGTTTTTTCCTGAATATATTCAGGAGAAAACGCCTAAGCCCTTTTTGGCCAAGGGCATCATTGTCAACGTTTTGCTGCTTTTCACGTGCTTTAAAGGCGATTCGAATCTACCTCCTGAAATCTGTTTCCTGCAATTCTGCCTTGATTTCAAATCCTCTTCTTTGCCTTCCCTCAATATATTTGTGGACGAGAGTTATCATTTATAACTCTGCAGGTTTGTGAATTGCAGTGCCCTGAAGCTCCATTTTACAACTCGCTTTTTTGGGAGCTGGCCTCAAAAGCGCAGGATGGCTTCAGGCCCTGTTCTGGTTCCGGGGGGCAGGCTGAGCCTGTGGTTAATTCTTCTTCCTGATGGGAAAATAGAGTGACCTGTGCCTGTGCCAACACCAAGAGCTAGTGTCTCATTGGTTCCCTGTCTTCCCGTTCATCCTCAGGACAAATTGCAACCTGTACGGAACAGGAGATTAAAGGTGCTGATGCTCCAAGTAGGGAGATTGCTAGTAAAGTGGCTGGAATGGCGAACCCGAGCACAAGGAGATGAGAAATGAGGTGCGTTTTTGAAACCTTTCCCCATCACACGGTGTACCATCTTCTGGGTTTCTCATGCATGTTTTTGATGTAGGAAGATGCCCTTGAACCTGGAGATTTGGGACCCATGTGATGGGTAGCACGCAGTATTACTTTAAAGGGTCTGCGTTTGCTCACCTAACCTCACCAAACCTCTCAGCCCCAAGAGTGTCCACCCTTATGTCTCATCCAGCTGTGGGTCTAGATATGGTCAATCCAGGTTGCATCACAGCCACTGAACGAATTGTGTAAAAATTTCTCTCTCTTTCACTGTCTTTGTTTCATGGGTTTTTAAAAGTAATTTATTTTTATAATGGGGTTTAGCTGCTTTTCACGGCTGTGTTTATGCCGCTTTACACCCACTTGACACACAAACAGAGATATATCAATACATAGGTTTTAAGATTATTACTAGTCAGATATATTCTTGTGCGGTGAATCGGGCGTGTTGAGTCCAGTTCTCTGAGCAAGGAGTACGTCTTGTCTGTTACATATTGGGTTTATGGAACGGTATCTGAGCTAATTTGAAGCTCTCGTTTTATGTATCATCCCACCTCACCTTTCCCGTTAAGCAGCCATAGTGTGTTTTCTGCATGTGTGACTCTGTTCTGTTTTGTAATTCAGTTCAAGTGTAACGATTTTTACATTCCCTCTATAAGTGACACCTTATGAGAAGTGTCCTTTTCTGTGTGACTTATTTCACTTAGAATCGTCGTACCTAAATCCACTCATCATGCTGCTACTAGCCTTATGACATTGATTTCATGGCTGAGTGATATTCCATTGTACATAGGACCACAACTTTTTTATCCATTTTTCGCTTTCCTGGGATATTTAAGGTGGAATGAAGTGGAGGTCCTTGTCAACAGAGCAGCCCTAAACTTTAGGGTGCTTGTGTCTTGCTGATTTTCAATTTTCCCACTTTATCCCCCCATGCGTGGAAGTGCCCTATGCTCTCTAAGCTGTGTTTTTTAGATGTTTCAGGACACACCGTACACTTCTCCAGAGTGGCTGTTGGCAATTTACATCCCGCCCATCAGTGTAGCAAGGCTCCCGTTTCTCCATGGCCTGTCCTGCATTTCTGGTTTTGACACTTTTTTCAGCATGGCCCTTTTGACCGATGGGAAGCGAGACTTCTTTGTAGCGCTGATTTGCCTTTCCAGGTTGCTTGGTTGGCCAAAAAGGGCGTAGGCGTTTTTTCCTGAATATATTCAGGAAAAAACGCCTACGCCCTTTTTGGCCAAGGGCATCATTGTCAACGTTTTGCTGCTTTTCACGTGATTTAAAGGCGATTCGAATCTACCTCCTGAAATCTGTTTCCTGCAATTCTGCCTTGATTTCAAATCCTCTTCTTTGCCTTCCCTCAATATATTTGTGGACGAGAGTTATCATTTATAACTCTGCAGGTTTGTGAATTGCAGTGCCCTGAAGCTCCATTTTACAACTCGCTTTTTTGGGAGCTGGCCGCAAAAGCGCAGGATGGCTTCAGGCCCTGTTCTGATTCCGGGGGGCAGGCTGAGCCTGTGGTTAATTCTTCTTCCTGATGGGAAAATAGAGTGACCTGTGCCTGTCCCAACACCAAGAGCTAGTGTCTCATTGGTTCCCCGTTTTCCCGTTCATCCTCAGGACAAATTGCAACCTGTACGGAACAGGAGATTAAAGGTGCTGATGCTCCAAGTAGGGAGATTGCTAGTAAAGTGGCTGGAATGGCGAACCCGAGCACAAGGAGATGAGAAATGAGGTGCGTTTTAGAAACCTTTCCCCATCACACGGTGTACCATCTTCTGGGTTTCTCATGCATGTTTTTGATGTAGGAAGATGCCCTTGAACCTGGAGATTTGGGACCCATGCGATGGGTAGCACGCAGTATTACTTTAAAGTGTCTGCGTTTGCTCACCTAACCTCACAAAACCTCTCAGCCCCAAGAGTGTCCACCCTTATGTCTCATCCAGCTGTGGGTCTAGATATGGTCAATCCAGGTTGCATCACAGCCACTGAACGAATTGTGTAAAAATTTCTCTCTCTTTCACTGTCTTTGTTTCATGGGTTTTTAAAAGTAATTTATTTTTATAATGGGGTTTAGCTGCTTTTCACGGCTGTGTTTATGCCGCTTTACACCCACTTGACACACAAACAGAGAGATATCAATACATAGGTTTTAAGATTATTACTAGTCAGATATATTCTTGTGCGGTGAATCGGGCGTGTTGAGTCCAGTTCTCTGAGCAAGGAGTACGTCTTGTCTGTTACATATTGGGTTTATGGAACGGTATCTGAGCTAATTTGAAGCTCTCGTTTTATGTATCACCCCACCTCACCTTTCCCGTTAAGCAGCCATAGTGTGTTTTCTGCATGTGTGACTCTGTTCTGTTTTGTAATTCAGTTCAAGTGTAACGATTTTTACATTCCCTCTATAAGTGACACCTTATGAGAAGTGTCCTTTTCTGTGTGACTTATTTCACTTAGAATCGTCGTACCTAAATCCACTCATCATGCTGCTACTAGCCTTATGACATTGATTTCTTGGCTGAGTGATATTCCATTGTACATAGGACCACAACTTTTTTATCCATTTGTCGCTTTCCTGGGATATTTAAGGTGGAATGAAGTGGAGGTCCTTGTCAACAGAGCAGCCCTAAACTTTGGGGTGCTTGTGTCTTGCTGATTTTCAATTTTCCCACTTTATCCCCCCATGCGTGGAAGTGCCCTATGCTCTGTAAGCTGTGTTTTATAGATGTTTCAGGACACACCGTACCCTTCTCCAGAGTGGCTGTTGGCAATTTACATCCCGCCCATCAGTGTAGCAAGGCTCCCATTTCTCCATGGCCTGTCCTGCATTTCTGGTTTTGACACTTTTTTCAGCATGGCCCTTTTGACCGATGGGAAGCGAGACTTCTTTGTAGCGCTGATTTGCCTTTCCAGGTTGCTTGGTTGGCCAAAAAGGGCTTAGGCGTTTTTTCCTGAATATATTCTGGAAAAAACACCTACGCCCTTTTTGGCCAAGGGCATCATTGTCAACGTTTTGCTGCTTTTCACGTGCTTTAAAGGCGATTCGAATCTACCTCCTGAAATCTGTTTCCTGCAATTCCGCCTTGATTTCAAATCCTCTTCTTTGCCTTCTCTCAATATATTTGTGGACGAGAGTTATCATTTATAACTCTGCAGGTTTGTGAATTGCAGTGCCCTGAAGCTCCATTTTACAACTCGCTTTTTTGGGAGCTGGCCGCAAAAGCGCAGGATGGCTTCAGGCCCTGTTCTGGTTCCGGGGGGCAGGCTGAGCCTGTGGTTAATTATTCTTCCTGATGGGAAAATAGAGTGACCTGTGCCTGTCCCAACACCAAGAGCTAGTGTCTCATTGGTTCCCCGTCTTCCCGTTCATCCTCAGGACAAATTGCAACCTGTACGGAATAGGAGATTAAAGGTGCTGATGCTCCAAGTAGGGAGATTGCTAGTAAGGTGGCTGGAATGGCGAACCCGAGCACAAGGAGATGAGAAATGAGGTGCGTTTTAGAAACCTTTCCCCATCACACGGTGTACCATCTTCTGGGTTTCTCATGCATGTTTTTGATGTAGGAAGATGCCCTTGAACCTGGAGATTTGGGACCCATGCGATGGGTAGCACGCAGTATTACTTTAAAGGGTCTGCGTTTGCTCACCCAACCTCACCAAACCTCTCAGCCCCAAGAGTGTCCACCCTTATGTCTCATCCAGCTGTGGGTCTAGATATGGTCAATCCAGGTTGCATCACAGCCCCTGAACGAATTGTGTAAAAATTTCTCTCTCTTTCACTGTCTTTGTTTCATGGGTTTTTAAAAGTAATTTATTTTTATAATGGGGTTTAGCTGCTTTTCACGGCTGTGTTTATGTCGCTTTACACCCACTTGACACACAAACAGAGAGATATCAATACATAGGTTTTAAGATTATTACTAGTCAGATATATTCTTGTGCGATGAATCGGGCGTGTTGAGTCCAGTTCTCTGAGCAGGGAGTAGGTCTTGTCTATTACATATTGGGTTTATGGAACGGTATCTGAGCTAATTTGAAACTCTCGTTTTATGTATCACCCCACCTCACCTTTCCCGTTAAGCAGCCATAGTGTGTTTTCTGCATGTGTGACTCTGTTCTGTTTTGTAATTCAGTTCAAGTGTAACGATTTTTACATTCCTTCTATAAGTGACACCTTATGAGAAGTGTCCTTTTCTGTGTGACTTATTTCACTTAGAATCGTCGTACCTAAATCCACTCATCATGCTGCTACTAGCCTTATGACATTGATTTCATGGCTGAGTGATATTCCATTGTACATAAGGACCACACCTTTTTTATCCATTTTTTGCTTTCCTGGGATATTTAAGGTGGAATGAAGTGGAGGTCCTTGTCAACAGAGCAGCCCTAAACTTTGGGGTGCTTGTGTCTTGCTGATTTTCAATTTTCCCACTTTATACCCCCATGCGTGGAAGTGCCCTATGCTCTCTAAGCTGTGTTTTATAGATGTTTCAGGACACACCGTACCCTTCTCCAGAGTGGCTGTTGGCAATTTACATCCCGCCCATCAGTGTAGCAAGGCTCCCATTTCTCCATGGCCTGTCCTTCATTTCTGGTTTGGACACATTTTCAGCATGGCCCTTTTGACCAATGGGAAGCGAGACTTCTTTGTAGCGCTGATTTGCCTTTCCAGGTTGCTTGGTTGGCCAAAAAGGGCGTAGGCGTTTTTTCCTGAATATATTCAGGAGAAAAGGCCTAAGCCCTTTTTGGCCAAGGGCATCATTGTCAACGTTTTGCTGCTTTTCACGTGCTTTAAAGGCGATTCGAATCTACCTCCTGAAATCTGTTTCCTGCAATTCTGCCTTGATTTCAAATCCTCTTCTTTGCCTTCCCTCAATATATTTGTGGACGAGAGTTATCATTTATAACTCTGCAGTTTTGTGAATTGCAGTGCCCTGAAGCTCCATTTTACAACTCGCTTTTTTGGGAGCTGGCCGCAAAAGCGCAGGATGGCTTCAGGCCCTGTTCTGGTTCCGGGGGGCAGGCTGAGCCTGTGGTTAATTCTTCTTCCTGATGGGAAAATAGAGTGACCTGTGCCTGGTCCAACACCAAGAGCTAGTGTCTCATTGGTTCCCCGTCTTCCCGTTCATCCTCAGGACAAATTGCAACCTGTACGGAACAGGAGATTAAAGGTGCTGATGCTCCAAGTAGGGAGATTGCTAGTAAAGTGGCTGGAATGGCGAACCCGAGCACAAGGAGATGAGAAATGAGGTGCGTTTTAGAAACCTTTCCCCATCACACGGTGTACCATCTTCTGGGTTTCTCATGCATGTTTTTGATGTAGGAAGATGCCCTTGAACCTGGAGATTTGGGACCCATGTGATGGGTAGCACGCAGTATTACTTTAAAGGGTCTGCGTTTGCTCACCTAACCTCACCAAACCTCTCAGCCCCAAGAGTGTCCACCCTTATGTCTCATCCAGCTGTGGGTCTAGATATGGTCAATCCAGGTTGCATCACAGCCACTGAACGAATTGTGTAAAAATTTCTCTCTCTTTCACTGTCTTTGTTTCATGGGTTTTTAAAAGTAATTTATTTTTATAATGGGGTTTAGCTGCTTTTCACGGCTGTGTTTATGCCGCTTTACACCCACTTGACACACAAACAGAGATATATCAATACATAGGTTTTAAGATTATTACTAGTCAGATATATTCTTGTGCGGTGAATCGGGCGTGTTGAGTCCAGTTCTCTGAGCAAGGAGTACGTCTTGTCTGTTACATATTGGGTTTATGGAACGGTATCTGAGCTAATTTGAAGCTCTCGTTTTATGTATCACCCCACCTCACCTTTCCCGTTAAGCAGCCATAGTGTGTTTTCTGCATGTGTGACTCTGTTCTGTTTTGTAATTCAGTTCAAGTGTAACGATTTTTACATTCCCTCTATAAGTGACACCTTATGAGAAGTGTCCTTTTCTGTGTGACTTATTTCACTTAGAATCGTCGTACCTAAATCCACTCATCATGCTGCTACTAGCCTTATGACATTGATTTCATGGCTGAGTGATATTCCATTGTACATAGGACCACAACTTTTTTATCCATTTTTCGCTTTCCTGGGATATTTAAGGTGGAATGAAGTGGAGGTCCTTGTCAACAGAGCAGCCCTAAACTTTAGGGTGCTTGTGTCTTGCTGATTTTCAATTTTCCCACTTTATCCCCCCATGCGTGGAAGTGCCCTATGCTCTCTAAGCTGTGTTTTTTAGATGTTTCAGGACACACCGTACACTTCTCCAGAGTGGCTGTTGGCAATTTACATCCCGCCCATCAGTGTAGCAAGGCTCCCGTTTCTCCATGGCCTGTCCTGCATTTCTGGTTTTGACACTTTTTTCAGCATGGCCCTTTTGACCGATGGGAAGCGAGACTTCTTTGTAGCGCGGATTTGCCTTTCCAGGTTGCTTGGTTGGCCAAAAAGGGCGTAGGCGTTTTTTCCTGAATATATTCAGGAAAAAACGCCTACGCCCTTTTTGGCCAAGGGCATCATTGTCAACGTTTTGCTGCTTTTCACGTGATTTAAAGGCGATTCGAATCTACCTCCTGAAATCTGTTTCCTGCAATTCTGCCTTGATTTCAAATCCTCTTCTTTGCCTTCCCTCAATATATTTGTGGACGAGAGTTATCATTTATAACTCTGCAGGTTTGTGAATTGCAGTGCCCTGAAGCTCCATTTTACAACTCGCTTTTTTGGGAGCTGGCCGCAAAAGCGCAGGATGGCTTCAGGCCCTGTTCTGGTTCCGGGGGGCAGGCTGAGCCTGTGGTTAATTCTTCTTCCTGATGGGAAAATAGAGTGACCTGTGCCTGTCCCAACACCAAGAGCTAGTGTCTCATTGGTTCCCCGTCTTCCCGTTCATCCTCAGGACAAATTGCAACCTGTACGGAACAGGAGATTAAAGGTGCTGATGCTCCAAGTAGGGAGATTGCTAGTAAAGTGGCTGGAATGGCGAACCCGAGCACAAGGAGATGAGAAATGAGGTGCGTTTTAGAAACCTTTCCCCATCACACGGTGTACCATCTTCTGGGTTTCTCATGCATGTTTTTGATGTAGGAAGATGCCCTTGAACCTGGAGATTTGGGACCCATGCGATGGGTAGCACGCAGTATTACTTTAAAGGGTCTGCGTTTGCTCACCTAACCTCACCAAACCTCTCAGCCCCAAGAGTGTCCACCCTTATGTCTCATCCAGCTGTGGGTCTAGATATGGTCAATCCAGGTTGCATCACAGCCACTGAACGAATTGTGTAAAAATTTCTCTCTCTTTCACTGTCTTTGTTTCATGGGTTTTTAAAAGTAATTTATTTTTATAATGGGGTTTAGCTGCTTTTCACGGCTGTGTTTATGCCGCTTTACACCCACTTGACACACAAACAGAGAGATATCAATACATAGGTTTTAAGATTATTACTAGTCAGATATATTCTTGTGCGGTGAATCGGGCGTGTTGAGTCCAGTTCTCTGAGCAAGGAGTACGTCTTGTCTGTTACATATTGGGTTTATGGAACGGTATCTGAGCTAATTTGAAGCTCTCGTTTTATGTATCACCCCACCTCACCTTTCCCGTTAAGCAGCCATAGTGTGTTTTCTGCATGTGTGACTCTGTTCTGTTTTGTAATTCAGTTCAAGTGTAACGATTTTTACATTCCCTCTATAAGTGACACCTTATGAGAAGTGTCCTTTTCTGTGTGACTTATTTCACTTAGAATCGTCGTACCTAAATCCACTCATCATGCTGCTACTAGCCTTATGACATTGATTTCTTGGCTGAGTGATATTCCATTGTACATAGGACCACAACTTTTTTATCCATTTGTCGCTTTCCTGGGATATTTAAGGTGGAATGAAGTGGAGGTCCTTGTCAACAGAGCAGCCCTAAACTTTGGGGTGCTTGTGTCTTGCTGATTTTCAATTTTCCCACTTTATCCCCCCATGCGTGGAAGTGCCCTATGCTCTGTAAGCTGTGTTTTATAGATGTTTCAGGACACACCGTACCCTTCTCCAGAGTGGCTGTTGGCAATTTACATCCCGCCCATCAGTGTAGCAAGGCTCCCATTTCTCCATGGCCTGTCCTGCATTTCTGGTTTTGACACTTTTTTCAGCATGGCCCTTTTGACCGATGGGAAGCGAGACTTCTTTGTAGCGCTGATTTGCCTTTCCAGGTTGCTTGGTTGGCCAAAAAGGGCTTAGGCGTTTTTTCCTGAATATATTCTGGAAAAAACACCTACGCCCTTTTTGGCCAAGGGCATCATTGTCAACGTTTTGCTGCTTTTCACGTGCTTTAAAGGCGATTCGAATCTACCTCCTGAAATCTGTTTCCTGCAATTCCGCCTTGATTTCAAATCCTCTTCTTTGCCTTCTCTCAATATATTTGTGGACGAGAGTTATCATTTATAACTCTGCAGGTTTGTGAATTGCAGTGCCCTGAAGCTCCATTTTACAAGTCGCTTTTTTGGGAGCTGGCCGCAAAAGCGCAGGATGGCTTCAGGCCCTGTTCTGGTTCCGGGGGGCAGGCTGAGCCTGTGGTTAATTATTCTTCCTGATGGGAAAATAGAGTGACCTGTGCCTGTCCCAACACCAAGAGCTAGTGTCTCATTGGTTCCCCGTCTTCCCGTTCATCCTCAGGACAAATTGCAACCTGTACGGAATAGGAGATTAAAGGTGCTGATGCTCCAAGTAGGGAGATTGCTAGTAAGGTGGCTGGAATGGCGAACCCGAGCACAAGGAGATGAGAAATGAGGTGCGTTTTAGAAACCTTTCCCCATCACACGGTGTACCATCTTCTGGGTTTCTCATGCATGTTTTTGATGTAGGAAGATGCCCTTGAACCTGGAGATTTGGGACCCATGCGATGGGTAGCACGCAGTATTACTTTAAAGGGTCTGCGTTTGCTCACCCAACCTCACCAAACCTCTCAGCCCCAAGAGTGTCCACCCTTATGTCTCATCCAGCTGTGGGTCTAGATATGGTCAATCCAGGTTGCATCACAGCCCCTGAACGAATTGTGTAAAAATTTCTCTCTCTTTCACTGTCTTTGTTTCATGGGTTTTTAAAAGTAATTTATTTTTATAATGGGGTTTAGCTGCTTTTCACGGCTGTGTTTATGTCGCTTTACACCCACTTGACACACAAACAGAGAGATATCAATACATAGGTTTTAAGATTATTACTAGTCAGATATATTCTTGTGCGATGAATCGGGCGTGTTGAGTCCAGTTCTCTGAGCAGGGAGTAGGTCTTGTCTATTACATATTGGGTTTATGGAACGGTATCTGAGCTAATTTGAAACTCTCGTTTTATGTATCACCCCACCTCACCTTTCCCGTTAAGCAGCCATAGTGTGTTTTCTGCATGTGTGACTCTGTTCTGTTTTGTAATTCAGTTCAAGTGTAACGATTTTTACATTCCTTCTATAAGTGACACCTTATGAGAAGTGTCCTTTTCTGTGTGACTTATTTCACTTAGAATCGTCGTACCTAAATCCACTCATCATGCTGCTACTAGCCTTATGACATTGATTTCATGGCTGAGTGATATTCCATTGTACATAAGGACCACACCTTTTTTATCCATTTTTTGCTTTCCTGGGATATTTAAGGTGGAATGAAGTGGAGGTCCTTGTCAACAGAGCAGCCCTAAACTTTGGGGTGCTTGTGTCTTGCTGATTTTCAATTTTCCCACTTTATACCCCATGCGTGGAAGTGCCCTATGCTCTCTAAGCTGTGTTTTATAGATGTTTCAGGACACACCGTACCCTTCTCCAGAGTGGCTGTTGGCAATTTACATCCCGCCCATCAGTGTAGCAAGGCTCCCATTTCTCCATGGCCTGTCCTTCATTTCTGGTTTGGACACATTTTCAGCATGGCCCTTTTGACCAATGGGAAGCGAGACTTCTTTGTAGCGCTGATTTGCCTTTCCAGGTTGCTTGGTTGGCCAAAAAGGGCGTAGGCGTTTTTTCCTGAATATATTCAGGAGAAAAGGCCTAAGCCCTTTTTGGCCAAGGGCATCATTGTCAACGTTTTGCTGCTTTTCACGTGCTTTAAAGGCGATTCGAATCTACCTCCTGAAATCTGTTTCCTGCAATTCTGCCTTGATTTCAAATCCTCTTCTTTGCCTTCCCTCAATATATTTGTGGACGAGAGTTATCATTTATAACTCTGCAGTTTTGTGAATTGCAGTGCCCTGAAGCTCCATTTTACAACTCGCTTTTTTGGGAGCTGGCCGCAAAAGCGCAGGATGGCTTCAGGCCCTGTTCTGGTTCCGGGGGGCAGGCTGAGCCTGTGGTTAATTCTTCTTCCTGATGGGAAAATAGAGTGACCTGTGCCTGGTCCAACACCAAGAGCTAGTGTCTCATTGGTTCCCCGTCTTCCCGTTCATCCTCAGGACAAATTGCAACCTGTACGGAACAGGAGATTAAAGGTGCTGATGCTCCAAGTAGGGAGATTGCTAGTAAAGTGGCTGGAATGGCGAACCCGAGCACAAGGAGATGAGAAATGAGGTGCGTTTTAGAAACCTTTCCCCATCACACGGTGTACCATCTTCTGGGTTTCTCATGCATGTTTTTGATGTAGGAAGATGCCCTTGAACCTGGAGATTTGGGACCCATGTGATGGGTAGCACGCAGTATTACTTTAAAGGGTCTGCGTTTGCTCACCTAACCTCACCAAACCTCTCAGCCCCAAGAGTGTCCACCCTTATGTCTCATCCAGCTGTGGGTCTAGATATGGTCAATCCAGGTTGCATCACAGCCACTGAACGAATTGTGTAAAAATTTCTCTCTCTTTCACTGTCTTTGTTTCATGGGTTTTTAAAAGTAATTTATTTTTATAATGGGGTTTAGCTGCTTTTCACGGCTGTGTTTATGCCGCTTTACACCCACTTGACACACAAACAGAGATATATCAATACATAGGTTTTAAGATTATTACTAGTCAGATATATTCTTGTGCGGTGAATCGGGCGTGTTGAGTCCAGTTCTCTGAGCAAGGAGTACGTCTTGTCTGTTACATATTGGGTTTATGGAACGGTATCTGAGCTAATTTGAAGCTCTCGTTTTATGTATCACCCCACCTCACCTTTCCCGTTAAGCAGCCATAGTGTGTTTTCTGCATGTGTGACTCTGTTCTGTTTTGTAATTCAGTTCAAGTGTAACGATTTTTACATTCCCTCTATAAGTGACACCTTATGAGAAGTGTCCTTTTCTGTGTGACTTATTTCACTTAGAATCGTCGTACCTAAATCCACTCATCATGCTGCTACTAGCCTTATGACATTGATTTCATGGCTGAGTGATATTCCATTGTACATAGGACCACAACTTTTTTATCCATTTTTCGCTTTCCTGGGATATTTAAGGTGGAATGAAGTGGAGGTCCTTGTCAACAGAGCAGCCCTAAACTTTAGGGTGCTTGTGTCTTGCTGATTTTCAATTTTCCCACTTTATCCCCCCATGCGTGGAAGTGCCCTATGCTCTCTAAGCTGTGTTTTTTAGATGTTTCAGGACACACCGTACACTTCTCCAGAGTGGCTGTTGGCAATTTACATCCCGCCCATCAGTGTAGCAAGGCTCCCGTTTCTCCATGGCCTGTCCTGCATTTCTGGTTTTGACACTTTTTTCAGCATGGCCCTTTTGACCGATGGGAAGCGAGACTTCTTTGTAGCGCGGATTTGCCTTTCCAGGTTGCTTGGTTGGCCAAAAAGGGCGTAGGCGTTTTTTCCTGAATATATTCAGGAAAAAACGCCTACGCCCTTTTTGGCCAAGGGCATCATTGTCAACGTTTTGCTGCTTTTCACGTGATTTAAAGGCGATTCGAATCTACCTCCTGAAATCTGTTTCCTGCAATTCTGCCTTGATTTCAAATCCTCTTCTTTGCCTTCCCTCAATATATTTGTGGACGAGAGTTATCATTTATAACTCTGCAGGTTTGTGAATTGCAGTGCCCTGAAGCTCCATTTTACAACTCGCTTTTTTGGGAGCTGGCCGCAAAAGCGCAGGATGGCTTCAGGCCCTGTTCTGGTTCCGGGGGGCAGGCTGAGCCTGTGGTTAATTCTTCTTCCTGATGGGAAAATAGAGTGACCTGTGCCTGTCCCAACACCAAGAGCTAGTGTCTCATTGGTTCCCCGTCTTCCCGTTCATCCTCAGGACAAATTGCAACCTGTACGGAACAGGAGATTAAAGGTGCTGATGCTCCAAGTAGGGAGATTGCTAGTAAAGTGGCTGGAATGGCGAACCCGAGCACAAGGAGATGAGAAATGAGGTGCGTTTTAGAAACCTTTCCCCATCACACGGTGTACCATCTTCTGGGTTTCTCATGCATGTTTTTGATGTAGGAAGATGCCCTTGAACCTGGAGATTTGGGACCCATGCGATGGGTAGCACGCAGTATTACTTTAAAGGGTCTGCGTTTGCTCACCTAACCTCACCAAACCTCTCAGCCCCAAGAGTGTCCACCCTTATGTCTCATCCAGCTGTGGGTCTAGATATGGTCAATCCAGGTTGCATCACAGCCACTGAACGAATTGTGTAAAAATTTCTCTCTCTTTCACTGTCTTTGTTTCATGGGTTTTTAAAAGTAATTTATTTTTATAATGGGGTTTAGCTGCTTTTCACGGCTGTGTTTATGCCGCTTTACACCCACTTGACACACAAACAGAGAGATATCAATACATAGGTTTTAAGATTATTACTAGTCAGATATATTCTTGTGCGGTGAATCGGGCGTGTTGAGTCCAGTTCTCTGAGCAAGGAGTACGTCTTGTCTGTTACATATTGGGTTTATGGAACGGTATCTGAGCTAATTTGAAGCTCTCGTTTTATGTATCACCCCACCTCACCTTTCCCGTTAAGCAGCCATAGTGTGTTTTCTGCATGTGTGACTCTGTTCTGTTTTGTAATTCAGTTCAAGTGTAACGATTTTTACATTCCCTCTATAAGTGACACCTTATGAGAAGTGTCCTTTTCTGTGTGACTTATTTCACTTAGAATCGTCGTACCTAAATCCACTCATCATGCTGCTACTAGCCTTATGACATTGATTTCATGGCTGAGTGATATTCCATTGTACATAGGACCACAACTATTTCATCCATTTTTCGCTTTCCTGGGATATTTAAGGTGGAATGAAGTGGAGGTCCTTGTCAACAGAGCAGCCCTAAACTTTGGGGTGCTTGTGTCTTGCTGATTTTCAATTTTCCCACTTTATACCCCCATGCGTGGAAGTGCCCTATGCTCTGTAAGCTGTGTTTTATAGATGTTTCAGGACACACCGTACCCTTCTCCAGAGTGGCTGTTGGCAATTTACATCCCGCCCATCAGTGTAGCAAGGCTCCCATTTCTCCATGGCCTGTCCTGCATTTCTGGTTTTGACACTTTTTTCAGCATGGCCCTTTTGACCGATGGGAAGCGAGACTTCTTTGTAGCGCTGATTTGCCTTTCCAGGTTGCTTGGTTGGCCAAAAAGGGCGTAGGCGTTTTTTCCTGAATATATTCTGGAAAAAACACCTACGCCCTTTTTGGCCAAGGGCATCATTGTCAACGTTTTGCTGCTTTTCACGTGCTTTAAAGGCGATTCGAATCTACCTCCTGAAATCTGTTTCCTGCAATTCCGCCTTGATTTCAAATCCTCTTCTTTGCCTTCTCTCAATATATTTGTGGACGAGAGTTATCATTTATAACTCTGCAGGTTTGTGAATTGCAGTGCCCTGAAGCTCCATTTTACAACTCGCTTTTTTGGGAGCTGGCCGCAAAAGCGCAGGATGGCTTCAGGCCCTGTTCTGGTTCCGGGGGGCAGGCTGAGCCTGTGGTTAATTATTCTTCCTGATGGGAAAATAGAGTGACCTGTGCCTGTCCCAACACCAAGAGCTAGTGTCTCATTGGTTCCCCGTCTTCCCGTTCATCCTCAGGACAAATTGCAACCTGTACGGAACAGGAGATTAAAGGTGCTGATGCTCCAAGTAGGGAGATTGCTAGTAAGGTGGCTGGAATGGCGAACCCGAGCACAAGGAGATGAGAAATGAGGTGCGTTTTAGAAACCTTTCCCCATCACACGGTGTACCATCTTCTGGGTTTCTCATGCATGTTTTTGATGTAGGAAGATGCCCTTGAACCTGGAGATTTGGGACCCATGCGATGGGTAGCACGCAGTATTACTTTAAAGGGTCTGCGTTTGCTCACCCAACCTCACCAAACCTCTCAGCCCCAAGAGTGTCCACCCTTATGTCTCATCCAGCTGTGGGTCTAGATATGGTCAATCCAGGTTGCATCACAGCCCCTGAACGAATTGTGTAAAAATTTCTCTCT